>NC_069124.1:91262565-91602565 GCF_026914265.1 Mya arenaria
GAAGTTAGCGGCCTAGCGGCCTAAAATGCTATCCTATTTCAAAGCATGTATACATGCATGTTTTTTTTTCTAAAACCATGATACTGGTTGAGAAGCAGTTTCCGACAGTTTTTATACGTTTTATTGAATTAATTATACGTGTTTAAGTACCTACTAAAATTGTTCACATTTAAGAAAACTACAGCTCAAGCTGCTATTGTCGATATATTTGTCACATGTGTGACGTCACATATAGTGTATCTAATAGGGGCGCAAAGAGGGTACTTACTCTGTTCTGATTAGCTTGTGATGAGAAGCAGTTTCCGACAAATCGAATGCGGGGCAGATTTAAGGTGCCTATTGTTAGTTTTTATTATCTGTTTATTTAATATACTAAATATAAGACTGTAATAAGATAAATATTTTTTTTTCAGCATTTACGAAAAATTTAAACCCTAAAATTTACGACAGTCAATTCATACTCGAAATCAGGCAGACACTGAATATCAATGATATTTTGTTCATTTCTGATAGAAACTTGTGTTTGTATACATTTAAATGAATGTGGGTGCGAAATAAGCATGACACCAGTGTTCACAAATATGTACACAATGATCATCATTTGTATTTAAGTCAATTTAGGAAAACCTTGTAGCTATTCATAGATATGCAAATTAGGTTCACACGCATGCGCAATACGCTGCGCGTGCCGATCCCCCACGTGAAAGTTTGTGTACAAAATGAAAAATAAATATTAAACATTAAATAATAATAAAAGTTGCTTACGTGTCTCGGAAATAATTTCAACTTTTGATTGCCTAGTTACGATATAGTTGAATTGCAGTACATTTTTTATGAAGATCTAAAGAAAGTAGGCGAAAAAGCGATTTGTCGGAAACTGCTTTCCGTCGGAAACTGCTTCTCAACCAGTATATTAACTGTTTTTATGCACAGACTATCACTCTGAGGCGATTATCAACATTTTTTTTCAAAAACGTCGATAAAGCATTCAGCTAATTCAAAGCATCAAACATGCCTGTTCTTCTAAAACAATGATATATTTACTGTTTTTATGCACAAATTATCACTCTGAAGCGTTTTTCAACTTTTTTTTTTAAATAAGTCGATAGAGCACTTCAGCGTTAAACAGTTAATTTATAATTGTTTTAAATTAAAACGTATAGAAAAATGTTCTGAACAGAAAACAGTTTAAGGCCGCTATGTAACTGTATGAATAAAAAACTTTGATTTATCATTGTTTTAAAAAAGACGCATTAACAATTGCTTGGAAATAGTGAAAAAAAATTAGGCCGCCAGGCCGCTAGGCCACCAACTTCACGCCGCTATGCCGCTGACTTCACGCCGCTAGGCCGCTAACTTCACGTACATGTCGAAGACCGGATTCGAACCCGCGTCGCCAAAATTGTAGACCATCGTCTTACTCACAGCGCTATAAAGGCTTATTCTAATCAGGTGACATAATTAAGCTATACACCTACATCGGTAATATCACGTGATAACACCGACTAGCCAATCACGCATAAGGAATGAATTCTACCTGGTAGACATACCCAGTAATCTTTTTTAATGAAAAATACGAAATGACTGCTAAACTTAAATAAATTGTAAACTTTGTGGTACTTCGGTTAGTAAGTTTCAATGCATTGTACACATCGATGCCAAGTTTATGTCAGTTTTCGACAATTTTCTTTTTTTTTCGCTATATTATCATACGTGAGACAGCCCCTTTAAAATAGCATATCGCTTAAATAGGACATAGATTCTTCGGACAAATTATAACGTAACATCCTGTGACCAGTGGTATTATTTGCTAAAACTTAGAAGGCGTATTATGACTAAAATTTATTAACAGGTATGGGCAGTCTTATATTTGACCTAGTTAGTTAATTTTTGACATGGCATGACCCATAATCGAAATTCATTGACTTTTGTGAATCGAAAACAAGATTGTTTGATAAAGATTGGGTTGAAAATAAGTTGGCTTATATATAAATCTACAAGTACGGGCAACTAAAAACCCAGCAACATAACGGATGCGCTGAAAGGTTATTTTGAGATAATTTGTGCAATGCTGTCTACCGGTCGATGAGACGCCCAACGTGTGACCTTAACAATTAACAGACCGTGACTTGATATTTCAATTCCTTCCTCTGCAAGATAACGACTCTGCCTATTGATATGTGGCATTGATTTGTGTAAACTATTATGTATTAAGACGATATACTATTGTATAAGTCTAATAAACTGTCTGTTCTGTTCTGTTCTGATATGAATATATGTATGACATTGTCGTCGTCTCTATTTTCAAACAGTTTGAGAATCATTTTTGTAAATCCTATTACAAGGGTGGGAAATTAACCCCACAAATATAACCAGAAACCTACTTGACAGAGGATTGTAGACGTCAATATCCGGCGACAGCGGGCGGTACTCCTCTTGCATATGGGTATAATTAAGGCGTGACGTCAGAGGCACAGTGACGTCATGGATACTGGTTGGCAGTGGGTCCTCGAGGCCCGGAAACTCGCCACCGTACGCCGGCTGCCCATCGCGGGTGTTATAGCTCGTCTCCTGACACACCTGGGGCCTGAACGTCACCCGCACGCTTTTAGGCTGGTACGTGAAAGAGATGAATGAGAAATGTTTATACATACAATTAATCATGCGGCTTTGCTGTTCAAATAAACTCATATAGCAATTAAACAGTTGGCATTTCTGACACTCGATATCTCAATCGTTTATCATAAATAAATATAATTATCCCATTTCTCATGGGAGAATAATGGGCTTCTTTTCTAAAATGTGACAATAGAAATATTCCCAACTTAACAGTGTGTTTTATGTCAGGTTATTTGCGGCACAATTGCCTTTTGTTGTGATAAATCGCAACTTTCACCGGTCTTAGTTGGAAAATGCAATTTACAAAAGGAATAAACACTGAAAATTAGAGAAAATCTATACCATCTGATTTTAATTGTTAGTTTACGTAGGGACCATGTATAACATAAGCCATGATCATATTTTTTTAACATTAATTTTACGAATAGATGCATATCATATTGCTGGAACATAGAATGGTTTTAAAACTAAACGCCCCCTCCCCCCCCCCCCAAAAAAAAAATATAAAAAAAAAATTAATAAATAAAAAAAAATAAAAATAAAAAAAAAAAATAAACAACAACAACAAAAGAAACACCATTAAACCTTTTTATAGAAAAAAATACAATAAAAAGTAATTATGTTAAATCTAAAGAAGTCTGTTTCACTTACCCGTTGATTTTTGGCTGTTTTCCACTTGAGTTTATTGAAGTCCTCCCCGTACTGCGTGGACCAGGGGCGCCTCGCCGTCGGCATGCTGATGATGGTACCGCCTCCTAGTTCGTGACGATGATGCTACTGCCTCGTAGTTCGTGTGTTGTATGTTCAGTTTCCTTACCTTGCAACACGTGCTTGGATTAAGCATACATTTCCAAATAAAAGGAAACAAATCCCTTTAATATAATGCCTGTCATGTGAAATGTTTTATCAACATGTACGTCCGTTTACGAGCTTTCAAAGTTTGACAAATTAATCATCATTTGATATTCATCGACTCAACATTCTTTAGCGTCTCAATATGTTTAACAAAATATATAAAGTAAATACCATTAAATTCTTTCATGACACTCGCTTTCAAAAACCAGAGACCCACCGTGAACTATCAATATTGGTACAACTGCATGTGGATGCAGGCGCACAGCTAAATATCTTTTATTTTTATATAATAAAATCCGCCTTACCTTTTAAAACGTTATCAAATATTTCTCTACTGTTAGAAAATACTTAAAATAAACATTTTCTATTCAGAAGATCAATATTGGACACGATTTAAAAGTTTCTTTCATCTAACAGCAGACGGTCACTGGGCACTATAGATATCCACGTACTTTACAGGGAAAGCAATACATTAATATACAGGAAAGATCAACACTAAATTCAGATTGTCTTCGATCCAGTTGAATACTAACTAGTACACAGTCTGTATTTTAACAACGAATGGAATTAACAGTCAGGATTTGTTTGATGAGTACCTTCAATACAGTATATCAATTTGCTTTAGTATAAAGTTTTAAGTACAAATTGACATGTTGCTGATAAAAGTCGCAAAAGCATGGACACGATCAATTTGCCTGAAATCGTCGACTGTGAGGAACGTTTGCTGTGGACACAAACGATCCAGTTCATATATTCTTTGCTTTCGAGTCAGATACCATTATCACTGATTATGGTGTGTTTCGCTGCAGCCTCTCAGTGTGCAAACAATGTTACACAATATCCAGGAAGTCCTGGCTAGGATTCCATGTCGCCGGTGCAGGGTTCAGGCTGTTTCTTGTAGATAGACGCACCACTTAATCCTTGGTTCACAATAAAACGTCAACTGTTTATTGGAGAAAGCAATGGCAGCATGAACAAGAACGCCGCGTCCTGCTAGCAATTGCCAATATAATCGTCCCCTACCGGTATTTTTGCGATATTAACAAGTGTTCTAAATGATCTGCACACTTTCCTTATCGGCCCTTATCCATTTGTTCACAAAGTTTCATATACATGGTAATACAGGCTTGCATACTTCGTGCATTATCGCAGGATCCATGGTTACCGGATGGACGGAAAGGCATTCACATAATTATGTTACCATAGAGACAACTTGCTTTGTCCGACAAAAGTAAAATGTCATGCGTGCTCTCCTGGTGACCTTCTAGCAACGTTTAATTAACCAAGCTTGCATACCTCCTGAGTTATTGCAGGATCCATTCAAAAATAATACGTTAACTGTTTTCGTTGCCATAACAACCACATTTTTTGTCGGTTATACAATAAAAGACGTGCTCCTATTTCCTAATGACCCTCTTTCCACATACCACGTTTTAGTAATCTAGCTTGCATACTTCTTGAGGTATTGCAGCGTCAACTTTTTGCGGATGGAGGGTATATATCTAGTCACAGCATACACTGGACATAGTTTAACAAGAACAAGAACAGGCTAAATAGTTTAACTTGTATTTGCATTAGACATAATATAGTAAACGTTGTAATGATATGAGTAAGATCATAAATGTATTGTTCTATTATGCACATGTTCATGACAAATAATGATATGATATTCCCCAAAACAATTCCAAGTAATAACAGAATAAAACATTTATATACATCTATTATACTAAAATACTAAATCCAGAGGGTTATTTTGTTTGAGATATCTACTCTTACTTGAGTGTTCAAGATAACCAGCTTGAAAAACACATCGTTTTGCCTTCATATAATAAAATTTTAAACTTCAGGCAGATCTGATTAAATATCTTTCTGGCAAATAGTAAAAAATCCATTAAAACATTTTTGTGTAAGCTAAAAAATGTATGACAATGACTTGGCAGACAAAATAATATCAAATATGGTCTATTGCACTGGTCTGAAATAGTTCGAGGTAAAGGGAACTGAGATTTGACCTTGAACTCCACCAATATGATTGTACAGAATCAGCAGATAAAAGACACTGGAACACTAGGAAAGGAACACCTTAAAGGTTGACACAATCTCTCATTATGACGATGGCGTCAGGCAAAGTAACAAATGAGATACCCCATTGTACTTTTATGAAGGTCCATTTTCAAGTTGTATGTGAAAATGTATCTCATAATGTATCTTGTATTACAATGTAGGGGCTTGAGCATTACAATGATCGAGTCTGTGCATAATGACTACAACAAGAGGGCCATGATGGCCCTGTATCGCTCACCTGTAGCTTTGCTAAATAAAGTGAACATTCTGACCTATTATCATAAAGATCCAATGAAAAGTATGGCCCCTAGAGGCCACTCTTTTATTTGTCCCACTGACCTAGTTTTTTACCCCACATGACCCTATCAGTAGGCAATGCTTTAAACCAAATATTTAAGACCTAGTCCTTGTGGCTTCAGACAAGAAAATTTTAAAGTTTTTTCCTATATAAGCCTATGTAAAACTTGTGACACCCAGGGTGAGGCCTCTTTTCACCACAGGTGCACAAATTGAAAATTGAACAATCTTGGTAGCGGGCCACTAGGTTATGCCACATATAAAATGCCAATGTCTTGTTGGTTTAGACAAGAAGTTTTTTGTTCTATATAAGCCTATGCAAAACTTGTGACTTGACCTATATTTTTCTAGAGATGATCATTCTGACCAAGTTGAATTGAGTTAAGCCTAAAATTGTGACCTCTATTGTGTTCACAAGGTTTTTCTACTAATTGACCTAGTGAACTAGTTTTTGACCTGGGTTGACCCAATATGGAACTTGACCTAGCTTATGTTAAGATGATCATTCTGACCAAGTTTCATTAAGATAAGGCTAAAATTGTGACCTCTATTTTGTTCACAAGGTTTTTCTAATAATTGACCTAGTGACCTAGTTATTGACTGCGTAGGACCCAATATCGAACTTGACCCAGATTTTATAGAGATGATCATTCTGACCAAGTTGCATTAAGATTAGCCTAAAATTGTGACCTCTATTGTGTTCACAAGGTTTTTGTACTAATTGACCTAGTGACCTAGTTATTGACCGCAGATGACCCAATATCGAACTTAACCTAGATTTTATAGAGATGATCATTCTGACCAAGTTGCATTGAGATTAGGCTAAAATTGTGACCTCTATTGTGTTCACAAGGTTTTTGTACTAATTGACCTAGTGACCTAGTTATTGACCGTGAATGACCCAATATCAAACTTGACCTACATTTTATAGCGATGATCATTCTGACCAAGTTGCATTGAGATTAGGCTAGAATTGTGACCTCTATTGTGTTCACAAGGTTTTTCTACTAATTGACCTAGTGACCTAGTTATTGACCGCGGATGACCCAATATCGAACTTGACCTAAATTTTATAGAGATGATCATTCTGACCAAGTTGCATTGAGATTAGGCTAAAATTGTGACCTCTAATGTGTTCACAAGGTATTTCTACTAATTGACCTACTGACCTAGTTTTTGACCCCAGATGACCCAATATCGAACTTGACCTAGATTTCATAGAGATGATCAGTCTGACCGAGTTTCATAAAGATTAGGTCAAAATTGTGACCTCTGTTGTGTTCACAAGGTTTTTCTAATAATTGACCTAGTGACCTAGTTATTGACTGCGGATGACCCAATATCGAACTTGACCTAGATTTTATAGAGATGATTATTCTGACCAAGTTGCATTGAGATTAGGCTAAAATTGTGACCTCTATTGTGTTCACAAGGTTTTTGTACTAATTGACCTAGTGACCTAGTTGTTGACCGCGGATGACCCAATATCGAACTTGACCTACATTTTATAGAGATGATCATTCTGACCAAGTTGCATTGAGATTAGGCTAAAATTGTGACCTCTATTGTGTTCACAAGGTTTTTCTACTAATTGACCTAGTGACCTAGTTTTTGACCTGGGTTGACCCAATATGGAACTTGCCCTAGCTTATGTTAAGATGATCATTCTGACCAAGTTTCATTAAGATAAGGCTAAAATTGTGACCTCTATTTTGTTCACAAGGTTTTTCTTATAATTGACCTAGTGACCTAGTTATTGACCGCGTATGACCCAATATCGAACTTGACCCAGATTTTATAGAGATGATCATTCTGACCAAATTGCATTAAGATTAGCCTATAATTGTGACCTCTATTGTGTTCACAAGGTTTTTGTACTAATTGACCTAGTGACCTAGTTATTGACCGCAGATGACCCAATATCGATCTTGACCTACATTTTATAGAGATGATCATTCTGACCAAGTTGCATTGAGATTAGGCTAAAATTGTGACCTCTATTGTGTTCACAAGGTTTTTGTACTAATTGACCTAGTGACCTAGTTATTGACCGCAGATGACCCAATATCGAACTTGACCCAGATTTTATAGAGATGATCATTCTGACCAAGTTGCATTAAGATTAGCCTAAAATTGTGACCTCTATTGTGTTCACAAGGTTTTTGTACTAATTGACCTAGTGACCTAGTTATTGACCGCAGATGACCCAATATCGAACTTAACCTAGATTTTATAGAGATGATCATTCTGACCAAGTTGCATTGAGATTAGGCTAAAATTGTGACCTCTATTGTGTTCACAAGGTTTTTGTACTAATTGACCTAGTGACCTAGTTATTGACCGTGAATGACCCAATATCAAACTTGACCTACATTTTATAGCGATGATCATTCTGACCAAGTTGCATTGAGATTAGGCTAAAATTGTGACCTCTATTGTGTTCACAAGGTTTTTCTACTAATTGACCTAGTGACCTAGTTATTGACCGCGGATGACCCAATATCGAACTTGACCTAAATTTTATAGAGATGATCATTCTGACCAAGTTGCATTGAGATTAGGCTAAAATTGTGACCTCTAATGTGTTCACAAGGTATTTCTACTAATTGACCTACTGACCTAGTTTTTGACCCCAGATGACCCAATATCGAACTTGACCTAGATTTCATAGAGATGATCAGTCTGACCAAGTTTCATAAAGATTAGGTCAAAATTGTGACCTCTGTTGTGTTCACAAGGTTTTTCTAATAATTGACCTAGTGACCTAGTTATTGACTGCGGATGACCCAATATCGAACTTGACCTAGATTTTATAGAGATGATTATTCTGACCAAGTTGCATTGAGATTAGGCTAAAATTGTGACCTCTATTGTGTTCACAAGGTTTTTGTACTAATTGACCTAGTGACCTAGTTGTTGACCGCGGATGACCCAATATCGAACTTGACCTACATTTTATAGAGATGATCATTCTGACCAAGTTGCATTGAGATTAGGCTAAAATTGTGACCTCTATTGTGTTCACAAGGTTTTTCTACTAATTGACCTAGTGACCTAGTTTTTGACCTGGGTTGACCCAATATGGAACTTGACCTAGCTTATGTTAAGATGATCATTCTGACCAAGTTTCATTAAGATAAGGCTAAAATTGTGACCTCTATTTTGTTCACAAGGTTTTTCTAATAATTGACCTAGTGACCTAGTTATTGACTGCGTATGACCCAATATCGAACTTGACCCAGATTTTATAGAGATGATCATTCTGACCAAGTTGCATTAAGATTAGCCTAAAATTGTGACCTCTATTGTGTTCACAAGGTTTTTGTACTAATTGACCTAGTGACCTAGTTATTGACCGCGGATGACCCAATATCGAACTTGACCTACATTTTATAGAGATGATCATTCTGACCAAGTTGCATTGAGATTAGGCTAAAATTGTGACCTCTATTGTGTTCACAAGGTTTTTGTACTAATTGACCTAGTGACCTAGTTATTGACCGCAGATGACCCAATATCGAACTTGACCTACATTTTACAGTGATGATCATTCTGACCAATTTGCATTGAGATTAGGCTAAAATTGTGACCTCTATTGTGTTCACAAGGTTTTTCTACTAATTGACCTAGTGACCTAGTTATTGACCGCGGATGACCCAATATCGAACTTGACCTAGATTTTATAGAGATGATCATTCTGACCAAGTTGCATTGAGATTAGGCTAAAATTGTGACCTCTAATGTGTTCACAAGGTATTTCTACTAATTGACCTACTGACCTAGTTTTTGACCCCAGATGACCCAATATCGAACTTGACCTAGATTTCATAGAGATGATCAGTCTGACCAAGTTTCATAAAGATTAGGTCAAAATTGTGACCTCTGTTGTGTTCACAAGGTTTTTCTAATAATTGACCTAGTGACCTAGTTATTGACTGCGGATGACCCAATATCGAACTTGACCTAGATTTTATAGAGATGATTATTCTGACCAAGTTGCATTGAGATTAGGCTAAAATTGTGACCTCTATTGTGTTCACAAGGTTTTTGTACTAATTGACCTAGTGACCTAGTTGTTGACCGCGGATGACCCAATATCGAACTTGACCTACATTTTATAGAGATGATCATTCTGACCAAGTTGCATTGAGATTAGGCTAAAATTGTGACCTCTGTTGTGTTCACAAGGTTTTTCTACTAATTGACCTAGTGACCTAATTATTGACCGCGGATGACCCAATATCGAACTTGACCTAGATTTTATAGAGATGACCATTCTGACCAAGTTGCATTGAGATTAGGCTAAAATTGTGACCTCTATTGTGCTCACAAGGTTTTTCTACTAATTGACCTACTGACCTAGTTTTTGACCCCAGATGACCCAATATCGAACTTGACCTAGATTTTATAGAGATGATCAGTCTGACCAAGTTTCATAAAGATTAGGTCAAAATTGTGACCTCTATTGTGTTCACAAGCAATTGTGAACGGACGGACGGACGGACGGACGGACGGACGGACGGACGGACGGACGGACGACGGACGAAGAGTGATCACAAAAGCTCACCTTGTCACTACGTGACAGGTGAGCTAAAAAATAAGGCACAACGCCACTAAATGAGAGTTACATGTAAGTTGAGATGTAGAATGATAGACTAACATAATGTAGTACATAACATAATGGACGCATGGAAGAATGATAGTACATAACATAATGGACACATGGAAGACAACATAACATGGCCATACTATCTAAACAAGTCCGGTGAAAACAAAATGAAATACATGTAACATCAGAGGAACACTGGACCTATGGTTTCCTGGGAGACAGTTGTAACACTGATATCAGAGGAGCTCTGGACCCATGGTTTCCAGGGAGACAGGCCTCACACTGATATCAGAGGAACACTGAACCCATGGTTTCCATGGAGACTGGTGTCACACTGATATCAGAGGAACACTGGACCCATGGTTTCCAGGGAGACTGGTGTCACACTGATATCAGAGGAACACTGGACCCATGGTTCCCAGGGAGACTGGAAACACTCTGATATCAGAGGAACACTTGACCTATGGTTTCCAGGGAGACTGGTGTCACACAGATATCAGAGGAACACTGGATCCATGGTTCCCAGGGAGACTGGCGACACACTGATATCAGAGATATCAGAGGAACACTGAACCCATGGTTCCCAGGGAGACTGGTGACACACAGATATCAGAGGAACACTGAACCCATGGTTTCCAGGGAGACTGGTGTCACACTGATATCAGAGGAACACTGAACCCATGGTTTCCAGGGAGACTGGTGTCACACTGATATCAGAGGAACACTGGACCCATGGTTCCCAGGGAGACTGGTGACACACTGATATCAGAGGAACACTGGACCTATGGTTTCCAGGGAGACTGGTGTCACACTGATATCAGAGGAACACTGGACCCATGGTTCCCAGGGAGACTGGTGACACACAGATATCAGAGGAACACTGAACCCATGGTTTCCAGGGAGACTGGTGTCACACTGATATCAGAGGAACACTGAACCCATGGTTTCCAGGGAGACTGGTGTCACACTGATATCAAAAGAACACTGGACCCATAGTTTCCAAGGAGACTGTATCACACTGATATTTGATGAACACTTGACCCATAGTTTCCAAGGAGACAGGTATCACACTGATATTTGATGAGCACTTGACCCATAGTTTCCAAGGAGACAGGTATCACACTGATAATTGATAAACACTAGACCTATAGTTTCCAAGGAGACAGGTATCACACTGATAATCGATGAACACTAGACCCATAGTTTCCAAGGAGACAGGTATCATACTGATAATCGATGAACACTAGACCCTTAGTTTCCAATAGGACATGTGTCACACTAATATTATAAGAATACTGGACCCATAATTTCCAAGGAGACAGGTGTAGCTTTGAAATTCTTGCGTAAGAATGTTTAAATATGTACAATGATAAAGACAATCATGCCATACTGTAGTGAGATTCTACTCCATAAAAAGCACATTGTTTTAGCAAGAATAGTTCAGTATTAATTATAACTAATAGAAAAAAATCATATTCCTTCTTCATAAACAACTTTGAATGCATTACATATGTTAATATTTAATAAGGCATTTAATTTGTGACAGCGATCCTGATTCTAAGTTTGTTTAGAAAAGTCAACAGACTGTCACTGGGGGAATAAAATAGTATCACATTGATTCATTGTGTCATTCAGATCATCAAAAAGACATCATAAAACCAAGATTAGACATTCTTAGACTATTTGAGTTACTAAACATCATTGACAACAGAATGAATCTGTAACAATTGGATAAGTGATGAATGAACTGAACATATCACAGGCATTCAGGATATAAATGGTATGTGCGAGAAAATGGTCCCTTCTATGTAAAACTACAGGTACTTCTCTGTATAACAGAATAGATGGGATGGTATGGTGCATCCTCCCAAGGCAGAATAAAACAGGACTACCTATATACACATTGTAAAACACCACACACAACAGTTGTCAGATGTAACAGAATAAATAACAATATTTGCATCTAAAAATTTAATTAAATGTACTTCAAAGCTAAACCAATGCATTGACAAGTATAAAATGATATGCCTCCAATGTATGAAATCATCATTAATATTGTACAATAATATTATTAAGTTATCCTTAAATCTGATCATATCAAATGCATTTAAAGAATACTCTAGTCAAATTAAAGAAGTACAGGTACATAAAGGTTTTGAATACGTTATCAAAGCTAACAGCATGTTGCCACCTTTAACAATATTTTACACTATAAAACATTTATATTCCAGATATATACATTATATTCATTTTACATATTGTACATGATACATGTCCTTCTATTTTGTATTTAAAGAAAGCAGAGTCTTCTCACTGTATAATAACATAAGGCATACTTTACTAGACTATGTATCGTCTTTTAAATTATTGAAACTTCTCAAGACAAGTAAATGGGAAAATTGACCATTTACATCTAGAACTAAAATTGGACTGAAGGACAACTAAGGCCACTGTGTTTTCTTATTTGGTTTTCACAAAACTATTGGATCAATTTTAAAAGGACAAGTGACCAACTAGTGATATCACTTGAACTTGAGGACTCCCATCCAAAATAAAATGGCATAAACTTACTTAACACATCTTTTGTAAACTAAAAAATAAACAAGAATTAGCCCTTCCTCATTTACAAAGGTAACAATAACACATATTTTGTTTGAAAGGAATCTGTCTCTTGGATTACTTAACAAGGTTTCTAAATAAATATACATAACTATTTACCATTTTAAACCTCACAACCAGAACATAATTAATACAAACATAACGTGTCCTGAATGTTTTACAAAGTGACTTTGATTTCCAATAGAGTTTCATATAGATGCAGTAAAAAGTGTTAAACTTATTTCTATTCACAAACATATCCATATTATACAAAAAAAATTCCTCCATCAACAGCAATCTACTTCAAAATGGCAACGAAAATACATCTTCTAAATACCAAACTGTCAACAGCTTAGGTAAATGACTAAAGTTTGGGCTAGGAAGCGATTGTGTTGCATAAGAGAGTGTGGAGATCTTGGTTGAGCAGGGACCAGGAAGCAAGGGATGGAGAGATGGAGATCTGGGCAGGGACTATCTGGTCTTCTTGCGGCCTGGGATTGTGTTGATGTCCGGGCGAAGCTCCTTGTACTCAATCTGAAACAGCACAGGATGAGTTTATGAGTTTGTTTAAACTTTATTTATTCTACAACGATAGTGAAGAAAGTAATATTAACTTATACCAAGTCACTCTTGTTGGCACAATGTTGCACAGGAGTGTGGTCTTGTGTTGCACAGGAAATTTAGAGAGTTCAGATACATTACTGCATAAAAGGTATAGGAAAGGTAGCCATGTATTAGCTGCTCTTTGTTCATTAAAGAATTGCTTTTGTATGTTTCCAGACAAAACCTTAAGTTAAAATTCCCAACAAACCTTAAGTTAAAATGATAAGTTATCGTATTGGTTGCTCAAAGCACAAAGAAAGACAACTCATATTAAGAATTAAAAGATTTTCTCCTTTAGTTTATGCACCATGTTGATATAGGCACAATATGTGTAGAGATATAGTGCAAACTAAGGCAACTCACCAGTTCCCTGTCCGAGGGGATCCGTGACAGGAAGTCCAGGACCTCATTGTTTGGAATGGCGTTTGGGGCTCGAAGCTTCTTCGTGAACTTGTTAATGCCTTAAGACAGAAAAATAACACAATTTTAACTGCTATTCACAAACTGTGTAACAGTGAACATTTCTGAAACATATGACTATTGACTATAAAACCCAGTAAAATCTGCATTCAACATCTAGTATTGACAATGTACTAAAATGTAATTAGGTTCAGTTGAAAAAGCAATCCATGCCAAACAGCCATGTTGGCAGCTTTAGACAGGTGACCACAGATGTGTCTGATCGCATTAGTTCATGTTGGAGTCATGTAAAGCTTCATAAAGCTCATTTAAATCTATGTTTTTCAGTTTATTTTTATGCCTTATTCAAAACATAACAATAGATGTCATTAACAAATGTCCTTGTCAGGAGTACTGCACTACACTAATGTATTAAATGGTAAACCAAGGAGCACAGGGTGAAAGTCTTACCCCAGGCAAGGATGAGATATCGGATGGGCACAAAGTAAAGGATAATCACGCCCAGAGACAGCGCTATCACAGCCAGCGACGTCAACCACGGCACAGACCAAGTAAAGGTGCTGGAATACAGTCAACAACTTCATCAAATAATGATTACCAGGAATATAAACATTCTTGACAGTATATCTGTATACCGGTACATACCAAATGTATCAATGAGTACTGTAATATTATTGAAAGTAATGATTATCAAGAAAATTACACAGAAATTTAAAATGTAATTGTTTTTGTTGCAAACAGCTGTCTGATCATAGAAAAAATCCATGAACTACATTAATAAATCAATCTTCACCTCTGCATGGCCAAGGTCTACATACTTTTTCACGCGTTCCCCAAGTGAGGCAACAACGTCAAGCCCCTCCTGTACCTGCAGACAGATCTCCTGGGCCGCCTGTAACTTCTCCTTGAAACTCTTTTTCTCCTCCTGTTCACAGAAGCAAGCTTCATAATTGTACATGGGTGGGCGGAAACACTCAACTTCATATACATGTGCATGGTGGGATGGACAGAAGCAACTTTATATACATGTGTATGGTGGGATGGACAGAAGCAACTTTATATACATGTGTATGGTGGGGTGGACACAATCAACTTTATATACAGGTGCATGGTAGGGTGGATACAAGCAACTTTATATACAGGTGCATGGTAGGGTGGATACAAGCAACTTTATAGACATGTGCATGGTAGGGTGGACACAAGCAACTTTATAGACATGTGTATGGTGGGGTGGACACAAGCAACTTTATAGACATGTGTATGGTGGGGTGGACACAAGCAACTTTATAGACATGTGTATGGTAGGGTGGACACAAGCAACTTTATAGACATGTGTATGGTGGGGTGGACAGAAGCAACTTTATAGACATGTGTATGGTGGGATGGACAGAAGCAACTTTATATACAGGTGCATGGTAGGGTGGATACAAGCAACTTTATATACAGGTGCATGGTAGGGTGGATACAAGCAACATTATATACAGGTGCATGGTAGGGTGGATACAAGCAACTTTATATACATGTGCATGGTGGGGTGGACACAAGCAACTTTATAGACATGTGTATGGTGGGGTGGACACAAGCAACTTTATAGACATGTGTATGGTGGGGTGGACACAAGCAACTTTATAGACATGTGTATGGTGGGGTGGACACAAGCAACTTTATAGACATGTGTATGGTGGGGTGGACACAAGCAACTTTATAGACATGTGTATGGTGGGGTGGACACAAGCAACTTTATATACATGTGTATGGTGGGGTGGACACAAGCAACTTTATATACATGTGTATGGTGGGGTGGACACAAGCAACTTTATATACATGTGTATGGTGGGGTGGACACAAGCAACTTTATAGACATGTGCATGGTGGGGTGGACACAAGCAACTTTATAGACATGTGTATGGTGGGGTGGACACAAGCAACTTTATATACATGTGTATGGTGGGGTGGACACAAGCATCTTTATATACATGTGTATGGTGGGGTGGACACAAGCATCTTTATATACATGTGTATGGTGGGGTGGACACAAGCAACTTTATATACATGTGTATGGTGGGGTGGACACAAGCAACTTTATAGACATGTGCATGGTGGGGTGGACACAAGCAACTTTATAGACATGTGTATGGTGGGATGGACACAAGCAACTTTATATACATGTGTATGGTGAGGTGGACACAAGCAACCTTATGTACATGTGTTTGGTGGGGTGGACACAAGCAACTTTATAGACATGTGTATGGTGGGGTGGACACAAGCAACTTTATATAAATGTGCATGGTGGGGTGGACACAAGCAACTTTATAGACATGTGTATGGTGGGGTGGACACAAGCAATTTTATAGACAGGTGCATGGTGGGGTGGACACAAGCAACTTTATATACAGGTGTATGGTGGGGTGGACACAAGCAACTTTAAATACAGGTGTATGGTGGGGTGGACACAAGCAACTTTATATACAGGTGTATGGTGGGGTGGACACAAGCAACTTTATATACATGTGTATGGTGGGGTGGACACAAGCAACTTTATATACATGTGTATGGTGGGGTGGACACAAGCAACTTTATATACATGTGTATGGTGGGGTGGACACAAGCAACTTTATATACAGGTGTATGGTGGGGTGGATACAAGCAACTTTATATACATGTGTATGGTGGGGTGGACACAAGCAACTTTATGTACATGTGTATGGTGGGGTGGACACAAGCAACTTTATGTACATGTGTATGGTGGGGTGGACACAAGCAACTTTATATACATGTGTATGGTGGGGTGGACACAAGCAACTTTATATACATGTGTATGGTGGGGTGGACACAAGCAACTTTATAGACATGTGTATGGTGGGGTGGACCCAAGCATCTTTATAGACATGTGTATGGTGGGGTGGACCCAAGCAACTTTATAGACATGTGTATGGTGGGGTGGACCCAAGCAACTTTATAGACATGTGTATGGTGGGGTGGACCCAAGCAACTTTATAGACATGTGTATGGTGGGGTGGACCCAAGCAACTTTATAGACATGTGTATGGTGAGGTGGACACAAGCAACTTTATAGACATGTGTATGGTCGGGTGGACACAATCAACTTTATAGACATGTGTATGGTGAGGTGGACACAAGCAACTTTATAGACATGTGTATGGTGGGGTGGACACAAGCAACTTTATAGACATGTGTACGGTGGGGTGGACAGAAGCAACTTTATATACATGTGTATGGTGGGGTGGACAGAAGCAACCTCACAGACATGTGTATGGTGGGGTGGACACAATCAACTTTATAGACATGTGTATGGTGGGGTGGACACAATCAACTTTATAGACATGTATATGGTGGGGTGGACACAAGCAACTTTATATACAGGTGTATGGTGGGGTGGACACAAGCAACTTTATATACAGGTGTATGGTGGGATGGACCCAAGCAACTTTATAGACATGTGTATGGTGGGGTGGACCCAAGCAACTTTATAGACATGTGTATGGTGGGGTGGACCCAAGCAACTTTATATACATGTGTATGGTCGGGTGGACACAAGCAACTTTATATACATGTGCATGGTGGGTTGGACGCAAGTAACTTTGTATACATGTGTATGGTGGGTTGGACACAAACAATTTTATAGACATGTGAATGGTGGGGAGGACACAAGCAACTTTAAATACATGTGTATGGTGGGGTGGACACAATCAACTTTATGTACATGTGTATGGTGGAGTGGACACAAGCAACTTTTAATACATGTGAATGGTGGGGTGGACACAAGCAACTTTATATACAGGTGTATGGTGAGGTGGACACAAGCAACTTTATATACAGGTGTATGGTGGGGTGGACACAAGCAACTTTATAGACATGTGTATGGTGGGGTGGACACAAGCAACTTTATAGACATGTGTATGGTAGGGTGGACACAAGCACCTTTATATACAGGTGTATGGTTGGGTGGACACAAGCAACCTCACAGACATGTGTATGGTGGGGTGGACACAAGCAACTTTATATACAGGTGTATGGTGGGGTGGACACAAACAACTTTATAGACATGTGTTTGGTGGGGTGGACAGAAGCAACTTTATATACAGGTGAATGGTGGGGTGGACACAAACAAATTTATATACAGGTGTATGGTGGGGTGGACACAAGCAACCTCACAGACATGTGTATGGTGGGGTGGACACAAGCAACTTTATATACAGGTGAATGGTGGGGTGGACACAAGCAACTTTATATACATGTGTATGGTGGGGTGGACACAAGCAACTTTATATACAGGTGTATGGTGGGGTGGACACAAGCAACTTTATAGACATGTGTTTGGTGGGGTGGACAGAAGCAACTTTATATACAGGTGAATGGTGGGGTGGACACAAGCAACTTTATATACATGTGTTTGGTGGGATGGACACAAGCAACTTTATATACATGTGAATGGTGGGGTGGACACAAGCAACTTTATATACATGTGTATGGTGGGGTGGACACAAGCAACTTTATGTACATGTGTTTGGTGAGGTGGACACAAGCAACTCTATGTACATGTGTATGGTGGGGTGGACACAAGCAACTTTATATACATGTGTATGGTGGGGTGGACACAAGCAACTTTATATACATGTGTATGGTGGGGTGGACACAAACAACTTTATAGACATGTGTTTGGTGGGATGGACACAAGCAACTTTATATACAGGTGAATGGTGGGGTGGACACAAGCAACTTTATATACATGTGAATGGTGGGGTGGACACAAGCAACTTTATATACAGGTGAATGGTGGGGTGGACACAAGCAACTTTATATACAGGTGAATGGTGGGGTGGACACAAACAACTTTATATACATGTGTTTGGTGGGATGGACACAAGCAACTTTATATACATGTGAATGGTGGGGTGGACACAAGCAACTTTATGTACATGTGTATGGTGGGGTGGACACAAACAACTTTATAGACATGTGTTTGGTGAGGTGGACACAAGCAACTCTATGTACATGTGTATGGTGGGGTGGACACAAGCAACTTTATATACATGTGTATGGTGGGGTGGACACAAGCAACTTTATATACATGTGTATGGTGGGGTGGACACAAACAACTTTATAGACATGTGCATGGTGGGGTGGACACAAGCAACTCTATGTACATGTGTATGGTGGGGTGGACACAAGCAACTCTATGTACATGTGTATGGTGGGGTGGACACAAGCAACTTTATATACATGTGAATGGTGGGGTGGACACAAGCAACTTTATATACAGGTGTATGGTGGGGTGGACACAAACAACTTTATAGACATGTGTATGGTGGGGTGGACACAAGCAACTTTATAGACATGTGTATGGTGGGGTGGACACAAGCAACTTTATAGACATGTGTTTGGTGAGGTGGACACAAGCAACTCTATGTACATGTGTATGGTGGGGTGGACACAAGCAACTCTATGTACATGTGTATGGTGGGGTGGACACAAGCAACTTTATATACATGTGTTTGGTGGGATGGACACAAGCAACTTTATATACATGTGTTTGGTTGGGTGGACAGAAGCAACTTTATATACATGTGTATGGTGGGGTGGACACAAACAACTTTATATACATGTGTATGGTGGGGTGGACACAAGCAACTTTATGTACATGTGTTTGGTGAGGTGGACACAAGCAACTTTATGTACATGTGTATGGTGGGGTGGACACAAGCAACTTTATGTACATGTGTATGGTGGGGTGGACACAAGCAACTTTATGTACATGTGTTTGGTGGGATGGACACAAGCAACTTTATATACATGTGTATGGTTGGGTGGACAGAAGCAACTCTATGTACATGTGTTTGGTGAGGTGGACACAAGCAACTTTATGTACATGTGTATGGTGGGGTGGACACAAGCAACTTTATGTACATGTGTATGGTGGGGTGGACACAAGCAACTTTATATACATCTGTATGGTGGGGTGGACACAAGCAACTTTATGTACATGTGTATGGTGGGGTGGACACAAGCAACTTTATGTACATGTGTATGGTGGGGTGGACACAAGCAACTTTATATACATGTGTATGGTGGGGTGGACACAAGCAACTTTATATACATGTGTATGGTGGGGTGGACACAAGCAACTTTATATACATCTGTATGGTGGGGTGGACACAAGCAACTTTATAGACATGTGTTTGGTGAGGTGGACACAAGCAACTCTATGTACATGTGTATGGTGGGGTGGACACAAGCAACTCTATGTACATGTGTATGGTGGGGTGGACACAAGCAACTTTATATACATCTGTATGGTGGGGTGGACACAAGCAACTTTATAGACATGTGTATGGTGGGGTGGACACATGCTTTTTTATATACATGTGTATGGTGGGGTGGACACAAGCAACTTTATGTACATGTTGATGGCGGTCATATAACTAATCTTTTGTTTGTATTTTCTCACCAAGAGTAACATTAGCTTGTTTCATTTATGTAGAATTCTTCCTATAGAAAAAATAATGGCCCACATTTCTCAGAAACAAGGTTACCAAATTATATTTCAGATATATTTCAATAATTCTTTAATTTCTGTACATGCCTATAAGCTACAAGCAATTTATATTGAGATTTCCCAATGAAAGCAACATAACAGCCTTAGATACAAGGAGAGAGCTGACCTTTTCTGCATCATCTTCACCATCAAAGTCATCATCATCATCTTCATATGCCTGCAATTCAAGCAGGAATGTTATATTATATATTCTATGACAAGTACATTCAACAAGAGTACTGCAAGCGGATACCCACTTATCAGTCCCCCCCCCCCCCAAGTTAATCAGAACCTGCCTACAATACATGCATGTAAGTGAAGTTCCCATAAAGTTCCATTGAATTCAAGCCATTTGTTACTAAGAAATAGCCTTGACAGGAATATCGGGAAACATGTGTTCTATATCATAAAATTTAGAAATTAAAAAAGCCATAACTCTTGTGAACAAGAAAACAAAAGGGCCTATGCTCCACTGGCATGGCTCTTGTGGTCATTTACAATCCAGAGCATGTACGTTTGAGTAATAGGCAACAAATATTTAGTTCACTTTTAGTGTTTGGGTTAGCTGAAAACGCTGCACGTTAAATATCTGAGGACAGGAAGTGTTGTAAGCAGATTAGTTGCATGAACTATTTCAATATGTGCCAAGTAAAGGTAATCTGAGGGTAAAAAATATTTGCTTTCAAAACTGTACTCATCGTCAAAATTTCATTTCTGTAGCTTTAAAAATAAAAGTCGGTCAAAGTCAAGGACATCTGAGGACAACATTAATGCTTGTTTGCAAAACTGTTCACATGGTCAAAATTTCATTACTGTAGCTTTAAAAATTAATAAGTAAGTCAAAAGGGGTGGGGCCAGCTTTTGCCTAAGGGGCATTATTTCAAATGTTTTCAATTGCATCATATGATGCTCCACAACAAATATCAAAGGTATGGGCCTTGTGGTTTGATACAAGAAGATTTTGAAAATATTTCTTAAATAAGTCTCTAGGAAAATAGTGACACCCAGGGCAGTGCCAGTTCTGACCCAAGGGGCATAATTTGAACAACCATGGTAGTGGACCACTAAATAAAGCCTTGTTTAAAATAGCAAGGATTTGCATAGTGGTTTCAGACAAAAAGTTTTTAACATTTCCCAATTTAAGGAGGGGGGGGGGGGGGGGGGGGGGGGAGTCCGTCCCTTACAAAGACAAGAGAACTCTTCCCTGGGCCTCCGCCAACGTCGCCAAGGTCGTTTGCATCCAGGGGCATAATTTGAACAAACCTTCACAAGCAATTGTGACTTTACATGTAAACTTGGCTAAAAATAGACTTCGCTCATGTAGACTTGGCTAAAAATAGACTTAGCTTAAAATAGCATTTTTTATACTTTCAAGAGCCATAATCCAGGCATGCATGGGCAGATCTGGCTGGTTTTCAAAAGGAACAGAGTTTTAATGGATATCTAAATACTGTACAAGTTTCATCGAGATACAATCAAAACTGAAGACTGTATCATGTTCACAAGCAATTGTTTACAGACAAACTGATTTTTTAATACTTTCAAGGCCCATAATCTAGGCATGCATGGTCGGATCTGGCTGATTTTTAAATGGAATCGAGCTCTAATGGATATCTAGATACTGTACAAGTTTCATCGAGATACAATCAAAACTGAAGACTGTATCGTGTTCACAAGCAATTGTTTACAGACGCACGGACGCACGAACACACAGATGCACATACTACGTACACATTACCATCCCATAAGCTCTTCTGGCCTTTTGCCAGTAGAGTTAAAAATCATTTTACTAAAACATGCTGAAAATATGCGCATCTATTCATTTAAGCAAAGCTTCATTGAGTTCAAGCCTATAGTTAAAACTTTTCCGGGAGTTTAACAAGAGTCAATTTTAGTCACAATGGCATATTTCATTGTGAACATGTGTACCATGTTTTATATAAATATCTGAAATGGTTTTTAAGTTGAGGCCAATATTTTAGGTGCGGTATGACAATTATGACAAAAATGATGCAGACATCAACACAATGACAATACATAGGCTTCAACTATTTCCTCGAAAAACAGACAGGAATAAAATATACCCACAATAGTTTTTGCAATTAAATATAGTTAAAATATATTGCTAGGAACAATGCTATTCTTAGTATTTGAAACCTCTCAAAGGAATAATTAAACATTTGCCGTACCGCGATGTCTGGGTCGCGGCTATAGGTGGTCACGATGGATGTGAGCAGCACGTTCTTCAACAGCAGCACCAGGAGTGTGAGGGGCAACATGTATGACTCAAAGTTCCACACCATCACCAGAAACACCTGTAAAACATGTATCAAGCAGAAAACGTGAATCAACCAATCAATGGAAATTGTCCTAGATTTTATTCAGACATTCTTACCGATTTTCATTCAGACTGGGTAGAATAAATGGCTTCTATCCTAAAACAGATTTTCTTATGTTTGACTTAGTGACATATGTAATTCTACCTGACATGACTTAACTATATATGAACCTAAATGTCATAGAAACATTTTGACGAAGAAACATGCTGTGACTATGTGCGCAGAATTGCATAAAACTTGGCTAACTACTGAACAGACACAAAAGTTGATCTGTGTAAAGAAGAACAAAAACCTACTTCAACCTTTTCACCATGGCAGCAAACAATTTAATAATTTATGTGTCTTTTCAAAAAGGATATGTGAGGGGACAATAAACAGATGATACCAGACTCAAAGAGCGCTTACGATGAAAGCGGTGATGCTGCGGACAGGGGAATCCCAGTTGAAACAGCTGTTCACGAACTTCCCTGTGTCTATGAAGGTTGATATAATGGACGTCACTCGGTCTATGTTCCTTTTCATCACCTGAACATACATTTTCAAGGTTAAAGTTAGAATATTATTTTGTTTAATAATACATTCTTCCAAAATTTCTATTAGTTAGTACAAAAGCTCTTTAGAGCTCATTTTGCACTGTTCATAAAGTGCCTACTTAAGATATACATGATCTTATCTTTAACATTTTATGCTTCAATGTGTTATTTTCATGCAATTTTGTGCAGGTCATTTAATATCAAATGAAAGATTTATGGTAAAAATAACAACTTACAGATATTTTGAACTTTGGTTCAGGTTGCATATATTTTTCTTCTTTAGGATTCACAGTTCGGACTGCTGCTTTGATCTGAAAAACAACATGTTCCGGTATGTATCAGACCATACATCTACAGCAGGGCTGGGTTGTTGATTGGCTAATTAGACTGTCAAATATTCATCACACAAAATTACCAATTTGGTTATGGAGATCAAAATGCTGACAGACAGATTCCAACTAATTCAGGAGATTGATCATGTCTCAAAGATTTCTGATTGGAGACAAAACAAAACATCTGAACAATTTAGGTGATGCAACATTTTGAAATTGACATTTCATTTATGTAAATGTAATTAGGATTACACATTGAATTTAAAACATTTGAAGACAATAAACAGAACTAAGGAATGAAATCGAATGGCATAACAACTAACATGGTTATATATGAAGTCTAGTTCTAGGAGTATTGAGCCTTTTGTTCGATGGATGAGTTTCTTGTCCTTTAAGGCATACCATCTCTTTTCTCCAGGTCGAATCTGAATAGAAAATACATCAATCACTTAATGCAATATGTGGCTAGTGAATTATGGCCAATTCTATTGACATAGACACTAAACACTTGCCCTTTCCCCCCAAGATCTGACATCAGACGTTAGTTTCTCCAGATAAAGCTGTACAATAACTCCAGTGAAAGGATCCTACAGACATATTACATTGATAGTCGGAAACTTGTCTTTGATTGCCACAAAAAAGGTGCTTAAAGTCATGATGACTCCTAAAGCAGTCATATACTATTATACCATGCTAATATTTTAACCAAGTCCAACAGAACACAAATACAGACACAAGACAGACATACCCTGAGAAGAGGAATGGCCACCCTTCCAAGGAACTCCACCTTTTTGTCGCGGTCCTCATCGTAAATTGTCATCTCAAGTACCGAGTGGATATCTTTCACATGGCTGAAACACCATACTTGCGATGCTAGGATAACCCTTACAAACATTTATTTATGAACAGTAAACATGATTTCAGTATTCTTCTATAAATTATGCCCATCCATAAAGAAATGGTAAATGTGTTTTTTTAAACATGCATTAACATCTTAAAACTCAAGATCTATTTGTTTTTTTTCTTTGAAGGTTTTATGACTTAAAATACCTGAACTAAATATTTTAGCTACTTGAGGAAACTACACCAAAATAAACATAGCAAACAAATACAGGAGCCACACACACCTGTTCAACATTGAAGTGATAGTAAAGTATTTCACTTTCAATGTCACACAATACAAATGCTAGGAGTAGATGTGCAGAAGCACACCCCAACATGGGGAGCCTGTCTTTAGTAAAATCATAGCACACCAGTGAGTGATGATGAAAACAATAAGTGAGACCTAACTGAATCATCAGTTTTCCTCAGGGGTGTTTGAGAACATACACAAATACTCTGTCTAGCCTAAGAGATCAAATTAAAAAAATCTACATCTACAGAATTTTGAATAGCTACGATCTCAGGAAATGCCTCTCTCCAAAATACACATAGTGTTAAGTTGATAAACAAACACATTGAACAAAATCAATTTGCTTCCTATCAACTATGTTTCATTATCTCAGCAAGCAAATCCTATTTCCCCATGACAGTGCAGATAATTGTTGGATCCGCTGCAAGACTTTGGACTCAACAGTGTATTGGGAAGACAAAAGCTGTAAATCAGCCTCTATTCATTGGATTTCAGCAACTTTCTTACATTTCCTTCATGTTCAATTACTTTCAATCTACGAAATCTGCATGAACACTGCATTATAACAAAGAAAGTCTTTCAAGTCAACTTCAAGGCGCTGGATTTTTTTTCTACATTACTCTTATTCTTCAGCTAAGAATATTCAATTTATTGTTTTGAAAACAAACTATAAGCCAAAAAATTCCAGGAGACATATTGCTCATGCATGGACTCACAAGGTGAAGATTTTGTTCCACTCTGGGTTGAGTGTCTTGTACTCGGTGTGGGTCTGTAGGCGTGTATTGACTAACTCCAGGACGCAGAACGGGTCACTCTTCCCCCCCAGGTCTGCTGACATCAGGTCCTGCGCCTTGTACACTGCAATATTGACCGTGGATGTTAATTTAACAATACCTTGCTTTGTATGTGTAAATCTTGGATCCTTCATTTTAAATACCCACTCATGCATTCATAAATACTTATGAGAAAGGTTTTATTTAAAAAACTTAATGTCTAATTCATTGCTTGAATTAACGAAACTCTGGAATATTTCTCCCATGTGTCTCAAACAGTACGCCTATGTGGTAATTATAAAATAAATGATGTCAAGCAAAAAGCTGCTTGTAAAATGTTCTTTGTAGAAGGAGTAGATTATCAAATGAAACAACATGATGAAGTTAATTCTGAGGCTGACTTTCTCCAATCATCTAATAATTACCTTTAACTTGCAGCCATCCAACATCACGAAAGTTCTTGAAAGACTTCATTACACCCTGGAAATTCAAAGTCAATAACTAAATCAAAAGCCAAGCATTCAAAAACTAACACAGTAGTAGATTATTCATAAGAAATTCTTACCAGTCATTTACGGTAATAATTTCAAGTAAAAAAGGCTTGTATACAAAACTTTAATATACTAGAAGTGAACAATACATTCATTTACCAACACAGTATGAATATTTTAATTGTATTAATATAAACAAGAGCCATCGTAAGACAGCGCGCTCGACTACGCCGCTTTGACTTAGAATACAATAACGATGTAATAATACCAAGTTTGGTCTCTTTATGTCAAACCTAACTAAAATTATTCGATACATAAGGTGACTTTGATGCTGCCCTCCCACCAGCCCGCCCAAACAATGACACAAGTCATTCAAATAACTTGATTTCCCATTACGAAAATGTGGTTAAGAATATACAAATATGCCTTTCAAAGGAAATTAAAAATAAAATAAAAAAATAATAATAATTCAAGGGCCATTATTTGTATTTAGGATTAAAACAGAGTTATGTTTCTTGTTGTAAGATGATCGTAAATAATTTTGAATTTAAGGAACGGTAAAGAAGTTTTTTTTATTAAAATCCCAACTTGCCCTTAACTTTTACTTGCCTAAAACTTTAACCTAAGTCAATCAGGGGCCATAACTAGTATTAAGGATATGGAGTTATGTAACCTCATTGGGTGATGGTCCTGAACAATTGTGTGAAGTATTAAATCAATTGAATGAAGGGTATAGAAGTTATTAAACAATATCCCAACCTGCCCTAAAACTTTAACCTAAGTTCCATAGTCAATCAGGGGCCATAATTTGTATAAAAAATAATATGGAGTTATCTAACCTCATTATGTGATGGCTCTGAACAACTGTATGAAGTATTAAGTCAATTGAATGAATGGTATTGGAGTTTTAAGTGAAAATCCCAACTTGCCCTAAAACTTTAACCTGCCCTAAAACTTTAACCTAAGTCAATCAGGGGCCATAACTTGTATTTAGGATAATATGGAGTTATGTTACCTCATTGTGTGATGGTCCTGAACAACTGTGTGAAGTATTAAGTCAATTGAACAAAGGATATAGAAGTTATTAATAAATATTCCAACTTGCCCTAAAACTTTAACCTAAGTTCCATAGTCAATCAGGGGCCATAATCTGTGTAAAGAATAATATGGAGTTATCTAACCTCATCATGTGATGGCCCTGAACAACTGAGTGAAGTATTAAGTAAATTGAATGTAGGGTATTGGACTTATAAGTGAAAATCCCAACTTGCCCTAAAACTTTAACCAGACGCCGACGCCGACGCTGGGGCGAGTAGTATAGCCCACCTATTCTTCAAATAGTCGAGCTAAAAACAATTCTCATGCAACATTTCATTTTCCTTTGACATGTCTTTGTACTCAAAGAACAGAATTGACAATGCACCGGTAACAATGCAGCCAGTGTATCCACATATCTCTGGATGCTAGTGTTAACAATGCATTGTGGGTCACACGTTTCTCCAGATGCCAGATTTAACAATGCTTTGTGAGTTGCATGTATCTCTGGAAACCAAAGTTGACAATGCCTAATAGGTACTCACGTATCTCTGGATGACCTCCATCCTCTCCAGGGGGTTGAAGGAGTACGCGGTGAGGTCCGAGATGGACTCATCTGCGCATGTGCCGCTGATGGTGATGAGTAGTTTGAGCATCCCAGCCCCATCCTCCAGAGGCTGTTCCACCATGTGGGTCAACTCCCTCTCAAGTCGTGACAAGTCGATCACCGCCCTGCAGGGAAATATACATGATAGTGACATCGGCAAATACACGAACCTGGGCAGTATTTAGGTGCTCCATTAACCATGACCAATCAAAGCCAAACTTTGTCACTTAACTTGATCATTTCATCACAGAATACTCTTCCTTTTACTTAACAAAAAACATCAACTCTTTTCTGTTGTGCTTTATCAAAACCATATAAGCTTTCAAATATCATTGTTTTTGACCCATTTACAGAGATTTTTGTGTTCATTTGATGTTTGTCACAATTCTTTAGCAAGTTTCATTGTTGTGCATGCCCTTAATCAGCAGAACCTAAATTCAGGATGCCATGGTGTTTTCTCAGATTGCTGGACTAACCACAGAAACCTAACAGGTGCTTGGCGAATGAGACAATCATGACCAATTTCATGAAGAATCCATTGTGACATGGTTTACCTGCCCATAAAATCGTCCCGTCCCACATCATGGTCATACACGATCATCTCCAGGTGGCTCGTCTGACCCTGGTACATTCGCAGATCAAACTGCTCCAACCATCGAGGACATAATGTCTTGTATTTGTGCTGAAAGACAGACAGAACCGTTGATCACTCAAGGATGATAACAGACCCAAAATTCCAATACTAAACATAAAGCTCCAGTATGAGGGTTTCAGGACCCAACATACCAAACATAAAGCTCCAGTATGAGGGTTTCAGGACCCAATAAGGGTTACGGGCTCGGATCATGTTTACACCATTTCAAAATCTGTCCAAAATAATTTTTACTTTTTAATGTAAATATCCAGCAAAAACTTAAAAGATGCACTCTTACCCCCAAATAAGATTTACCAAAATAAATACAAATGTTAAAATATACCCAGAAGGATGGATAAATGTCGAAAAACAATGGTTCTTATGACGGAAACCAAGTTTAATTGGAAAGAAAGGTGCAGAATAGACAGTATTTCTCCCTTATATATAAAGATGATAATAAATCGCAGAAAATCTTTTAGCATTCACAAATCATTTAATATTTTTGCATTTTCAGCTTATAAATACACGATTACAATTTTGTTATCAGTAATTAATATTTACCATAAATGCATTATTTAGTAAGTAGTCAAGGTTTATCATTCAAAATTTATGTTTGTTATATATGTGTATGTATTGATTTCGAATAAGAGTGTCACTATAACTGTAATTGAGGCTCTCAAATCTGATTACAAGATAAATCCTGAACTTGATCATCCTTGATCATTTTTGTTATCATACCTTAAGTATGAAACAAACTGCTTGAGAACAGTTTCCAAAGGGAAAGTAGATTCCTACAAATTACCTTTTCAAATACTTTCTTTAGATCTTCAAAATGTACTGATATTCATTACTATGGTTACTAGGCAAAGAGCTGGAGTACATACAGAGACACGGTATGAATAATTAAAACAAAAAACTGTTGGAAACTGCTTCTCAACCAGTATCATTAATATGCACTTGCCAATGACAATTGTTTGACACACATCAAGACCATGTGGTAATACCTTGCTCTTGTACTTTTCGTTGCCAAGTTTGAACTTCACGTAGGGATCTGAGAGACCATTGTCGTCCATAGGGATGAGGTCTCGGCCCTCCACAAGTATAACGGTGACGACATTTGTCCACATCTGCATCTTCAACTTCCGTGCCATCGACTCCTTCTCTGTCATCTTCACAGTCTTACGGAAATACTGAAACAACCTCAACATAATCTTCAACTGTGTCTGAGGTAACCTCAATTTCTATACAGAAGTCCTGACACAATCCTGATATAATCTTCAACTGTGTCTGAGGTAACCTCAACTTCTATACAGAAGTCCTGACACAATCTTCAACTGTGTACGAGCTACACCTCAACTTCTATGCAGAAATACTTAACAACCACAATGTAATCTTCAACTTTGTCTGAGGTTCACCTTAACTTCTAAATCAAAGTACCTATCTTATGCTATTATTTCTAATTTACCAATTATTAATTTACAAAAAAATAAATATTTATTTTATCTGCTATTCAACACTATCACGCTCGATCATTATTTTAATGAGAATGCATATCCATAAAGTCAATTTATCTCTGCATCTTACTGTGCAGAAGGCTTCAGTTAAACATCACTCATATAACTGTAAAAACATGTGGAGAGGCTAGAGTGAAACTGTTCTACATGAATCAAGACACCATCTGCTTCACAGTCATGAATACATTATTGTTCAATCAATTTCATGAAGTCATTATAAAAAAAAAGTCAATGTAGAATTTGATATTTTACAAAAGATTAACATGACAACTATGATCACTACTGTGGGTGCCAGTAAAAAAGTGGGTGCCAATCTTTTTGGACGAACTACACATAATCATCCCCATTTATTTTTTGCAAACATGTGGACCGTTCCAGCTAAAACTGTTTGATAATTTAAGGCAAAAAAGGATACATATACTGAGGTCATGTATATTAAAAGATCAATCATTTTCAAAACATTCAACATTCAAATCTTATTAAAGGCATGAGAAAATCTATTTTCGAAAGAGTCTGTGAAAGTTGTATGCATGAAGACATCCTATTATATTTCCTGCTGTTATTGTGCCTGTTAAGCGCCTGTAAGCACCATTTAGCCCCTATTTCATCACTGTGAAGTGATACAGACTCTCTCAGGAAATTAACAAGCCTGGGAAAATAAGCTCCACAATCACACACAGAAACAGAGGCCATTATGCCAATTGATTGTCACAATCATGACTCGGTGGAAATGAGGAGTGATGACCGGGATATGCATACGTTGTACTTGCACGCACAAAACTAACCAGAATTTCTCGAAAACTAGTGCATGGTGACTTTGGTTCACATTGATACACAATCAGAGTTGGCAAAGCTCAAACACTTCATTGTCATATAATAAAACAATGTAAATGTTTGGCAATTCTGGACATCAGACAATGCAGAAATAATGTAACAAACTAACTTACTTTAGAGACAGCTAATAATGTACTTGCCTGTGATGAAATTCACCAATCACAGGTAAATATCCAACACATTATAGTTTTGAACTGTGAATGGGATATATGAGACATATATAAATATATATACTGAGGACCATCTTCATTTGGTTACCGTGACAACGGATGAGCACACCTTGCAGATAAAACTGTTATAGGAAATCAATGTTATAATGATTAGCAGCCCATTAGTTCATAAAGATGACAATAACCTTCATAAAGCCGACAATAACCTTCGCAATTAATGTTAATGGCAACAGGCAGAAATTCACTGCTAATGATTCCTGAAAATCTTAGAATGACAAAAAACCTTTAAATGCATTTGGAATTGTTATTCCAAGCAACAACAGCAACATGGAAATGCTATTGCTAATGACAAGAAGAGTGCTGTGAAGCAAACCCCAATGTGTGTCTGTTGTTTTTCCCCTGTAAAACAAGGGGCATAACACAACATTTATCTAAGACAGTTATAGGCCTTGCTATACATGTGCATATTTTTCCAGCAGCCCTAGTACTAAGTTTCAAATAAAAATCTTAAACAGGCTATGGTTAAAGCCTTTACATGCTATGATGCTGATGGTGACTAGAAACAACAACTTTTCCAATATCTTGACTTATTTCCTCAAAAAAAGATGAGCTAGTTAACGATGATTGTTGGATTTGCAAATCATTCCTAAGTTCTGAAGAAATTAATGTTAAAGAAACCTCAAGGTAGTATTTTAAATGTGCTTAGGTGTTATAGTAACTGTTACAAGACACAGTTATAATCTGGTGAGTACCTGCTCTCTATCCTCATGAGACTTGGGTATCAGGGTGACCTGTAGCCGTACCACGCCCATGTACTCCTCTTTGCCTTTTTCAGCCAAACGCAGCTCCACATCCGTTGGCCTGATATACACATCTTTACATGTTTCATGGCAAATACTATCATATACATAGCATAGGTCTATTTGATGGCCAGAGTTGTAAAATACAGGCTTGGTTAACAGAATAACCAGAATTCGAAAACAAGATAACAATTTCAACATTATTAACAAGAGGCACATCAGTGCCTGTGCTCCACTGGCCAAAAGGTTCAAGCAAAGACCACCTAACGAACATTTTCGTCAGGTTTCATAGAAATACAATCATCAATTTTTGAGGAGAAGTTATTTAAAAAAAATTTTTACTTTAATAGCTCTGGCTGCCATGTTGTGCAGTGGACCGAAATGATTTGGGCAATTTGAGTAAAGGAGCACCAAACAAACATTTCTGTCAAGTTTTATCGAAAAAAGGTCATCGGTTTCGACGACAAGTCGTATAAAGTTTTTTTTATTTTTTAGCTCTGGCAGCCATGGTGTGCAGTGGACTGGAACCATTTAACAAATTTTGGTTAATGACCACCCAAGGAACATTTCTGTCAAGTTTCATCAAAATCTGATCATCGGTTTCTGAGGAGAAGTGGTGTAAAGGTTTTTCCTATTTTTAGCTCTGGCTGCCATGTTGTGCAGCAGACCAGAACTGTTTGGGCTATTTTGGTTAAGGACTACCCAAGTAACATTTCTGTCAAGTTTCATTGCAATACGATCATCGGTTTCTGAGGAGAAGTCGTTTAAAGGTTTTTCTATTTTTACCTCTGGGGGCCATCTTGTGCAGTGGACCGAAACCATTGAAGCAATTTGATAAAGGACCATCCAAGGAACATTTCTGTTAAGTTTCATCAAAATCTGATCATCGGTTTCTGAGAAGATGTTCTTTAAAGGTTTTTCTATTTTTTTGCCCTGGCAGCCATGTTGTGCAGCGGACCGGAACCATTTGAGCAATTTTGGTTAAGGACCACCCAAGGAACAATTCTGTCAAGTTTCATCAAAATCTGCCTATCCGTTTCAGAGGAGATGTCGTTTAAAGATTTTGCTATTTTTAGCTGTGGCGGCCATATTGTGCAATGGACCAGAACCATTTGAGCAATTTTAATAAAGGACCACCCAAGGAACATTACTGTCAAGTTTCATCAAAATCTGCCGAACCGTTTCAGAGGAGATGTCGTTTAAAGATTTTGCTATTTTTAGCTCTGGCGGCCATATTGTGCAATGGACCGGAACCATTTGAGCAATTTTGGTAAAGGACCACCAAAGGAACATTCCTGTGAAGTTTTGTCAAAATCCGCTTATCAGTTTCAGAGGAGATGTCGTTTAAAGTAAAAGTTACGCACGCACGCACGCACGCACGTACTCACGACGGACAATCTGTGACGACATAAGCTCCATGGCCTTCGGCCAGTGGAGCTAAAAACTAGATTGGGAATTCTTATCATATTTAAAGATAATAAAACATTAGCAAAACATTCAAAATTAGAGACAACAGTAACATATATGATGCTTACTCATTGGGTGGAATGTTTTCCAGCAGGAGTTCCGCAGATCCCATTGAGTCATCTGATGTTCCCCGGTCATAGTCGTACACCTTTACCAAAATGGGCTTAAAAACATCCTCAACTGACACCACAAACCGCTCATCCCAACGTGGGTTCAAATTCTTATGAACTGTCCGACTTTTGTACAATTGTTTATTTCCACACTTAAATTTCACATAAGGGTCACTTGTTCCTGCAAACAAAATGATGAAACTGTTAAGAACTCTTACTGCAAAATGCAAGCAATCCTATCATCAATCTTTTCACATGTTTTGTCCCCAAAGAAGTGCATGCCTTTATAAACACATATATGGTCTTTCACAACACATTTTTATACATTTCAGCCACTTATGATTACTCTCATTCAAAACATAAAAAAGTTAAGCTTATTTTGCCATAAAATGATCTATTGGTCAGCTGTTTAGTTGACAACAAATCTGTTTCCCAGCGTTACAAATATTACCAACAAATTTGGACAGGATTTTTAGTCCCTAATATGGGTTTAAAAATTAATGACACAGGGTTTGTCTATCAGGACAAATATGGTATATAAAATTTTATATACATGTGAAATGGTGTGCCAGTGCTAGAATAATATAAATATAACATGAGCTATGTATTTTGCAATTACTGATATGCCTACATTCAGGAAGAACTATCATAACTGAATGTCCCAATCCTTTTTAAATCACTATGTGCATTACAAAGCACAGTCTGAAGATGACCAACTACATTTTATATGCATTTAAGTAGCATTCAGTAATGATTAAACTAAAAGTGTGCTTCTAAGCACCATTCCATAAATACATGTATGAACCTGTAAGTGTGACCTTAACCTTTGAGGCTCCGGTCAAGGGTCTCACACCTGACACATCATTTTTATGTACTGAATACAATGTGTAATTTATGGGTAAAATCTAAATATTTAATGTACTGAATCTTTAAAGAAATCTATATGCTAAATTGCTAAAACAATCAAGGCCATTTATTTTTAATTGTGACAAAACCTTCATTGTTCATAATTTTTCGGTGAGAATAAACAGTTGCAGCATGCCTGTTGAGAATTTTAGTGAGGGCCAACATGACACCCATATATTAGAATAAGTGTTGGGGTTGACCTGGGTACATACCACAGCTGTCTCTTATGACAAGGTCCTTGCCCTCCTGTAGACATACCTCCAGCTGGTGGAACGGGTGCTGCATCAACACATGGCGGTTAGAAGGGCCAGAAGACTCCTGAAAATAATAATATATACATGATTGTTAGAAAGGCCAGATAAATCCGGAAAATATATATAAACACATGGCCGTTAGATAGACCAGATGACTCCTGATAATATATATTCACATGGCTGTTAGATAGGCCAGACAACACCTGATAATATATATACATATGGCTGTAAGAAAGGCCAGACGACACCTGATTATATATATCCACATGGCCGTAAGATAGGCCAGATGACTCCTGATAATATATATACACAAGGCCGTAAGATAGGCCAGACGACACCTAGTAATATATATGCACATGGCCATAAGAGAGGCCAGATGACTCCTAATACTATATATGCGCATGGCTGTGCCAGACGACTCCTGATAATATATATACACATGGCTGTAAGATAGGCCAGACGACACCTGATAATATATATACACATGGCTGTAAGAAAGGCCAGACGACACCTGATAATATATATACACATGGCTGTAAGAAAGGCCAGACGACACCTGATAATATATATGCACATAGCCATAAGAGAAGCCAGATGACTCCTTATACTATATATGCACATGGCTGTGCCAGACAACTCTTCATAATATATATACACATGGCTGTAAGATAGGCCAGACGACACCTGATAATATATATGCACATAGCCATAAGAAAGGCCAGATGACTCCTTATACTGTATATGCACATGGCTGTGCCAGACGACTCCTCATTATATATATACACAAGGCCGTAAGATAGGCCAGACTACACCTAGTAGTATATATGCACATGGCCATAAGAGAGGCCAGATGACTCCTAATACTATATATGCGCATGGCTGTGACAGACGACTCCTGATAATATATATACACATGGCTGTAAGATAGGCCAGACGACACCTGATAATATATATACACATGGCTGTAAGATAGGCCAGACGACACCTGATAATATATATACACATGGCTGTAAGATAGGCCAGACGACACCTGATAATATATATACACATGGCTGTAAGATAGGCCAGACGACACCTGATAATATATATACACATGGCTGTAAGAAAGGCCAGACGACACCTGATAATATATATGCACATAGCCATAAGAGAGGCCAGATGACTCCTTGTACTGTATATGCACATGGCTGTGCCAGACGACTCCTCATTATGTATATACACAAGGCCGTAAGATAGGCCAGACGACACCTAGTAATATATATGCACATGGCCATAAGAGAGGCCAGATGACTCCTAATACTATATATGCACATGGCTGTGCCAGACGACTCCTCATTATATATATACACATGGCCTTTAGATAGGCCAGACAACTCCTGTTAAAACATTTACACATGGCCCACTCCTGATAATATATATTCACATGGCCATTAGATAGGCCAGAGGACTCCTGATAATATATATATATTTGGGGGTTAAAAGGATCTGATGTTGCCAAATATCATATAATACCCCTTTATCAATTGCATTGAAAAAATCTTTAAACACTAGCAGTACTACTGAGAATGAAAATATAACAGTAGATCACTGAAGCTGCTGAATACCTGACAGGAGTTGGAGAAGAAATGAGACTTCTCTATGCAATGACAGTTCTAAGAAATAATGTAATCAATACGTTTAGTAATGCGGGACAATAAGATTAGCTGCAATGAACCCTCCAATAGTGTGCTGTTGTTAACACTGACAAATAAAGGACTTTGAAATCTTGCTCAAATAATTCTAGTGATATTAATGATGTCATTAATGACCATTGATGTCATCGAATGTCAGGTGACTCTAAGACTTTTTAAAACAATGTGTTGTTTTTAAAATTGTGTGCACTTTGATTGGATGTATGGTATCGATGTACTGCATTATGTTAAACTTCTAAACCTGTTTAAGTTTCAAGTGACTTAAACAATACATGATTGGGTTAGAGAAAGTATACTATTTCAACATCAATATACTGCCAGCAATAAAGGGTCCTCAATGCACCACTCAACAAAGTTCCACGAATAGGAAGTCTGCTAATGGATATATGGACCCCCTATAGACCAAAACAACACATGATCATTCAATACATGACACAATATACATATGAAAATGCATTGTGGTAGCTGAAATGCATTACGGACATAAAATACATTGAAGTGTGTCTTCCTGTTATTTCCATTGTATGTTGACTTGAATGTAAAACCCTTAAAGATGCACTCTTACTCCCAAATAAGATTTAACACAATTAATAATATTGTTTTAATATTAAAAAAACATGAATAAATGCGGAAAACGATGGTTCTTATGAAGGATACCGAGTTTAATTTGAACTAAATGAGCATTTCTACCCTATTAGACTATAGTAGACCACAGTAATGAGCATTTCTACCCTATTAGACTATAGTAGACCACAGTAATGAGCATTTCTACCCTATTAGACTATAGTAGACCACAGTAATTAGCATTTCTACCCTATTAGACTATAGTAGACCACAGTAATGAGCATTTCTACCCTATTAGACTATAGTAGACCACAGTAATGAGCATTTCTACCCTATTAGACTATAGTAGACCACAGTAATGAGCATTTCTACCCTATTAGACTATAGTAGACCACAGTAAATCTTTTAGCATTCACCAATCATTTCATATGTTTATGCTTTCTGCTATTAAATACATGTTAACAATGTTTTTATCAGTAATTAAGATTTTCCATGAATGCATAATTTAATAAGTATTTAAAGATTTATCAGTCAAAATGTATGTTTGTTATACATGTGTATGTATTGGTTTTGAATAAGAGTGTCACTTTAAGCAATTGTCAGAATTAAAAAAATTGGAAAATTTAGCTCCATATTCAGAATAAATGCAATCTGTGTCTTAAATTTTTGAAAACAGGAATGATTCTATCCAAAGTAGTCAATACAATTTAATAATAATTGTTTTTTTACAACTTTCCATACTTCATTATAATAATGGATTCATTAAAACTAAAAAATCCATCTATGATACATAGTCCTCACACAACAAACAGCTCCATCAGAGAGGATGAATTACATTGGAGTACTGTAGGAGTACATCTGCAGCAACAGGCAAACACACCATCTCTACTTCTTCATTATAGCTTGGATCCAACTCTTTACAAGTACCATCCTGCTCAACACCAGTCCAGTCAGGAGACTGGACAGCAGAGAGCAGAGAGAAATCTCCGTCATCCCGGAGAATGCCACCATCATAGGAACTCTCTGATGACATTGGTCGGATCATCCGGATGTGATTACTGTTGTCTGCTTGGTGCTTGGATTTGAATTCTGCTTCCATAAACAGCTCTTTATTGTCACAACAATAACACACAAAGGATGCCATCATCATAATAACAGGTCTCATGTAAACCTGTTCCAAGAGCAACAAATCTTCAAAATGAACATGTCATACAAATGCCCATCACTTGTGAATATATCCTTGAGATGAATAGTTTTTATATCTTCTATACAAGAACAAAGCAAAAGATATCTTACATTAAATTTGTAGTAGAAACGAAACTGAAAACAACAACATTAAAAGCAATGAGGGGAAATTATATGATAAGCACTACAGATCTATTTAATTTCCTGAAAGCAAAGAAGTCTTCTATCTGAAACAATGGTACATCACTTATGTCAGAAACTGTTTTCTTATCAGACAATTAAGACTGGAATAAAAACTTCCAAGAACGTATTTTGTTTCTTTTGTTTACCTGATCAGAGTCAGACATTGTAAGTAGATGTGTAAGGGCGCATCTCTCTTCACTTTGGGAGTTGAGAGAGTCGGTGGAGCTGCTGAGATTGTAGCCAACACTAAACGGCAGGTAGCTGAACCAGTTGGGGAAATAGGAATCACCTGACTGGTCAGGCTCGCTGATTGTTCCCTGAGCTGGCGCCAGATTTACAGACTCGGTCTCAGACAGGTCGTTGTCAGAGGAGCAGGCTGAAGGCAGAGGGGTGACATTGTGCTGATTCAAGGGGCCCCCAGACTGGGCAGGACTGGGCTCCCCTAGAAAGAAGTTGGCTGAGTCACTGTCACAGCTGGAGGCACTCGTCACTGACTGGTTGTCATCATCACCATTCAGATAAGACTCTGAGGACGCTCGCTTGCTGGGTAAACCAAAAAGTCTCAAGCTTAACTGTCCAACATTCTCTAGGGATTTACTCACTGCCCTATCAGACATGTCTCCATACACTCTACCTCTAGCATGTTCCTCTTTTTGACTATGCTTGGAGGATGTATCTCCATGCAAAAGATTGCGAAACCACTTTTTATGTTTCTTGTCATGTCTGTGCATTATTGCTGAAGCAGACGATAAAGGTTTACGCAATTTTCGTTCATCCTCCATCATCCAATGGCTTTTGAATGACAGCTATATTAAAGACATTCAATCGTCATTCCAATTCACATTCTATTTAACATCCACTGAACACAAATCAGTCTGGCACGAACTGGTAGGTCTCCCATTTACGAAAAGCAATACCATAGAACAAAGCTGCATTTGGTAAATGCATGCAAAGCTAGCTATTACAAACATCTTAATTGAAGTGTTACTAATTTGCTATATGTATTTCCATAAAAAATGTATTATCCAAGTAACTTGTATCACTCTGTTAAGTTGATGTCATAAAAATGATCAATATCCAATCATGTGCATTGAAAGCCATCATGTAGGTATAGTTTCAGAAGTGTGATACAGCAAGTGGCATTATGGGATAGCCTCATGTATTGATTCCCTTGAGCAGTGTGCCTAAATAACCCAAATCGTGCTGGCAGACTTCAGGCCATGATGCTGCAGGGCTGAACATCACATAAGAGCAATAAACAAACGATGAAACAAATTAAGATTTTCTAAAAAGAAAATATGATATTTTTTTTATTTTTTTTTTACTATATCAATGTTTCTTGGAAGATTCCCAAATGTTATTCTCATTTGCACAACTGCTATAATGTATCATAAGTTTCAATTATACATGTCATGTTCATGATTCATCAACACTGCAATTGTTCTAGTGCTCCACAGCACGGGAATCATTTAACAATCAAAACACCATCCTACAATATGTGCCTGGGGAAGTGGAACTCTGCTTTTCTCAGTAATTTCCATAAACAGATTCAATGTCATTCAGTGATGAAGCTATCCCTGAATAAATAACTTAATGCTCTGAAAGCTATCAAATCACAATTTATGAGAACAGGTTAATTTTAATATCCATCCAACATTCTGATCAAGAATATATAATGAAGCAATAACAAAGTAGATCACAATATTGTCACCGTTGGACTAACTACACTTAAGATTTTTTTTACATCCTTAAAATACCACTATCTGCCCATCATGACAGTATGTGTGTATATATTCATGTATCTAAATCACATAGGCGGTCTAAATAAGAGAAATTTAGCTACAAGTTTAAACATTAGTTAGCCCCAGGGTAATGAATTTCATCAATTAACATAAATCTTTATAATAAAATCTTAAATGGTTGGTACAGTAACAGAGTAAAGACTGGTTGTATTAAAAGAGCAGAAGTTAAAGGCTTGAATCTAAAAGTCAGGAGAACATCTTCCACTGGGAAAATCGTAGCATCAGTCAATGAGACTGCTCCAATAAACAAGGAAGGCTATTGATCATGAAATGTTCATCACATTGGGTGTTAGAGGGAACACGGATTATATTTATTCAAGTAATAAGAAACATCAAGGCAGTCATGTTTCCCGGTTGGGCAATTCATCACATCACCATCATGCAACATCCTGGTGACAGTGAATGAAAACATGCAAGAAACGCAGGTTCAAAACTGAGGGGATCCATGTTTGTATGATGAAGACCATCGATACCAGTTGTTACTACTTCTACGAAAGAACCGATGATGACAATCTCAGGGCGTTTTAGTTGGTAGTAAACTGGTTTTGGTTTTATATCGGTTTCACGAACTGTGTATTTGTTGTAACAGTTTCAAATAAAACCAAAACCAGTTTAATCGTTTTTTAACAAAAACCGAAACCGGTTTTTGAAACTATCGAAACCCCTACCGGAGGCGGTTTCATCGGTTCGTTCCATCCGAAAACTAGTTTACTTCAAAAACAACATGGCGGAAAGTGATCAATCACATTTGTTGAAACTCAATTTTTTTGATAACAATGCCTTACAATGGGCAAATGAGCTGAATGAAAAGGGTTATATTAATAATTGTGTGGCTCAGTAGCTCCGCCATGTTGTTAAAAATGTACACAAAACCATGCACTTGTTACTTCAAGCAGAACTATCAAAACCGGTTTCGTAACTGCTGAAACCATTGAAACCAAAACTGAAACTGGTTTGGTATCGACAAAAACGCCCTTAGGCTTCGCACATGTCATAAAACGCCATTAGTATGTTAATTCACTTATCACGAAATGTCTTTACATGTGAGTGTGTCTTCTAGATGTAACTGGTTGGTATTGATCTGGTCATCTTGTATTCCTGGTCAGTTTAGGCTTAATTACGGCCATCTCCAGAACAACTGTACTACAAGCTGCTCTCTAGCCAATCTGACTATTTTACTAATGAATGAGATATCATAAAAAATGTGATCTATTTCTTTTGATGAGATCAATGGTATCATAGAGTGGAATCCCCACCACAGGGTTTTTCACATAGCTCCTCATATGGGACATTCCGGAGCAGACTACACCAATTGCCATGTGTATCTGATATCGAACAAACCCACAACCTCTCGCTCAGCAGGCAGATTCTACTACAACCTCTCGCTCAGCAGGCAGATTCTACTACAACCTCTCGCTCAGCAGGCAGATTCTACTACAACCTCTCGCTCCGCAGGCAGATGCTACTACAACCTCTCGCTCCGCAGGCAGATGCTACTACAACCTCTCGCTCCGCAGGCAGATTCTACTACAACCTCTCGCTCAGCAGGCAGATGCTACTACAACCTCTCGCTCAGCAGGCAGATGCTACTACAACCTCTCGCTCCGCAGGCAGATTCTACTACAACCTCTCGCTCAGCAGGCAGATGCTACTACAACCTCTCGCTCAGCAGGCAGATGCTACTACAACCTCTCGCTCAGCAGGCAGATTCTACTACAACCTCTCGCTCAGCAGGCAGATTCTACTACAACCTCTCGCTCAGCAGGCAGATGCTACTACAACCTCTCGCTCAGCAGGCAGATTCTACTACAACCTCTCGCTCAGCAGGCAGATGCTACTACAACCTCTCGCTCAGCAGGCAGATGCTACTACAACCTCTCGCTCAGCAGGCAGATTCTACTACAACCTCTCGCTCAGCAGGCAGATGCTACTACAACCTCTCGCTCAGCAGGCAGATGCTACTACAACCTCTCGCTCCGCAGGCAGATGCTACTACAACCTCTCGCTCAGCAGGCAGATGCTACTACAACCTCTCGCTCAGCAGGCAGATTCTACTACAACCTCTCGCTCAGCAGGCAGATGCTACTACAACCTCTCGCTCAGCAGGCAGATTCTACTACAACCTCTCGCTCAGCAGGCAGATTCTACTACAACCTCTCGCTCCGCAGGCAGATGCTACTACAACCTCTCGCTCAGCAGGCAGATTCTACTACAACCTCTCGCTCAGCAGGCAGATGCTACTACAACCTCTCGCTCAGCAGGCAGATGCTACTACAACCTCTCGCTCAGCAGGCAGATTCTACTACAACCTCTCGCTCAGCAGGCAGATGCTACTACAACCTCTCGCTCAGCAGGCAGATGCTACTACAACCTCTCGCTCAGCAGGCAGATTCTACTACAACCTCTCGCTCAGCAGGCAGATGCTACTACAACCTCTCGCTCAGCAGGCAGATGCTACCACAACCTCTCGCTCAGCAGGCAGATGCTACTACAACCTCTCGCTCCGCAGGCAGATGCTACTACAACCTCTCGCTCAGCAGGCAGATGCTACCTACAACCTCTCGCTCAGCAGGCAGATGCTACCACAACCTCTCGCTCAGCAGGCAGATGCTACTACAACCTCTCGCTCAGCAGGCAGATGCTACTACAACCTCTCGCTCAGCAGGCAGATTCTACTACAACCTCTCGCTCAGCAGGCAGATTCTACTACAACCTCTCGCTCCGCAGGCAGATGCTACTACAACCTCTCGCTCAGCAGGCAGATTCTACTACAACCTCTCGCTCAGCAGGCAGATGCTACTACAACCTCTCGCTCAGCAGGCAGATTCTACTACAACCTCTCGCTCAGCAGGCAGATGCTACTACAACCTCTCGCTCAGCAGGCAGATGCTACTACAACCTCTCGCTCAGCAGGCAGATTCTACTACAACCTCTCGCTCAGCAGGCAGATGCTACTACAACCTCTCGCTCAGCAGGCAGATGCTACCACAACCTCTCGCTCAGCAGGCAGATGCTACTACAACCTCTCGCTCCGCAGGCAGATTCTACTACAACCTCTCGCTCAGCAGGCAGATTCTACTACAACCTCTCGCTCAGCAGGCAGATTCTACTACAACCTCTCGCTCCGCAGGCAGATGCTACTACAACCTCTCGCTCCGCAGGCAGATTCTACTACAACCTCTCGCTCAGCAGGCAGATTCTACTACAACCTCTCGCTCAGCAGGCAGATTCTACTACAACCTCTCGCTCCGCAGGCAGATGCTACTACAACCTCTCGCTCCGCAGGCAGATGCTACTACAACCTCTCGCTCAGCAGGCAGATGCTACTACAACCTCTCGCTCAGCAGGCAGATGCTACCACAACCTCTCGCTCAGCAGGCAGATGCTACTACAACCTCTCGCTCAGCAGGCAGATGCTACTACAACCTCTCGCTCAGCAGGCAGATTCTACTACAACCTCTCGCTCAGCAGGCAGATGCTACTACAACCTCTCGCTCAGCAGGCAGATGCTACTACAACCTCTCGCTCCGCAGGCAGATGCTACTACAACCTCTCGCTCAGCAGGCAGATGCTACTACAACCTCTCGCTCAGCAGGCAGATGCTACCACAACCTCTCGCTCAGCAGGCAGATGCTACTACAACCTCTCGCTCAGCAGGCAGATGCTACTACAACCTCTCGCTCAGCAGGCAGATTCTACTACAACCTCTCGCTCAGCAGGCAGATTCTACTACAACCTCTCGCTCCGCAGGCAGATGCTACTACAACCTCTCGCTCAGCAGGCAGATTCTACTACAACCTCTCGCTCAGCAGGCAGATGCTACTACAACCTCTCGCTCAGCAGGCAGATTCTACTACAACCTCTCGCTCAGCAGGCAGATGCTACTACAACCTCTCGCTCAGCAGGCAGATGCTACTACAACCTCTCGCTCAGCAGGCAGATTCTACTACAACCTCTCGCTCAGCAGGCAGATGCTACTACAACCTCTCGCTCAGCAGGCAGATGCTACCACAACCTCTCGCTCAGCAGGCAGATTCTACTACAACCTCTCGCTCAGCAGGCAGATGCTACTACAACCTCTCGCTCCGCAGGCAGATTCTACTACAACCTCTCGCTCAGCAGGCAGATTCTACTACAACCTCTCGCTCAGCAGGCAGATGCTACTACAACCTCTCGCTCAGCAGGCAGATGCTACTACAACCTCTCGCTCAGCAGGCAGATTCTACTACAACCTCTCGCTCAGCAGGCAGATGCTACTACAACCTCTCGCTCAGCAGGCAGATTCTACTACAACCTCTCGCTCAGCAGGCAGATTCTACTACAACCTCTCGCTCAGCAGGCAGATGCTACTACAACCTCTCGCTCAGCAGGCAGATGCTACTACAACCTCTCGCTCAGCAGGCAGATTCTACTACAACCTCTCGCTCAGCAGGCAGATGCTACTACAACCTCTCGCTCAGCAGGCAGATTCTACTACAACCTCTCGCTCAGCAGGCAGATTCTACTACAACCTCTCGCTCCGCAGGCAGATGCTACTACAACCTCTCGCTCAGCAGGCAGATTCTACCACAACCTCTCGCTCAGCAGGCAGATGCTACTACAACCTCTCGCTCAGCAGGCAGATGCTACTACAACCTCTCGCTCAGCAGGCAGATGCTAGTAACTACAACCTCTCGCTCAGCAGGCAGATGCTACTACAACCTCTCGCTCCGCAGGCAGATGCTACTACAACCTCTCGCTCAGCAGGCAGATTCTACTACAACCTCTCGCTCCGCAGGCAGATGCTACTACAACCTCTCGCTCAGCAGGCAGATTCTACTACAACCTCTCGCTCAGCAGGCAGATGCTACTACAACCTCTCGCTCCGCAGGCAGATGCTACTACAACCTCTCGCTCCGCAGGCAGATGCTACTGCTTCGCTATTTAAGTTAGCTAGACAGTAAAAAGTGCTGCTATAATATGGCTTACCCAGTTACATCTGTTTCAGCTTCTACCTAGCAAATGTGATTGATATCAGTACAATATGCTGACTTCACAATCAAGCTACTAATATAAAAAATAAACAACCAAATTCATTAAATTGATATACCCTACCTGATTGGGCAAAGTCAAGGAATGGAAATCAATTGTTGATGAAATATATATATGAGTTTGAGTTTGATTGCAACTGTTTGAAGTAAAAAAATATTGTATATAATGTAACAATTAGAATTGACCAAGAAACCTAGTTTATGACTCCATGTTACCAATTCCAAACTATTCTAAGATTTCACCAAGGCAAACATTCTGATCAAGTTTCATGAATATAAGACCATACATATTGCTTTTGTGTTTCAAAGATTTTTCTAAGATTTGACCTAGTGACCTAATTTTTTACCCCATGTGCCCCACTTTTACAAGCGGTCCATATTTCATCAAGGGGTACATTATGACCAAGTTTGAACATAATCAGACCAATCATTTCCATTCCGACCAAAAAATTTCTAAGATTTGACCTTGTGACCTAATTTTCGATCATATGTGACCCAGTTTTATTTACCACCAAGAGTTCATCAAGGAAAACATGCTGATTAAGTTTCATGAATATTTCACCATGTATAATGCCTCTAGTATGTTCCATAGATTTTTCTAAGATTTAACCTAGTGACCTAGTTTTTGAACCCATGTGACCCACGTTTCTAAGTGGTCCATATTTCTTCAAGGGATAGATCTTGACCAATTTTGAACATAACTTGACCAATTATTACCATGATATGGTTCTGGACAAGATTTGACCTAGTGACCTAATTTTCGATCATATGTGACCCAGTCTTATTTACCACCAAGAGTTCATCAAGGAAAACATTCTGATTAAGTTTCATGAATATTTGACGATGTATAATGCCTTTAGTATGTTCCAAAGATTTTTCTAAGATTTGACCTTGTGACCTAGTTTTTGACCCCATGGGACCCACTTTTGGAAGAGGTTGAGATTTGATCAAGGGGAACATTCTGACCAAGTTTGAACATTTTCTGATCAATACCTACCAAGATATGGTACTGGACGGATGGACGGACGGAAAAGTGCAAGAATGATCTTACGATGTGTCTATACACCAAAATTTAGTTGAAATGCTTGCTGATCTCAAAATATTCACAAGTCAAATGGCACAATTTGACGTATATTTCAAGTTCTTTTATGGTTGTAAAGTGTAAGTAAATTGCACTCAAAATGATAAGAAAACACAATAAATTCAAAGTAAATAAAATTTAATGGAGCTCAAACATTACAGCTTTCCTGCAGGGAGATTTAAGATCAGGTTCATGGTTTATTGCATAACTTTAATGACATGTTGGTTGCCTGGGTTAGGCATGTTGGACCAATTAATACATGTCGGGGAATACCACCCTGGGGGTATACTGCTTGCACTATACTCCCAACTGATTCTTTCTTACACTACTAGTGATTGATTTTGCTGCACTAAGATCGTGAGTCCTATACCCACTGTTTCACCTGAGGGCCACAATATTCCTAAATATATGCATGTTTAAAGTAATTTGAGCATCTTTAAATTAATATGTGGATATTTTAAAGTGACACTCCTATTCAAAATCAATACAAATACATGTTTAACAATCACCAATTTTGACTGATAAACCTTTAACTACTTACTAAATATTGCATTTATGGAAATATTAATTACTGATAACAAGATTGTAAACTTGGTATTCTGCATCAGAACTATTATTTTCGACATTTATTCATCATTTTGGGAATATTAAAACAATATTATTAATTGTGGTAAATCTTTATGGAGTAAGAGTGCATCTTTAAGTACTATGAGCAAAAAGTATTGCTTAGGACGCCCAGATGTTTGTTCAGGACATCTATGGCTGTGAAGTATGAGTCCCAAGAGATTCACTCGAGCAGATTCCAAAATGAATCACTGGACTAACATGGGAGACGAGTATTATCAAACCTCTCTTGGCAATACAACGCAGTTATGTCCCTTCATTCAGGATTGCTAGAACCAGCACATAAATCAGAAAATTATTCAATTTATTCTGCTTCTGGTACAAATCTGATATTGCTCTAATAAACAGTTTCAAAGGTTGAATTTTGTCTGATGTAATGCCTGGAGTCTTGGTTGTTCCAAAATATGCCACCAAATCTTTTTTCAAGAGAGACAGCCTCAGCATGTCTGTCAAAATCCTGACAGTCTTATATCAGTCTTATGTCTAAATCAGGTGATATTTGAAGTCCCCAATATGCCAACTGTACCCCTGGGAAACAGAAATGAGAGCAACATACAAAGTGCACAAATCACAGACATGAGTTATGGTATCTGCAATTGCCAGACCAGGGTTAGAGAAGATGTTCAATACTAGGCTACCTTGGAAAATGTTCAGGATGGAATCATAATTGGAATGCCAATATCTCTCAAAAATCTGACATAAAATCTCCCTGGTGCATTTAACGATAATATGGCTCTCAGTGTAATAAAATATTGATCAATTTAAAATCGAAATTAAATAAAGACTGCATAGAACCATGAATGAAAGCATCCATTATCATGCTCATGTTACATTACAGTATTTGTCACTAACCTCTGGTAATTGTGCAACTATGGTGGCAAATTAGGAAAAATTCAGACGGGTGAAAAAACACTAATTTTTTGTTGTTTTTGTTGTTGTTTAAGTGGCGGAAAAACAAAGAGAACAACATTTTGAGGGCAAAAACATTACTGATTAGTCTGTTGACTTATCATGTCAGTGAGTATATTACATTCTGTCACCCGTTGCATTTTCACTACAATTAATTGTAATTGTTTACTTTTGTTTTAAATACTATTCTATTAATTGAGAATAAGATCGAGGAGCTAAGATAATAGATGAGATAAGCGTTTACTAAAGTATCAGTAACAATAAGTAATAACTTTCTAAGTGTTTGGAAGCTGCTGGATCTATACTAGCAAGCGCTCATGCACAAACCGCTTAGTAACCCACTTAATATATAAAACCAATTAATGACTTAATGGAGAATATTGCCTGAACACTTAACTGCCATAATTACAATGCTAGCAGAAGTGCTCTTTACCAATATTTAATAAATGTAGACTGTCAACATAAATATAATGTATTGGGAGGTCTTCACCACATGTAGTGAAATGCCTGGGTGTTCAGTGTATAAGTCAGACCATATTAATAAGTGTTCTAGACAGAATGTATAATGAGCTAGAGAACATATTGGGAAAGGACAAATCTAAAACAATCAACTTTCACCAAAAAATCAATCTGCAGTGCTTACAAAATTATTGCCCAATATTGAACAATATAGGAAAGATGCATGACACTCTGACATCAGCAGAACACTCAACACCAGTAGAACACTCAACATCAGCAGAACACTCAACACCAACAGAACACTCAACATCAGCAGAACACTCAACATCAGCAGAACACTCAACATCAACAGAACACTCAACACCAGCAGAACACTCAACACCAGCAGAACACTCAACATCAGCAGAATACTCAACACCAGCAGAACACTCAACACCAGCAGAACACTCAACATCAGCAGAACACTCAACACCAGCAGAACACTCAACATCAGCAGAACACTCAACATCAGCAGAATACTCAACATCAGCAGAACACTCAACATCAGCAGAACACTCAACATCAACAGAACACTCAACACCAGCAGAACACTCAACATCAGCAGAATACTCAACATCAACAGAACACTCAACACCAGCAGAACACTCAACATCAGCAGAACACTCAACATCAGCAGAACACTCAACATCAGCAGAACACTCAACATCAGCAGAACACTCAACACCAACAGAACACTCAACACCAGCAGAACACTCAACATCAGCAGAACACTCAACATCAGCAGAACACTCAACACCAACAGAACACTCAACACCAACAGAACACTCAACACCAGCAGAACACTCAACATCAGCAGAACACTCAACATCAGCAGAACACTCAACATCAGCAGAACACTCAACATCAGCAGAACACTCAACATCAGCAGAATACTCAACACCAGCAGAACACTCAACATCAACAGAACACTCAACATCAGCAGAACACTCAACATTAGCAGAACACTCAACACCAGCAGAACACTCAACATTAGCAGAAAACTCAACACCAGCAGAACACTCAACACCAGCAGAATACTCAACACCAGCAGAACACTCAACACCAGCAGAACACTCAACATCAGCAGAACACTCAACACCAGCAGAACACTCAACATCAACAGAACACTCAAAACCAGCAGAACACTCAACATCAGCAGAACACTCAACACCAGCAGAACACTCAACATCAGCAGAACACTCAACACCAGCAGAACACTCAACACCAGCAGAACACTCAACACCAGCAGAACACTCAACACCAGCAGAACACTCAACACCAGCAGAACACTCAACATCAACAGAATACTCAACATCAGCAGAACACTCAACATCAACAGAACACTCAACACCAGCAGAACACTCAACATCAAAAGAATACTCAACATCAGCAGAACACTCAACATCAGCAGAACACTCAACACCAGCAGAATACTCAACATCAGCAGAACACTCAACATCAGCAGAACACTCAACATCAGCAGAATACTCAACACCAGCAGAACACTCAACATCAGCAGAACACTCAACACCAGCAGAACACTCAACATCAGCAGAACACTCAACACCAGCAGAACACTCAACATCAGCAGAACACTCAACACCAGCAGAACACTCAACATCAGCAGAACACTCAACACCAGCAGAACACTCAACACCAGCAGAACACTCAACACCAGCAGAACACTCAACACCAGCAGAACACTCAACATCAACAGAACACTCAACATCAGCAGAACACTCAACATCAACAGAATACTCAACATCAGCAGAACACTCAACATCAGCAGAACACTCAACATCAACAGAATACTCAACATCAGCAGAACACTCAACACCAGCAGAATACTCAACACCAGCAGAACACTCAACATCAGCAGAACACTCAACATCAGCAGAACACTCAACATCAGCAGAACACTCAACATCAACAGAATACTCAACATCAGCAGAACACTCAACATCAGCAGAACACTCAACACCAGCAGAACACTCAACATCAACAGAACACTCAACATCAGCAGAACACTCAACACCAGCAGAACACTCAACATCAACAGAAAACTCAACATCAACAGAACACTCAACATCAGCAGAACACTCAACATCAGCAGAACACTCAACATCAACAGAATACTCAACATCAGCAGAACACTCAACATCAGCAGAACACTCAACACCAGCAGAACACTCAACATCAACAGAACACTCAACATCAGCAGAACACTCAACATCAGCAGAACACTCAACATCAACAGAATACTCAACATCAACAGAATACTCAACATCAGCAGAACACTCAACACCAGCAGAACACTCAACATCAACAGAACACTCAACACCAACAGAACACTCAACATCAGCAGAACACTCAACATCAGCAGAACACTCAACACCAGCAGAACACTCAACATCAGCAGAACACTCAACATCAGCAGAACACTCAACATCAACAGAACACTCAACATCAGCAGAACACTCAACATCAACAGAACACTCAACATCAGCAGAACACTCAACACCAGCAGAACACTCAACATCAGCAGAACACTCAACATCAGCAGAACACTCAACATCAGCAGAACACTCAACACCAGCAGAACACTCAACATCAGCAGAACACTCAACATCAACAGAACACTCAACATCAACAGAACACTCAACACCAGCAGAACACTCAACATCAGCAGAACACTCAACATCAGCAGAACACAACAGAACACTCAACACCAGCAGAACACTCAACATCAGCAGAACACTCAACATCAGCAGAACACTCAACATCAGCAGAATACTCAACATCAGCAGAACACAACAGAACACTCAACACCAGCAGAACACTCAACACCAACAGAACACTCAACACCAGCAGAACACTCAACATCAGCAGAACACTCAACATCAGCAGAACACTCAACACCAGCAGAACACTCAACATCAGTAGAACACTCAACACCAGCAGAACACTCAACATCAGCAGAACACTCAACACCAGCAGAATACTCAACATCAGCAGAACACAACAGAACACTCAACACCAGCAGAACACTCAACATCAGCAGAACACTCAACATCAGCAGAACACTCAACACCAGCAGAATACTCAACATCAGCAGAACACTCAACATCAACAGAACACTCAACATCAACAGAACACTCAACACCAGCAGAACACTCAACATCAGCAGAACACTCAACATCAGCAGAACACAACAGAACACTCAACATCAGCAGAACACTCAACATCAGCAGAATATTCAACATCAGCAGAACACAACAGAACACTCAACACCAGCAGAACACTCAACATCAGCAGAACACTCAACATCAGCAGAACACTCAACATCACCAGAACACTCAACAACAGCAGAATACTCAACACCAGCAGAACACTCAACATCAGCAGAACACTCAACATCAACAGAACACTCAACATCAGCAGAACACTCAACATCAGCAGAACACTCAACATCAGCAGAACACTAAACATCAGCAGAACACTAAACATCAGCAGAACACTCAACACCAGCAGAATACTTAACATCAGCAGAACACTCAACACAGCAGAACACTCAACATCAGCAGAACACTCAACATCAACAGAACACTCAACATCAGCAGAACACTCAACATCAGCAGAACACTCAACACCAGCAGAATACTCAACATCAGCAGAACACTCAACACCAGCAGAATACTCAACATCAACAGAACACTCAACATCAGCAGAATACTCAACACCAGCAGAACACTCAACATCAACAGAACACTCAACATCAACAGAACACTCAACATCAGCAGAACACTCAACATCAGCAGAACACTCAACACCAGCAGAATACTCAACATCAGCAGAACACTCAACACCAGCAGAACACTCAACATCAACAGAACACTCAACATCAGCAGAACACTCAACACCAGCAGAATACTCAACACCAGCAGAACACTCAACACCAGCAGAACACTCAACACCAGCAGAACACTCAACATCAGCAGAACATTAAACATCAACAGAATACTCAACATCAGCAGAACACTCAACACCAGCAGAACACTCAACACCAGCAGAACACTCAACATCAGCAGAACACTCAACACCAGCAGAACACTCAACACCAGCAGAACACTCAACATCAGCAGAACACTCAACACCAGCAGAATACTCAACATCAACAGAACACTCAACACCAGCAGAATACTCAACATCAGCAGAACACTCAACACCAGCAGAATACTCAACATCAGCAGAACACTCAACACCAGCAGAATACTCAACACCAGCAGAACACTCAACACCAGCAGAACACTCAACATCAGCAGAACACTCAACATCAGCAGAACACTCAACATCAACAGAATACTCAACACCAGCAGAACACTCAACACCAGCAGAATACTCAACATCAGCAGAACACTCAACACCAGCAGAACACTCAACAACAGCAGAATACTCAACACCAGCAGAACACTCAACACCAGCAGAACACTCAACAACAGCAGAATACTCAACACCAGCAGAACACTCAACACCAGCAGAATACTCAACACCAGCAGAACACTCAACACCAGCAGAACACTCAACACCAGCAGAACACTCAACACCAGCAGAACACTCAACATCAGCAGAATACTCAACACCAGCAGAACACTCAATACCAACAGAACACTCAACATCAGCAGAACACTCAACATCAGCAGAACACTAAACATCAGCAGAACACTCAACATCAGCAGAACACTAAACATCAGCAGAACACTAAACATCAGCAGAACACTCAACACCAGCAGAATACTCAACATCAGCAGAACACTAAACACCAGCAGAACACTCAACATCAGCAGAACACTCAACATCAACAGAACACTCAACATCAGCAGAACACTCAACATCAACAGAACACTCAACATCAGCAGAACACTCAACACCAGCAGAATACTCAACATCAGCAGAACACTCAACACCAGCAGAACACTCAACACCAGCAGAATACTCAACATCAACAGAACACTCAACATCAGCAGAATACTCAACACCAGCAGAACACTCAACATCAACAGAACACTCAACATCAACAGAACACTCAACATCAGCAAAACACTCAACATCAGCAGAACACTCAACACCAGCAGAATACTCAACACCAGCAGAACACTCAACACCAGCAGAACACTCAACATCAACAGAACACTCAACATCAGCAGAACACTCAACATCAACAGAACACTCAACATCAGCAGAACACTCAACACCAGCAGAATACTCAACACCAGCAGAACACTCAACACCAGCAGAACACTCAACATCAGCAGAACACTCAACACCAGCAGAACACTCAATATCAGCAGAACACTCAACATCAGCAGAACACTCAACATCAACAGAACACTCAACATCAGCAGAACTCTCAACACCAGCAGAATACTCAACACCAGCAGAACACTCAACACCAGCAGAACACTCAACACCAGCAGAATACTCAACACCAGCAGAACACTCAATACCAGCAGAATACTCAACACCAGCAGAACACTCTGTGAGGCATCTTCACCAAAGTCTTATGTACAGATACCTAAAGGTGGCAAAGTGAAAGACTGTTGGTTGCCAGGGTAAATATTTAACTGATAAAGACCTAAATATTTCTGATATAAAGTCTCCATCTTTTGTAGTGCCTGTCCCACAACAAAGTGATCCCTGATTATACAGTAACCAACCCATATAGTGACTGTCCCAAGACAAAGTGATCCCTGATTATACAGTGACCAAACCATATAGTGACTGTCCCAAGACAAATTGATCCCTGATTATACAGTAACCAACCCATATAGTGACTGTCCCAAGACAAAGTGATCCCTGATTATACAGTATATAACCAACCCAAATAGTGACTGTCCTAAGACATAGTGATTTTTGATAATAAAGTCACCACCTCTTGTAAAGACAGCCCCAAGACAAAGTAATTCCTGATAATACTGTCTCCATCCCTTGTAGTGACTGCCCCAAGACAAAGTGATTCCTGATAACACTGTCTCCATCCCTTGTAGTGACTGCCCTAAGACAAGGTGATTCCTGATAATTGTAGTGACTGCCCCAAGACAAAGTGATTCCTGATAACACTGTCTCCATCCCTTCAGTAGTGACTGCCCCAAGACAAAGTGATTCCTGATAACACTGTCTCCATCCCTTGTAGTGACTGTCCCAAGACAAAGTGATTCCTGATAATACTGTCTCCATCCCTTGTAGTGACTGCCCCAAGACAAAGTGATTCCTGATAACACTGTCTCCATCCCTTGTAGTGACTGCCCCAAGACAAGGTGATTCCTGATAATTGTAGTGACTGCCCCAAGACAAAGTGATTCCTGATAACACTGTCTCCATCCCTTCAGTAGTGACTGTCCCAAGACAAAGTGAAACTTGATCATAAAGTCTCCACCCCATGTAGTGACTGTCCCAAGACAAAGTGATTCCTGATAATAAAGTCTCATCCCCATGTAGTGACTGTCCCAAGACAAAGAGATTCCTGATAAAAAAAAACATCTCCACTCCTTATAGTGACTGTCCCTCGACAAGGTGATTCCTGATAAAGTCTCCACTCCATATAGTGACTGTCCCAATACAAAGTTATTCCTGATAATACAGTCTCCACCCCATATAGTGACTGTCCCTCGACAAGGTGATTCCTGATCAAGTCTCCAAACCATATAGTGACTGTCCCAATACAAAGTTATTCTTGATAATACAGTCTCCACCCCATATAGTGACTGTCCCTTGACAAGGTGATTCCTGATCAAGTCTCCAAACCATATAGTGACTGTCCCAATACAAAGTTATTCCTGATTATACAGTCTCCACCCCATATAGTGACTGTCCCTCGACAAGGTGATTCCTGATTATGCAGTCTCCACCCCATATAGTGACTGTCCCTCGAAAGGGTGATTCCTGATAATACAGTCTCCACCCCGTATAGTGACTGTCCCAATACAAAGTTATTCCTGATTATACAGTCTCCACCCCATATAGTGACTGTCCCTAGACAAAGTGATTCCTGATTATGCAGTCTCCACCCCATATAGTGTCTGTCCCTCGACAGGGTGATTCCTGATTATACAGTCTCCACCCCATATAGTGACTGTCCCAATACAAAGTTATTCCTGATTATACAGTCTCCACCCCATATAGTGACTGTCCCTCGACAGGGTGATTCCTGATAATACAGTCTCCAAACCATATAGTGACTGTCCCTCGACAGGGTGATTCCTGATCATACAGTCTCCACCCCATATAGTGACTGTCCCAATACAAAGTTATTCCTGATTATACAGTCTCCACCCCATATAGTGACTGTCCCTCGACAGGGTAATTCCTGATAATACAGTCTCCACCCCATAAAGTGACTGTCCCAATACAAAGTTATTCCTGATAATACAGTCTCCACCCCATATAGTGACTGTCCCTCGACAGGGTGATTCCTGATAATACAGTCTCCACCCCATATAGTGACTGTCCCTCGACAGGGTGATTCCTGATAATACAGTCTCCACCCCATATAGTGACTGTCCCTAGACAGAGTGATTCCTGATTATACAGCACTAACCTCTTGTATTGCATCAAGCAAGCTGCCAAGCCGTTCTTAAAAAACACCTGCATTGGGGTTTGACAGCTAGGCCAAACCATTGCATTACGTATGGTAAAACAAATCCTCAATATAAGACACTCAGATTTAACCACAAGTTGCACAATGTGTGCATTAACACAACACAAATGTACCTCATCAAATATTTCCACAGGAATAGTGTGACCAAGATCTTCCGAGTGATGTCGTGCTTTCTCTCTCTCCACGGGCCCCGACACGGACACCGATGACACACGAGCCAGATGATGCACCGTGCCCGCAGTGTGTCTACGTTTTCCACTGCGCAGTTTACGTCCAATAGAGTCCAAGGGATTTATAAACAGTTTGTTAACTAAATCTTCTGATGTGGCCATTTTTAAGGTCCACCACTGCACAGTTTAGATGAATTTATAATCTAACAGTGTTAGTCAACATAACCCAATTTAAGTCTTTTAACTTTTTGTGCTTTTTACCTCATAATCTACACTACTAATTCGCTCCTAAATGTTAAACAGAGCCAAACTTGCCAACGATATAAAGATGTATAAAATGCCAAAGATGTATATCTGACCACGTATGTTCCAAGCAAGAAGAAAGTTAATGTGTCAGATGTGAGGTATCTGTCTTCAGGTTCTATAACCTAATCTAATCAATATTTAATTCTCATCTTTGGTGCCATAAGGCTAAAGCTACTAAATATTCTAATTTTCCAAGAAAAGCAGATCTTGTGTGAAATTGCCAGGTTATTTTTTTATTTAAAATAATAGATTATTTACAATTGATAAAAATTATTTCAACACAGTTCCTATTCCTAGTATATGCACTTTAAGGTATGTGTAGGAATTAATTGCTCATTATTTACTGGAAGTGTAAAAAAATGATATTTAGTAGTTGCATGGCATAGCCTATTTCGACCAATATATCAATCTTGCATAACTTGATTTGAGTAATATAAGTGTGTGTGGCACTAGCGGTTTTCGACGAGGCAGCACCCAGCACCCCCCCTCCCACCTCTACAATTATAGTCTATCTGAATGTTAAAGTTCATTTAAGTGATCAACAGAAAATGGAGTGAGCACAGCGAGGTCGGATTTTTAACTTTTTTTGGTGTTCGCTAAGTTGACCCACTAGCTCCGTCCTTTGTGTAGTCATGTGTTTTTTTTGGCGCGGAAGTTAAACCGTCCAGATGTTAGTCTCATTAAAGGAGTGTCTGGCAATGGTAAATTGTCGTGACTTTGTAAATATGTTATAAAAGCAAATAAAATTGATTGATGTTTGTAATGGAAAAGCACCGAAACATGAATGTTATAATACTTCTCATTTAAAAATCAACAAATTGATATTAAGATTACTAAAATTAATTAATTAATTAGGTATGTTTGCATAGTACAGAACTTTACTTGGATGACCTTGTTAAGTTTTTTATTCATAATGATCAACAAAAGATTGCACATTTTGGTACCGAATTTGTTAAATATTATAAAGAGCATTTTAAAGGAAGAAAAAAAATGGGATTTGTATTTGAACATTGTAACATTAATATTTTAATTGTGCACTGAATAGATGTCAATACGATTTGATAGCTGAATACACATCTATTTTCAAATTCAGGTTCCTGACATAAGCTTCAAATGCCTCCAGAAAACGGCACTCACAACTGTCGATCATAGTTACTTCACTCCTGGGCAGAGGGCAGATCAATCTATGAAAAATAGATGACTGCCAAATCATGTACATCAACAAAATACTCTCTATGAAAAGAAGTGTTTATATTCACCATCAAATCTGCTTTACATGAAGCTGTAATAAGTAAGGTTAATCTTTGATTGTCATTAGCCCACAAATATAACAAGAGCTGTCACAGTATGTGACGAATGCCCCCGAATGTGACATTGACCTACGAACAAGGTCAGTAGATGAAAAGTTGATCTTGCCTTTATGTGTCAAATACATATGGCAAGTTATTTTAAATTTCCTCTGAACGTAAAAAATACCACCCATACTTGACAACCTACACTGTTAAAATCTGTCCATACAAGGGAAAGTTACAGCCCGGACACAACAACCTATACTCTATGTCCTTATATGCAGCACTCCATTGTGAATAAACACTATGTGTGACCTTGACCTTTGAGGTAGGGACACGTGTCTTGCTCTCGACACGTCGTCTTGTTATGTGGAACACATTTGGCAAGTTATTTTAAAATCTGTCCATACAAGGGAAAGTTACAGCCTGGACACGACAACCTATACTCTATGTCCTTATATGCAGCACTCCATTATGAAGAAACACTAAGTGTGACCTTGACCTTTGAGGTAGGGGCATGGGTCTTGCACGCGACACGTCGTCTTGGTATGTGGTACACATGTGGCAAGTTATTTTAAAATCTGTCCATACAAGGGAAAGTTACAGCCCGGACACGACAACCTATACTGTATGTCCTTATATGCAGCACTCTATGGTGAATAAACACTAAGTGTGACCTTGACCTTTGAGCTAGGGACACGGGTCTTGCACGCGACACGTCATCTTGGTATGTGGTACACATGTGGCAAGTTATTTTAAAATCTGTCCATACAAGGGAAAGTTACAGCCCGGACACGACAACCTATACTCTATGCTTATATGCAGCACTCTATGGTGAATAAACACTAAGTGTGACCTTAACCTTTGAGGTAGGGACACGGGTCTTGCACGCGACACGTCGTCTTGGTATGTGGTACAGATGTGGCAAGTTATTTTAATATCTGTCCATACAAGGGAAAGTTACAGCCCGGACACGACAACCTATACTCTATGTCCTTATATGCAGCACTCTATGGTGAATAAACACTAAGTGTGACCTTGACCTTTGAGCTAGGGACACGGGTCTTGCACGCGACACGTCGTCTTGGTATGTGGTACACATGTGGCAAGTTATTTTAAAATCTGTCCATACAAGGGAAAGTTACAGCCCGGACACGACAACCTATACTCTATGTCCTTATATGCAGCACTCCATTGTGAATAAACACTAAGTGTGACCTTGACCTTTGAGGTAGGGACACGAGTCTTGCACACCACACATCGTCTTGGTATGTGGAACACATGTGGCAAGTTATTTTAAAACCTGTCCATACAAGGGAAAGTTACAGAGCCGGCCGGACGGACGGACGGTGCGATTTTAATATGCCCACCTTCGGGGGCATAAAAACGCCAATTAACTTTTTTGTCAATATCCCAGAACAAAATTTAATATGAAAAGACAAAAATGACTAAATCTTCCCTTAGGAACAACCTGAAGCCCCAATTTATACTCATTAAAACCATGGTGGGTCCCCTCTAGTGCCACATCATTAAAACCATGGTGGGCCCCCTCTAGTGCCACATCATTAAAACCACGGTGGGCCCCCTCTAGTGCCACATCATTAAAACCATGGTGGGCCCCCTCTAGTGCCACATCATTAAAACCATGGTGGGCCCCCTCTAGTGCCACATCATTAAAACCACGTTGGGCCCCCTCTAGTGCCACATCATTAAAACCACGGTGGGCCCCCTCTAGTGCCACATCATTAAAACCATGGTGGGCCCCCTCCAGTGCCACATCATTAAAACCACGGTGGGCCCCCTCTAGTGCCACATCATTAAGTGCCACATCATTAAAACCATGGTGGGCCCCCTCTAGTGCCACATCATTAAAACCATGGTGGGCCCCCTCTAGTGCCACATCATTAAAACCATGGTGGGCCCCCTCTAGTGCCACATCATAAAACCGCCCCTGTGTGGAATAAATAGAACCAGCTTCCTGGTTAAGAGCAATTTGTAGAACACCATAAGTTGCGTTCTCTGGTTCTTAGTCCTGTTCCATGTACAATTTTCAGCCAATGTAAACTTTAGTGTATGCCAAATTAACTGTCATTTTGCTCTGTGCAAAATGCATATGTTTAGAGCAGAGACATTGAAATGCATCTACTTCTCTGTGAAATAATAAATGTACAGTCCATATTAAAATGTATAATTTTACATGGTATTTTTATCTTTGGGGCACTTAAAATCTTTAATTAACATGAAAAGCTTGAATACAAACCCATCAAACTTCAATTAGTCCTCAAAGCCTTCCTGTCAGTACCACTTTTATTAACACCACCATTTTTCATCCTTTTTAAAGCTAAATTTCAGACTATAAGCGTGTGCACCTGTAAACTATACAATATCTCCTTAGGAACAAGTTGGCAAATGACTGAATGGTAACTCTGCTATTTAAAATAATCTATTAACAGCTTCCAATAATATTTGTTAAGCTATGGCTGCCATGAAAAATAAACATAGCACATTCTTAATAGTCTGACACATCCAATTTCTTTGTCTAGTAAACTATCTCCAGTAGGTCTAAAACAGAAATTTACATTTTCCTTGTTGGTGTATTGATTGAAATTAGTGTAAAACTGATGTTTAATTATGAATGTAGTGGTGCTGTATGTGCATCTAACAAACAGTGTCCATCAATAATTAAAGTACATTTCTATATCACTGGATCTGCATGACTTCAACATGACTATTTGAATACAATCCAAAAGCAAAGACTGATAGACAACTGAAAGTCATGAAATAAGTCCCAGTTTATGAAAACATGTTTTTAGGAAACTATATGAATTCAGGTACAGCAATGAAGTTTCGAATCATACTTAGATGCAGAGGATATATTAACTAGTTGTGTATATTGTTGATTGATACCTAGCCTAGTAGTGCATATTGTTGATTGATACCTGGCCTAGTAGTGCATATTGTTGGTTGATACCTGGCCTAGTAGTGCATATTGTTGATTGATACCTAGCCTAGTAGTGCATATTGTTGATTGATACCTAGCCTAGTAGTGCATATTGTTGATTGATACCAAGCCTAGTAGTGCATATTGTTGATTGGTACCTTGCCTAGTAGTGCATATTGTTGATTGATACCTTGCCTAGTAGTGCATATTGTTGATTGATACCAAGCCTAGTAGTGCATATTGGTGATTGATACCTTGCCTAGTAGTGCATATTGTTGATTGATACCAAGCCTAGTAGTGCATATTGTTGATTGATACCAAGCCTAGTAGTGCATATTGTTGATTGATGCCTGGCCTAGTAGTGATTTTTGTTGATTGATGCCTGGCCTAGTAGTGCATATTGTTGATTGATACTTAGCCTAGTAGTGCATATTGTTGATTGATACTTAGCCTAGTAATGCATATTGTTGATTGATGCCTGGCCTAGTAGTGCATATTGTTGATTGATACTTAGCCTAGTAGTGCATATTGTTGATTGATACTTAGCCTAGTAGTGCATATGGTTGATTGATACTTAGCCTAGTAGTGCATATTGTTGATTGATGCCTGGCCTAGTAGTGCTTATTGTTGACTGATACCTAGCCTAGTAGTGCATATTGTTGACTGATACCTAGCCTAGTAGTGCATATTGCTGATTGATACTTAGCCTAGTAATGCATATTGTTGATTGATACCTAGCCTAGTAGTGCATATTTAAGGAATGAATTGCGGGGTTGATGTCATTATCCGGGTATGAACGCAATTGGGCTGGTCAAAGTGTGTGGAATCCGAAGGACTCCACGCATACTTTGACCAGCACAATTGCGCTCATATCCCCGATAATGACATCAACCCCGCAATTCATTCCTTAAATTTACACCAATACCATTATTACATTCAAGAATTGTTAAAAACAAGAGCTGTCACAGTATGTGACGAATGCCCCCGATTGTGACATTGACCTATGAACAAGGTCAGTACATGAAAAGTTGATCTTGCCTTTACATGTCAAATACATATGGCAAGTTATTTTAAATTGCCTCTAAACATAAAAAAATACCACCCATAGTTGACAACCGACACTGTTAGGTCCTTGTATATGCAGCATTCCATTGTGAATAAACACCCAAGTGTGACCTTGACCTTTGAGGTAGGGACACGGGTCTTGCACGCGACACGTCATCTTGATATGTGGAGCCCATGTGGCAAGTTATTTTAAAATCTGTCCATACAAGGGAAAGTAACAGCCCGGACACGACAACTTATACTCTATGTCCTTATATGCAGCACTCCATTGTGAATAAACCCTAAGTGTGACCTTGACCTTTGAGGTAGGGGCATGGGTCTTGCACGCAACACGTCCTCTTGGTATGTGGAACACATGTGGCAAGTTATTTTAAAATCTGTCCATACAAGGGAAAGTTACAGCCCGGACACGACAACCTATACTCTTTGTCCTATATGCAGCACTCCATTGTGAATAAAGACCAAGTGTGACCTTGACCTTTGAGGTAGGGGCACGGGTCTTGCACGCGACACGTCGTCTTGGTATGTGGAACACGTGTGGCAAGTTATTTTAAAATCTGTTCTTACAAGGGAAAGTTACAGCCCGGACACGAGTTATTGAGTCGGACACACGGACGGACGGAAGGACGGACGGACAGTGCGATTTTAATATGCCCACCTTCCGAGGCATAAAAATACTCCATTTCTTTTGAGAAAACATTTCATTAAACCTTTCTTAGTCATTCTGTAAATAGACCAACCCAAATTAACCGAAAATTATTTTTTTCAAATGACGTCACAATAACGCGGGAAAAGATCAAACACTTGAAATCACTTTTAAAAGTATAATTGAAACTCTTTTGGCAACAATACCTTTAAAATATAATAACTGAACGCTTTCTAAAATGCTGATTAATATTTTACGGGACATGCTGACACAATACAAACAATGCAAGATCAATAGTGTTCATGTGTATTGTTATGCGATGAATTGCAATCCGAACATATCCGAAGATGATGCGCTCATTGATTGCTGAAAGGCAGTCCATTTAAGGAGTGGAAGTTGAGGTGTAAATATTTTTGATTGATACCTATCCTAGAAGTGCATATTGTTGATTGACAAATAGCCTAGTAGTGCATATTGTTGATTGATACCTAGCCTAAATGTGTATATTGTTGATTGATACCTAGCCTAGCAGTGAATATTGTTGATAGATACCTAGCCTAGAGGTGCATATTATTGATTGATACCTAGCCTAAATGTGTGTATATTGTTTATTGATACCTAGCCTAATCGTGTATATTGTCGACTGATACCTAGCCTTCTAGTACACATTCTTGATTGTTACTTGTGATGGCTCAATTTACCGAAAAATCGATTTGCACTGGTGTTTTTACTTCAAATTCAGTTCGGTTATCGTTATTGTTGCATATCGGTTCAAAGGGAAACAACCCCGGTAAAATTACAATTAGTATGAATATTTGGAAAATACAGCTCTACATATATTCAAACAATATATACTTGCAATATTTGTAAGACAGAAGTAGCTAGTTCTGGCGGTACTACAAACATGTCTAGGCATCTAAGACGACACCATAAGATCAACATGTTGGTAACAACACTCCCAACTCCAGTGTTAAAAACCTTTGACCAACCTGTACATGAAGGTATGCTGTAGTGTCGGGAGGTAGAGTTAGATGACTTTCGTGCTGACAGACGGGTATAATAATTATGATTATTAACTCGTTTTTCAAAAATAAATTTACATGGCAGCATTGAACCATAAGCCATGACGAAGACAAAAGTTCATTTTACCAGTACCACAATAAAATTGGCCAGGTAAATTAGATAATATTTGTTTAACTGTCTACAAAAAGACGTCAATTTAATATTATCATTCTGCATGGTTATGTATATAGGTTTAAGAAAAGACTTGTTAGTTTATATATTCACGGTTTATATTTCTTTTTTCTGAAATAAAAAAGAGTTATGGTAAACTGTTTATTTAGACAATTTTGTACTAGAACTATTGGTGTATCGTATCGACAATACATATCGCATATCGCCACCTCCATATTGCAATATGTATCGAAAAATTCTAAGCAATACCCAGCCCTAATTGATACTAGGCCTAAATGTGTATATTGTTGATTGAATATAGCCTAGCTGTGTGTATTTTGTTGATTTTTAGTGAACTGTTAGGCTCTTCATAGGTTTATTTTGGATAAAAATTAACTGGCATGATTAGCAGTTAAAGAGGAGACAGAACAAAATAGATTGTTATAATATTAAGGCCAAAAAAAAAAATACCTGCGTTTCCGGTAACCTGACCGACCCTAATTTTTCTTCGCCGACCCTAATCTTTTTTTAGACATAAAAGTAAAAAACTAAATATTAATTCTATCGTAAAAAAATTTAACATACTTATAGTGAATACAAACATTTCGGTCATTGTTATAAGATTCCAAGACGATGATTATTGATTATTAAACAAAAACTTTCGAAAGTTAACGACACATTTGTTGTGTCAGCTGCAGATCAAACGGTTCAATTTGTGACGTCACAGCACGAGCGGTGATAATATCAAAGGTGCGTGGATATGATTTGTATTTAATTCAGTCAGTCGGATACCGTATGATCCCATTTGATTGCCAGGTTTTCGCCTAGGCTGGTAAGAAAATACCATACGATCGAAAAAATAATAATCAATAATCATCGTCTTGGAATCTTATAACAATGACCGAAATGTTTGTATTCACTTTAAGTATGAATAAAACTTTGATTGTACGAAAATAAGACAAGTAAAATAAACCATGTCCAGGTTTACTTGTTCTATTTTTAACCTACCTCCACTTGAAGGCCTACTAAGTTTAAGGAGCTTACAGTTGACAAGGAAATCAGCGATTTTCCTCAAGCAAATTAAGAAATTTAGTTGATAATTGACTGTTTGGGTAGAACATTATCACAGATTTGTAGAAATTGAAGGGCTGGATTCGTTCTAAAAACCGATCGCGACTTATAAACGAGTATTGTATACCAAAAAAACACCAGATTTCATGGGCAAAATTGGCAGGAAAATACGGTAGTCAAAGGTAAGGAAATGATTTTAGACATTAAACAATGCTGTTCTTTTCTGACTTTTTGTAAATTATTAAACGCTTAGATGTAACATAATTGATCTGGTAACTGAAAACTGAAAAAAACCCGGAAACACAGGTATTTTTTTTTGGCCTTACCAGGCAGCCATCTCAAAGGACACATGCAATCCATGTTCATTAGTCATATTTGGTTGCTGCCCCACTTCATCTCATTGGATGTATCCTGGAAGCTCCTTAAGCGATGAAAGAGGATTAAATGATAGGCATTGTGCTTTTTTGTCAGTTGGGTAATAACAACAGCTCCTATATATTGCGATTATGTCAGAGGATATAAACTTCATTATGTTTAAAGCAGACCTGTATCCATCAATCCCTTCAATGTGTCTCAAGTATCTGGTCAAATAAAAAACGATCTTCAGTTCAGACAGTGATGCTAAAAAGCAATGCATATTGAGCTAAATCTACCAATAACATAACAAGCAAACCAAGGGGGCAACAGATGAAACATTATTCAATCTCTAAAAGGAATGCCCTATCTGGAACATATTTGTTGCTGGAATAATCAATCCCCATAGGAATATGTGAATGCTGCCTAGCAAGATACATTGACACTTTCTATATCCACCATTCCTGATCAGCATTAAAAGGTTACAAAAATGGCTAGTACGAAAACACCTCAAAATAAGACTATAAAGTGCTCATCTGAATATTAATGTTAGAGCTGCATGAAGCTGTAACAGTTACCTGATGTAGAGTCAGAGCATAACATCATCATAAATCCATAACACAAATTATTGTTTTCCCCTGAGTTGTCAATACCCGCAGCTACAGTTGCGTAAAGAGCACCTGTCTGCTATGCGACCTGCAGCTTAGGTTGTGACTAGAGCATCTGTCTGTGATGGGACCAGCAGCTTAGGTTGTGACTAGAGCACCTATCTGTGATAGGACTGGCAGCTAAGGTTGTGACTAGAGCACCTGTCTGTGACCGGCAGCTAAAGTTGTGACAAGAGCACCTGTCTGTGATGGGACCGGCAGCTTAGGTTGTGACTAGACCACCTGTCTGTGATGGGGCTGTCAGCTAAGGTTGTGACTAGACCACCTGTCTGTGATGGGACCGCAACTAACGTTGTGACTAGACCACCTGTCTGTGATGGGACTGGTAATTAACGTTGTGACTAGACCACCTTCTTGTGATGGGACCGGCAACTAACGTTGTGACTAGAGCACCTGTTTGTGATGGGACTGGTAATTAACGTTGTGACTTGAGCACCTGTCTGTGATGGGACTGGTTATTAACATTGTGACTAGACCACCTGTCTGTGATGGGACCTGCAACTAACGTTGTGACTAGACCACCTGTCTGTGAAGGGACCGGCAACTAATGTTGTGACTAGACCACCTGTTTGTAATGGGACCGGCAACTAATGTTGTGACTAGACCACCTGTCTGTGATGGGACCAGCAAATAATGTTGAGACTTGACCACCTGTCTGTGATGGGACCCGCAACTAATGTTGTGACTAGACCACCTGTCTGTGATGGGACCGGCAACTAATGTTGTGACTATAGCACCTGTCTGTGATGGGACCCGCAACTAATGTTGTGACTAGACCACCTGTCTGTGATGGGACCCGCAACTAATGTTGTGACTAGACCACCTGTCTGTGATGGGACCCGCAACTAACGTTGTGACTAGACCACCTGTCTGTGATGGGACCGGCAACTAACGTTGTGACTAGACCACCTGTCTGTGATGGGACCCGCAACTAATGTTGTGACTAGACCACCTGTCTGTGATGGGACCGGCAACTAATGTTGTGACTATAGCACCTGTCTGTGATGGGACCCGCAACTAATGTTGTGACTAGACCACCTGTCTGTGATGGGACCCGCAACTAATGTTGTGACTAGACCACCTGTCTGTGATGGGACCCGCAACTAACGTTGTGACTAGACCACCTGTCTGTGATGGGACCGGCAACTAACGTTGTGACTAGACCACCTGTCTGTGATGGGACCCGCAACTAACGTTGTGACTAGACCACCTGTCTGTGAGGGGACCGGCAACTAACGGTGTGACTAGACCACCTGTCTGTGATGGGACTGGCAACTAACGTTGTGACTAGACCACCTGTCTGTGATGGGACCGGCAACTAACGTTGTGACTATAGCACCTGTCTGTGATGGGACCCGCAACTAATGTTGTGACTAGACCACCTGTCTGTGATGGGACCCGCAACTAATGTTGTGACTAGACCACCTGTCTGTGATGGGACCCGCAACTAACGTTGTGACTAGACCACCTGTCTGTGATGGGACCGGCAACTAACGTTGTGACTAGACCACCTGTCTGTGATGGGACCCGCAACTAACGTTGTGACTAGACCACCTGTCTGTGAGGGGACCGGCAACTAACGGTGTGACTAGACCACCTGTCTGTGATGGGACTGGCAACTAACGTTGTGACTAGACCACCTGTCTGTGATGGGACCCGCAACTAAAGTTGTGACTAGACCACCTGTCTGTGATGGGACCAACAACTTACGTTGTGACTAGACCACCTGTCTGTGATGGGACCGGCAACTAACGTTGTGACTAGACCACCTGTCTGTGATGGGACCGGCAACTAACGTTGTGACTAGACCACCTGTCTGTGATGGGACCGGCAACTAACGTTGTGACTAGACCACCTGTCTGTGATGGGACCGGCAACTAACGTTGTGACTAGACCACCTGCCTGTGATTGGACTGGTAATTAACGTTGTGACTAGACCACCTGTCTGTGATGGGACCGGCAACTGAAGTTGTGACTTGAGCACCTGTCAGTGATGGGGTTGGCAATGTAGTAAACTGTTATTATTCCTTCCAGTAATAGCCGGGGCCTTTGTTATAGCCAGTATATGCAACAGACGCTGATTTTTCCCAAAATTAGCCGGTGAAATTCCCAATTTATAGAAAAAATAAATCCAACAAAAATCAAAATATTCTGAACAAACAAAAACACAAACTAACTTCAATTCGACAGCATTCATATTTATAAACAAGGCCATGATCATAAATTCTCGCTTGATTGTTGTGCACCAACGGATGGTTGTTCTGTAGGACAAGCAGCCTCATTATGGAATTAATCTCTACTAAACATAACTATGGAAAAACCGAACCTACTCAGGAATTAATTCAATAATAAAACCAAAATAACCCTGAATTTTGACTCATCTATTGTACAACAATGTCCTAAAACGATATTCTATGCAGTTACATTTCACAGCACCAACATTATATTGAAACATGGAAAACAGTTTAGAGCACATAGCTAGCACATCTCATTTATATTATTTATATCAATACAGCGATTTGAGCTTTATCGCACAGCTTAATTGGCAGCCATGACATCACTTTAGTAGCTGATTCTGTATATCCTTTATTGGAATGGTCAATAAAATTTACCGAAAATAATTGAAACTTATTTGATGTCACTTGTCTAATAGCCAGTTTTCGTAAAATTATGGGGCACTGTTTATAGTCACCGGCGATATATCCCTTATTTACATTAGTGACGCGTGTATAGTGTCATCACGTTCACGCCTCTGGCATTAGGGATCAATCAGTGTAAAAACAAGGCAAGTACATTTATATAACAACACAGTTGTAGGCAAAAGGTGTTCTTTTTATCAAACGAAAAATATCAAATATTCGAATACTGATTTTGACATTCGAATATCAAAGGTTCGATCGAATATTCTGTTTGTTTGCATCCCTAGGTTAAACAATTACATGAAATGATTTAAAGGACAGGACAGAACATAAGAAAAATATCATAAAATCCACCATTTTAACTAGAAATTGTTAAAACATTTCTTATGAGAGTTGACCAAACTTCTCCCCCAACATTTTAAACCAAATTATTTCGGTTCTGTGGGAGGTTGCGCTGGTCAAAAGGTTATGACCCTAAGCTTTCCACCCACTAATGTCAAATCCTTTAATTTATGATTTATATGATTTCATGTTGGTTCCATTACTAGTATATTGATAATGATAATAGCAATATTATTTTTTGTTGATCTTTCATCAGCTCAAAGAATTTTATCACACAGTGAGATTGCCATAGCATGTAAAATACAATTAATGTCACAAAATTCAATCCCAAAGGGCAAATAATCACAAAATCTTGCTTTTAATTCTCCAGAAAAACTGTTTTGCTTCTGAATATTAAATCTTAATTCAAAACCATTGGAAAGTTAGATCAATACTCATTTAAACAAAAGCCGTCATAAGACAGCGCGCTCAACTACGCCGCTTTGAATACAATAACGATGTAATAATACCAAGTTTAGTCTCTTTATGTCAAACCTAACTAAAATTATTTGATACATAAGGTGACTTTGATGCTGCCCTCCCACCAGCCCACCCAAACAATGACGCAAGTCATTCAAATAACTTGAATTCCCATTATGAAAATGTGGTTAAGAATATACAAATATGCCTTTCAAAGGAAATTAAAAAAAACAACAAAAAAAATAATTCAAGGGCCATAACTTGTATTTAGGCTTAAAACGGAGTTATGTTTCTTATTGTAAGATGGTCGTAAATAATTTTGAATTTTATGAAGTGCATTTAATGAATGGTATAGATGGGTTTTTTTATTAAAATCCCAACTTGCCCTTAACTTTTAATTGCCTAAAACTTTAACCTAAGTCAATCAGGGGCCATAACTTGTATTAAGGGTATAGAGTTATGTAACCTCATTGGATGATGGTCCTGAACAATTGTGTGAAGTATTAAGTCAATTGAATGAATGGTATTGGAGTTTTAAGTGAAAATCCCAACTTGCCCTAAAACTTTAACCTAAGTCAATCAGGGGCCATAACTTGTATTTAGGATAATATGGAGTTATGTAACCTCATTGTGGGATGGTCCTGAACAACTGTGTGAAGTATTAAGTTAATTGAACAAAGGATATAGAAGTTATTAATAAATATTCCAACTTGCCCTAAAACTTTAACCCAAGTTCCATAGTCAATCAGGGGCCATAATCTGTGTAAAGAATAATATGGAGTTATCTAACCTCATCATGTGATGGCCCTGAACAACTGTGTGAAGTATTAAGTCAATTGAATGTAGGGTATTGGACTTATAAGTGAAAATCCCAATTTGCCCTAAAACTTTAACCGGACGCCGACACCGGGGCGAGTAGTATAGCCCACCTATTCTTCGAATAGTTGAGCTAAAAAGAGATGAAAGCTAAACTCTGATTCCTGGACATGGCACCAAGAAGAGAAGTTATTGTTATAGCTCAGTGTGCTTGAAATGCTTGTAGACAATGTCGGGTGAATGTTTAAACTGCAGTAAATACAAGAACAATTATTTTGATTATCATTCTTAAGAGCATAGTTCAGGTTCAAGAAACAAAGCAAATACCAGAGATCTCCTTTTGCATATTTCTCAACCGCATATTTCCCCTTTGTCTGTTTCCCTTATGCCTGTCTCTCCATGTGTCCCATGTTGCCTGTTTCCCATTTGCATATTTCTCCACTGCATGTTTCCCCTCTGCATATTTCCTCTCTGCATATTTACCCTCTGCCTGTTTCCCCTCTCCATTTTTCTCCTCTTTATGTCCCCCCCCCCCCCCCTCCCCAACATATTTCTCCACTCCATTTTCCCCTCTCCCTGTTTGCTCTCTAGATAGTTCTACGCTGCATTTCCCCTTTGCCTGTTTCCCCTTTGCCTGTATCCTCTCTCCATGTTCCCCTCTGCCTAATCTATTTCCATGTTTCTACTTTGCCTGTTTCATCTTTACATATTTCTCCGCAATTTCCATGCTTCCTGTTTCCCCTCACTATCTTAACCCTCTGCATGTTTCCTTTCTGCATGTTTTCGAACTGTTGGTTTCTCCTCTGCATGTTTCTCTTCTGCCTGTTTCTTCTCTGCATATTTCTCCACTGCATTTCACCGATGCCTGTATCCTCTCTCCATGTTTCCCCTCTGCATATTTCTTCTCTGCCTGTTTACCCTCTGCATGTTTACTCTCTGCCTGTTTACCCTCTGCCTGTTTCTTTTCTGTCTGTTACCTCTCTGCATATTTTTTCTCTGCCTGTTCCCCTCTGCATGTTTCTCTTCTGCCTGTTTCCTCTCTGCATGTTTCTCTTCTACCTGTTTCCCCTCTGCCTTTCTCCTCTGCCTGTTTCCTCTCTGCATATTTCTCTTCTGCCCGTTTCCTCTCTGCCTATTTCCTCTCTGCATGTTTTTCCTCTGCCTCTTTCCCCTCTGCCTATTTCCCTTTCCATGTTTCTCTTCTGCCTGTTTCTCCTCTCCCTGTTTCCTCTCGGCATGTTTCTCTTCTGTCTATTTCCCTGACTGCATATTTCCCCTCTGCCTGTTTCCCCTCTGCCTGTTTCTCCTCTGCCTGTTTCCCCTCTGCCTGTTTCCTCTCTGCATATTTCGCCTTTCCATGTTTCACCTCTCCCTGTTTCTTCTCTGCGTGTTTCTCTTTTGTCTATTTCCCCTCTGCCTGTTTCCCCTCTGCCTGTTTCTCTGATGCCTGTTTCCCCTCTGCATGTTTCTTCTCTGCCTGTTTCCTCACTGCATATTTCTCTTCTGTCTATTTCCCCTCTGCCTGTTTCCCCTCTGCCTGTTTCCCTTATGCCTGTTTCCTCTCTGCATGTTTTCCCTCTGCCTGCTTCCCCTCTGCCAATTTTCCCTTTCCATGTTCCTCCTCTGCCTGTTTCTTTAATGCCTGTTTCCTCTCTGCATGTTTTCCCTCTGCCTGCTTCCCCTCTGCCAATTTTCCCTTTCCATGTTCCTCCTCTGCCTGTTTCCTCTCTGCCTGTTTCCCCTCTGCATGTTTTTCTGCCTGTTTCCTCTCTGCATGTTTCTTTAATGCCTGTTTCCTCTCTGCCTGTTTCCCCTTTGCATGTTTCTCCTCTGCCTGTTTCCCCTCTACTTGTTTCTCCTCTGCATATTACACCGCTGCATATCCCCATCTGCATGTTTCTCTTTTGCCTGTTTCTCTACTGCCTGTTTCCCCTCTGCTTGTTTCTCCTCTTCATGTTTCCCCTCTGCCAATTTCCTCTCTACTATTTATATTGTATGACTTGAGGCCTTACATTCATCTTGTATGAATTGAGGCCTAACATTCATCTTGTATGAATTGAGGCCTTATATTTATCTTATATAACTTGAGGCCTAACATTCATCTTGTATGAATTGAGGCCTAACATTCATCTTGTATGACTTGAGGCCTAATATTCATCTTGTATGAATTGAGGCCTTATATTTATCTTGTATGACTTGAGGCCTAATATTTATCTTGTATGAATTGAGGCCTTATATTTATCTTATATGACTTGAGGCCTAATATTCATCTTGTTTGACTTGAGGCCTAATATTTATCTTGTATGAATTGAGGCCTGATATTTATCTTGTATGAATTGAGGCCTAATATTTATCTTGTATGACTTGAGGCCTAATATTTATCTTGTATGAATTGAGGCCTTATATTTATCTTGTATGACTTGAGGCCTAATATTCATCTTGTATGAATTGAGGCCTTATATTTATCTTGTATGACTTGAGGCCTAATATTTATCTTATTTGACTTAAGGCCTAATATTCACCTCGTATGAATTGAGGCCTAATATTCATCTTGTATGACTTGAGGCCTAATATTTATCTTGTATGAATTGAGGCCTGATATTTATCTTGTATGAATTGAGGCCTGATATTTATCTTATATAACTTGAGGCCTAATATTCATCTTGTATGAATTGAGGCCTAACATTCATCTTGTATGACTTGAGGCCTAATATTCATCTTGTATGAATTGAGGCCTTATATTTATCTTGTATGACTTGAGGCCTAATATTTATCTTGTATGAATTGAGGCCTTATATTTATCTTGTTTGACTTGAGGCCTAATATTTATCTTGTATGAATTGAGGCCTAATATTTATCTTTTATGACTTGAGACCTAATATTTATCTTGTTTGACTTGAGGCCTAATATTTATCTTGTATGAATTGAGGCCTAATAATTATCTTGTATAAATTGAGGTCAATATTTATCAAGTATGAATTGCAGGGTTCTTAATAAGTTTTGGTTGAACCGTCTCAAATTGTAAAGTAAACGACCAGCTTCTACTTATTCTACTGAAAATTCATTTAGTTTTCCAAATTTGAACCGGCCCTATTGCCATTTGAACCGTCCATTTTGGCCGGCAGCCAGTTCTTATTGAGAACACTGAATTGAGGCCTAATATTTATCTTATTTGACTTAAGGCCTAATATTTACCTTGTATGAATTGAGGCCTAATATTTATCTTGTATGAATTGAGGCCTAATATTTACCTTGTATGAATTGAGGCCTTATATTTATCTTGTATGAATTGAGGCTTAATATTTATCTTGTATAAATTGAGGCCAAATATTTATCTTGTATGAATTGAGGCTTAATATGTATATCTTGTATGAATTGAGGCCTAATATTTATCTTGTATGAATTGAGGCTTAATCTTGTTTGAAATTTATCACTAATGAACTGATGCCTAACAATTATTTTGCATGAACTGATGCCTTATATTTATCTTGTATGAATTGAGGCTTTATAATAATGATATCTTTTATAAATTGAGGCTTATATTTATATGAAAGTATTGATTTATAATATATACTTCTGAATTAAGCAAAGCAAACTTGTCAATCAATAAATAAAATCACATCTCCATTTTCAAAAGACGATCAATTTGTACTGCCCAAGAAGCAGTTTTAAACAGTTGGTTTTCAGCAATTAAAAGATATTCATTTGAGAATTGGTGCCTTAGTATTCTATTTAGTTATTATTAACTCAGAAGGCATCCACAGCTTGTGTTTTGTATGTTTGCCATTGCCAAGGTTTTCCTTTGAGAATATTGAATTATCCAACCATGTACAATAAATCATTACTTTCTTAGAAAAGTCTTGTATTGTTTTACAATTCTGATGAATGAAAAATTTCAACCTATGATTGAACTGTCTGAAGTGTGTTTTAGATGGAAGATAGTCTTAAAACTGTTTCAGATAAAAAAAACAAACTGCCTCAATGGCGTTTCAAGTTAGAAATGATGTCTGATTCTAAGCATAAGAGAGATTTAGATTGTAGAAACTGAAAAATTGTGGGTCCTGTTTCAGATTTGAATTTCGGTACAATTTCCAATCAAAAAGTAAAATTTCTACAAAAACTGTCCAATATTCCCCCTGACATTTTTTTCACCTTTAAGTTCAATTGTGCTTCAAATGTTAAGTATATTGTTCTTTGAAAATACACTCCCATTCGATCCACATCCATGTATATTTACTGTTTTACAGAAGTTTTATAGAAGTATTTTATAACAGACTTTTATTTGTTATTCACTGTCTCTTTATCATTGTTTTATTGAAACCTCTGACAAAAGCGTCTGTCTGCAAATTGTTGTGTACCATTTACTCCACTCAATTCGTTTTTGAAATTTATAATTTACTTGCTGCATATAAGGACCTCTTAATAGTTTAATGAAGGAAAAAATAACTATTGTAAAGCATGCTTTAGGTTATGGTAAAGGTTTGAATATATGAACTGGCAATTTATTGAAAAAAAGTTTTTCTCTTGATTACCTATTTTGAAAATTGAAAATGCATAATTTTCACAAAACTATTCTGATATCACTTAACTGACATTTCAATTCCACAGAAATCTTAGCCGTAACTCCATGTCATCAACAAACATCTATAACCGCACCATGTTAACATCCTCCTCCGTCAATGTTGTCAACGTCGCACAATTACAGTCTTTTATATACTCCCAAGTTGCTTCACACACAATTTGATTTCCTAAATGCCAATCATGGCAGTGGAGAAAGTTGGCAAATATCTATCTTAGGGCTCGTTCCCTTGTACCTTTTCTCTGTGTTGATGGTGTAAGTGTGCCCAACGCCGGCAGATTTCTATTGATTGGTCATTTCGAGAGAAAATAATAGGACAGTGTATGATTTCCTATTAAACAAGATGGATCTGGGCTATTTATCCATGTCTGGGCTATCTGACTGCGACTGCTACTCTTAGTTATTCAACTTCTATTCCTGAGGGCTAAAGCCATGGACATACTCACGGTATAGACCATTACAGGTTCATGGTAAAACACAATACAACAAGCAGTAGTTAAATCTGTTACCAACCAATATGAGATACTGTATGATAAGCTATCCAACATGATAGCTATATGAGCATACTTTAAAGTTGAATAAAGCACAATTAGCTTGATTAAATCTTAAAACTTCTGCACTAAATTTTTGAATATCTGCACGTATCAAAATTATAAATTAATCCCTGTTCATGAAAACACCTAAAAAATTTGTATTTTGGTACACTTGGTAATAACTTTTGCTCTTGATTGAGGCAAGCAGATCGCTTGAATATTTTCTTACTATCTCTTGGACAAGCGAATTATGATAGACCATGCAAGCATTATTTTGGTGACATAAAGTTGAAACTGACCAAGTGGAATTTAAGAAAAGGTTGAAGCTACACCTGTCTCACCTGTGAGGAAGTGATCTGCTCAATGACAGCAATGCCACTATCCACCTCCTCCTCCCCAGTCTCCATGGTTACCAGGGCCGACTGTGACCTTGACCTTGGGGGTGATGTATCCGGGTCACTGAGACTCTTGTCCATCCGACTGTCATGGAGTGAGGAATTGCGAGTTTGGCTGTCAGACATGTTGTCCTCATCTGTTGATATGTTTGATGTGTTATACACTGTTTTGTAAATATTTGGCTGACTTGCACTAAATGATTCGATGTTGGAGTTTTTGTCCTTGTATTTTGAAGGTCGAAGTTTCTTACGAAAGCTAGAGAAGAACCTTTGTCTCCGGCTAGGCGCACTGTGTGATGGGGAAGGAGGGCCGTTTGGCTGGCGTATGTCCACTGAGCTGGCCGCCTTCCGGGCAGCCATACTGCCTGAAATACACACACAATAACTAAAGTCACATGTAAGCCATATCTGGTAATAAGATCATTTTTTGTTTGCATAAAGAGTCATGTAATTAAATACTCTCCCTTCTGTGTACATCTCATACTATTGTTTAAAGCCAATTGCATATTTGAATTACATTTGGCAACTTATATGGTAGTAGTGTCATTTATCAGGCAACAGGTTGCATCTAGAAAATCCTTATAATGGACGATGGGTAATAATTTTCCCACCGAACCAAAACTACAATTATCAGGAGCTTAACCAATCAGGATTATAATAGACAAGACTTATCACACCCCTTTCCTATAATCCTTTTATATTATTACAAAATTAATATAAGTGTCACACATAATGCTGTTGCATTTACATGCCAAATATTTGCCCTTGGGGTCCTGGGGTATGTTTTTGAAGCATTTATAAATGCATATTTAGATAAAATCCTTTAGTTTGCAGTGTTCTGCCAAGACTGTGCTCAGTAAAAATCAAATGGCAAACAATGTATAAATGTGTAGACCAGCACACCTGTTTTCCCCTGGTTGTTTAGGCTGTTGCACCCTGTGAATGCTCATGGTGATAGTAAATATTTACACCATGCCAATGTCTGGATGCACACTGGGTTTTGAAACAACAGTAGGTTATTGACAGCAAATATATATACCGTATTATATCATGTATAGGACGCTAGCATAGATAGGACGCAGGCAAAATAATAGTTGAAAAAAACGGGTAGAAATCCTTAATATATAAGATAGGACGCAGTGGAAAAATGTCAAAATCGGAGCCGAAAAATTGAGGTTGGTAAAGTATTTATAACATATATTGAATTAAAAAACAAACAAAAAATTGTATATAAGGCATAATTCTATAACTGTATTGTGTATTTCGATAATTATCGTCGTATTTCGGTAATTTAGCGTACACAACAATGATATAAGTCTTGACATTTTGAGAACATTCACACATATTATAAGACTTATACAAATGCCGTAATATTCCCGACACGCCTTCTGACTGACAGTCAACCGTTGCATCCGTTGCAATAGTCCCCACTGCCTTCTGAATAACAGTCAACCGTTGCATCCGTTGCAATAGTCCCCCCCCCCCATGCCTTCTGAATAACAGTCAACCGTAGCAACTGTTGCAGCCGTTGCAATCGCAACTGTGTATTGTCAAAACTGATGATTGTTTTGTTAAGGCGTGTCGCTGCGCAGATTAAAGCATGTCGGCATAATTAATGCGTGTCAGTAATAAGCCTTGCCAGTGGAAGGCACGTCGGGTGAAGTGCGAACAAACAACCATACGGTATTACCATCGCAATAGTTTGTTCTATTGATGTATTTCTAATGACAGACAGCGGGTGTTTTTCACACCTTCGCACATTTGAAAAGATTTGATATTTTCGACCTGAAAAGGACTTGGAAAAAAATGGGAAAAACAGATGAAATTCTAATAGCATAGAAAGGACGCAGGCAATTTTTAAGACGAGAATTGGGGGTAAAAAAGTGCGTCCTATGCATGATATAATACGGTACTGATTGAAACTTTCCTCTTCTTGAAAATGCTGTTAACCAAAATGCAAGGACTGTTGCCATTCCATTCATGTTACTAGACTCCAAGATAACAAAATCACAACTGAGAGTGATGTAAGTCTAACATTAATTGTACCTCCATTCTAGTAATGTTAATGTCAATGCTCTGAGAAATAAGAGAAAGAAGGCGCAAGCTGTTCCAAATTTACCAAATTCCTCCCATACGTTTTTACTCATTAAAACACATGCATTAAGTGGCCAACTGTTTTCTTAATGCAATACTTGTATGTAAAGGACTCCGATGGGAGCTTGAAATAACAACTATTTCAAGTAACCTTCCAGTGCCTGAGCTGATAAACCTAATTGACCAATGATAACACCTCCGTTGTTCAATGCACTGATATTAAAAAAAAAACTACACCAGGGTAGACCAATTATGACTGGCTACCAAGTGGCTAGAAAGGAACATAACGGTTGTAGCGTTTTTAATCCGAACACAGTCATTCAACCTATAGTTTTTCCACAAATGTACATATTGTTGGCTATTAAGAAATAAATAAATAGATGTGTATATCATTCCTTCTGTGTTTCTCACCAACGATAAGAACATTTCACAGTTTTCTTAATGCAATACTTATATGTGAGGGACACAGGAGGTAGCTTGAAATAATATACTACAATTATATACCAAAGTTTACAGAACAATGGCCTTGGAAATTGCTGATGGTGGTGGTTAAATTGATAAAATTGAAGTGCCATTCATTTGTTATTTACAAGATATATAAAAGACCTCAATTTAAACAATGCATAAGTGGCAGCAATTTCCTATCTGGATAAAGTGGCCACCTGTCTTAAGCAGCTAATTTAATCTTGTCCTCATGTCTTCCAAGGATGGGTATGTCAGAGATTGTATAGCACATGATCGCGAGTTGTCCATCCCGAGGTGGGTTGTTCAGAGAATGGGGCCCATAAGTTGTCCATCCCGAGGTGGGTTGGTCAGAGAATGGGGCCCATGAGTTGTCATTCAAAGGGTGGAATGGTGAGCGATTGCTGCATGTGAGTTGTTCTTCCATGGATTGGTTTGTCAGAGAATGGGGCACGCGAGTTGTCCTTCATGGGATGGGTTCATCAGAGAATGAGAGACATAAGTGGTCCTTTCCGGATGGGTTTGTCAGAGGATGGGGCACATGTGGTGTTCTTCCCGGGATATGTTTGTCAGAGAATGGGGCACGTGAGTTGTCCTTCATGAAATTGGTTTGTCAGAGAACGGGGCACACAAGTTTTCTTGCATACTGGACATGTGTTTCCGATCATGTGACTGGTGCTGGAAAATCTCGTCTTACACCCCCCAAGTAAGATGAGTTACGCACAACAACGCGCCACTTCTTTTTCTTTTATTGTATGGTTTATGAAAAGTTTATATGCAATTTTAATAAAGCGCAATCAAAAATATAAGTATACAATACTTTTAATTAAAATTGAAGAAAAACAATCGTAAAAGCGCGATTTTTAAAGGAACTATTTGACGTCGATAGTGATTTAAAATTACTGCGCTTTATGACATCAGTACACAACGTCGCATGCGATTTTTGGTGAAATGTACAAAAGTGCGTATTCGTTACCGGCTTACGCGCATGCCTTTGGGTCGGATATTTCTATCCATACCGGAAACACATGATAGATACTTATAGTTCTTCATGGGATGGTTCATCAAAGAATGGGGGCACGTAAGTGGTCCTTCCCTGATGTGTTTGTCAGTGAATGGGACACGTGAGTTGTCCTTCCCAGAATAGGTTTGTCGGAAAATGGGGCATGTGAGGTGTCCTTGATGGGATGGTTTGTCTGGTCCCGGGAAGGGTTTATCATAGAATGGGGCACGTGAGTTGTACTTCCTGAGATTTGTCAGAAAATGGGGTATGTGAGTTGTTTTTCTCAGGTTGAATTTGTCAGAGATTGTGCACACAAGTTGCCCTACCCACAGTGGGTTGAACAGAGATTGAGGCATACAAGTTGTGTGTGCCAGGGTGGGTTAGTTGGAGATTGTGGCACACGAGTTGCCCTATCGGAGGTGGGTTATTCAGAGATTGTGGCACGCGAGTTGTGCTACCCGGAGTGGGTTCAACAGAGATTGAGGCATGCAAGTTGTCCGTGCCAGGGTGGGTTGGACAGCGATTGTGGCACACAAGTTGCCCTACCTGGGGTGGGTTGGACAGCTAATGTGGCACACAAGTTGCCCTACCTGGGGTGGGTTGGACAGAGATTGTGACACACAAGTTGCCCTACAATGGGTGGGTTGGACAGCGATTGTGGCACACAAGTTGCCCTACCTGGGGTGGGTTGGACAGAGATTGTGACACACAAGTTGCCCTACAATGGGTGGGTTGGACAGTGATTGTGGCACACCAGTTGGCCTACCCAGGGTGGGTTGGACAGAGATTGTTACACACAATTTGCCCTACAATGGATGGGTTGGACAAAGATTGTGGCACGCAAGTTGTCCTAACCAGAGGTGGGTGGGTATTACAGAGATTGCAGCACAAAAGTTGTCCAGAGAGTTTGGTGCAAGAGTTGTCCAGAGATTGTGGCGCATGAGTTGTCTTTCCTGAAGTAGTTGGGTTAGACAGAGATCTCGAATTAAGGTTTAATGCCTGTATACAATTAAAAATCTGCCAACAGAAAGAACCTTTTCAATATGCATTCATTAATAAAGACCTCAAGTTAGTTATTGATTCACAGAATGCCATAACTGGGAAATCTGAGTAAATAATTTTTTCTCTGAGATAAACAGATACATCATTACAGAACAATTGACAATAATTATAGGCGCCATCAGTAAAAATCCTACCTTTACAGACATATATTTTTCAAACCATTAATGAGTGCCTTCTGGAGATTATAAATAATATGTGCCTATTGAAAGTATAAATACACCAGTTTATTTATAATCAATCTATATTTTCATTTATCTTACATTTGATTCGACTAAAAAAGGTTGTGATACAACTATACATGATTAACTAAGACTATCTGACGGTTAATGGCACTATTTATCATTCACCAAAATGCCTGTCATTGCTACCAAAATGTAGAAGCATTAGCTTTATTATTATAAATTTCATTATTTTTCTTTGCCCCTAATTGTTCATTTTTTAAATCTGATTCATAAATCAATGCATAGATGATAATTTTCACTTCTGAAAATGAGACTGACAACATAGATTTTATCTTGACATGTTACATATGATTTTCATAAATACACAGCTTAAAAACAAGTGGAATTAAATTTTAAACTTATGACTATTAAGAATGAAGAAGAGTCTATTTGTTTCTTAATTAATGTATACTATTATTATCATTTCCAGGTTAAAACAGAAATACAAGTGTTATTTTCAAATGAAGGGAGGTAACTACCTGATGGCATAATAGTTAAGTGCTGCAGTTGCTTGCCCATTATATCAGCACCAACTGTTTATACTAAAATTAGTTTTTATATTCAAAAAGGACAGGCAAACAAATGTTTGGCACCACCATAGGCATTGTAGCATCATATAAGAAACTCAAGTTTGGAAAATTAACATAAGTTGAATGAATGAACTCAAGTGAATGAGCTTGCAAAATGCAGAGGCAAGAATCATGCATCACTATAGCCTGTCATAATGGGCTGATTATTCAGAATATTCTTTAAGTTAACAGCTTGTAAACAGCATCATTATAAACTTTTAAAGGTGGACCATTTCATGATTTGCCGATATATAAAACACAGCTGAAATATTTGTCTCAATCTGTGGAAGAATGTATCCACAAGGCCTCAAGAGCAGTAAAGATTTGAAAGTTATCAACGATGACTTTAACAACTTTATGGTTTGGGGAAGGTTTTTAAAAATTTTCTTATACAAGCCAATGTAAAACTAGTCCCTTCCACTGGACCAACTTAACTTAAAGGAATATGATAATGGGTCAACTAAGAAAAAATTATTTTTAATTCTTTTGAAATTTTGATTGTGATATCTGCGGAAAAGTGCGTATTCTACGTCAATTTTTATACAAATTCATAGTTTAAGTTATGCAAGGAAAAATATCAATCATGTTCTTCCGTTCCGGATCGAAAAATCTGACCCTCGGGCACCCTTAAAACATTGCTTAAAAGAATTAGATAAGTTACCACTTAAGAAAGATTTCTGTGAGATTGTTTTGAAATCTGGCCATTTACAGTTTCTGAGGAAGATTTACAAAGTTGTTTCTTTTTCTTTTAAAAGTTCTATTTTTTTCATCTTTTTGCATCTGGAATGCATGGGGTCAGTTAAGGAACTTTCCTGCAACATTTGGTTGCAAGTGGTTTAGAAGGAGAAGATAAATGAAGAAAAATGTTGCTAACAGACAACAATCGAGTGAAAACAACTCCTTTATATCGCAATCATCATGAAAGCAAGCCACTCTGTGGTAATTTATACAACATTTTTGGCATGACAAGGCCTTATAATATCCAATTCCCTTTAGAAACCTTCCAAGATACAGCCAGAACAATTAGTTATAAGCCCCATTATGAAAATAAATTTCAGATTAAGGGGAGATATCTTAATAAACTATACTGCTGGGTAGGTTTATTATTCTTGGGTACTGCAATTCCTCTCATTGCCATCTATCTATATACTAGGGATGCAAACAAATGGTAAAGTTTGATTTTCGAACATTTATTAGTTATTCTTTCGATCGAATATTCAAATATTCGATTACCAAAATGAATATTTTAGAAGTTGTAGTAAACTATAAATATTCGCTACAGTTGTAGCCGGTACACGAGACGGACGCTGATTTTTCTCAAAATTAGCCACTGAAATTTCCCATTTACAGAAAATTGATCCAACATAATGCAAAATATTCAGAACAAACAAAAACCCAAATTAATTTCAATTCAACACCATTCATATTTGTAAACAAGGCCATAATTGTAAATACCCGGTTGAATGATGTAATGCACCAACGGAGGGTCATTCTGTAGGACGTGCAGCCTTGTTCTGGGATTGATCTCTACTAAAATAACTATGAAAAAACCAAACCTACTCTGGGATTAGTTCCATAATAACCCTGAGTTTTGACTCAAATAAAATGTGGACGAGAATCAATTGTATAACAATGTCCTTAAACACTATTCTATACAGTTATATTTCAAAGCATGAAAGTTATATTGAAACATGAATAACAGTTTAGAGCACATATTACTAGCACATGTCATTCATATCATAACGGTGACTCGAAGCTATATTGCACAGCTTAATTGGCAGCCATGAAACCACTTTGGTAGCTGATGTTACTTGTCTAAAAGCCAGTTTTCATTTAGGGGTACTGTACAGTCCCCAACGATATGTCCCTTATTAACATGTGACATGTGTATGGTGTCATCACGTTCACGCCTCTGGCGTTAGGGATCAATTGTTGTAAAAACAAGACAAGCGAATATAAACAACAACACAGGTGTAGACAAAATGTCAAAATGTGGCGGATCCGTGTGTTGTGTATTTAACTTCAGCCAATAGCGACACCTCTTGCTGATAAGCCACGCCTCTGTACTACTACATGCTGCATGCTATCACAGTAGTTTAGTTCTAAATGACTGTTCTCAAGTACTAGTAATAAACCTTAAAGCTGTTGTTATTTCTTGTTGTAAACACAACATATTGGCGACGAGGATGCTTAACTAAAACGTATAATTATTTCGGGAATATAATCCATTTGTGCGTGAAATTCTGATAAAGATGGCGAACTCAGGTTTAATTGGAATTTTCTAGCATTCAACAGTGACAGTGAATCATGGATTTATGAGGAGCGTTTAGACATGTACTTTGTAGTAAATAGTAAAGGTTGCCGCTTTATTAACTCTGTTGGGGGAGAAGACGTATGCATTGTTGGGGAACTTAATGTCACCCCAAAAGCCAGCAGAGAAGACGTACCAGGAACTTTGTCAATTATTAAAGACACAGTTATGTCCCAAACCTCTGGTGATTGCGGAATGGATCCGTTTTCATAAACGTAATCAGGCGACAGGTGAATCTATTTGTGATTTCACAGCCGCTATAAGGAGATTAGCAGAACATCGTGAATTCAATGATAAACTCGAAAACACATTACGTGATAGGTTAAGGAAAGAAGGAAAGAAGCTACCGAGTAAACGACAATACCATAAAGACGTGACATTGAAGCTACAACAAAAACGGAAATATTCCAATACACGGTGCATACATTGTGGTAAATCAAACCACCAGTCGGACAAGTGTAGACTAAAGAATGCAATTTGCCATAATTGCAGTGAAAAGGGACACATAAGAACGGATATGTCCAAACCCCAGAAAAGTGAATGTAATTGACGAAACGGAAAATGACAGTGTGTATGTCATAAACAAAGTGACCAGCGAGAGAACATAGAGAATTCTCCTATATCCTGTCATCAATGAAAAACAGGTTGAAATGGAACTAGACACTGGGTCTGCAGTTACCATTATTTCAGAACAAAACATAAAACAATTGTTTGGAAATATCAAACTGGACAAACCCTACTGTAGGCTACAATCATATTCTGGGGAAACAATACAGCAAGTAGGATCTGCAATAGTGCGTGTTGACTACAACAATCAAACGAAGAATTTAAGACTTTGTGTAGTGAAAGGCAACAAACCATCCTTATTTGGGAGAGACTGGTTGAGTGAGATTAATGTTGACTGGACTAGCGTTATGCGTGTCAATAACATTGAATCGCAAAAAGATCGTTTTGCAAATATGATGAATAAATATGATTCTGTATTCAGCTACGGTATTGGTCACGCTAAAGGTTTCAAGGCGAAATTAACGCTGAAAGACAATGCCACACCCAAGTTCATGAAGGCAAGGTCGGTTCCGTTTTCAATGATACCGAAAATCGAGAAAGAACTTGACAACCTGGAAAGACAAGGTATAATAACGAAAGTAAATACCAGCGAATGGGCTACACCAATCGTCCCAGTTTTGAAATCAACGGGAGATGTCAGGATTTGCTGAGATTTCAAGGTCACGGTCAACCAGGCGCTGAAGGTGGACAAGTATCCACTTCCACGTGTTGATGACATTTTTGCTAATCTGTCACAAGGACAGAAATTCACGAAACTGGATTTACGCCAGGCGTACCTACACTTGGAGGTCGACGACGACAGCAAGGAGCTACTGACAATCAATACACATCGGGGATTATACCGCTATAACCGGTCTGTGTATGGAATTGCCTCACTTCCAGCAATATGGCAGTGCACAATGGACACAATACTTCAGGGAATTCCGGGAGTATGGTGTTTACTGGATGACATGATTGTCACAGGGGACAGTGATCAATCACACTACGAAAACATTGAAAAAGTGTTATTACGCTTGAGTGATTATGGATTAAAAGTTAACAAAAATAAGTGTCAATTCCTTCAGGACAAGGTTACATATTGTGGTCATGCCATTGATAAAATAGGATTGTGGAAATGTAATGACAAGATTCAGTCGGTGCTGGACACACCTGTACCACATGATGTAATTTGATTGAGGGCTTATCTTGGGGTTTTAAACTACTATCACAAATTTCTGCCAAATCTTGCAACCGTTGTACGTCCGTTAAACGCACTTCTCCAGAAAAATCAAAAGTATAAATGGTCAGATGAATGTTACAGGGCGTTTATTGATTCGAAGCGCATGATCACATCAGAGCCCGTGCTAACACATTACAATCCTGTCGGTATTTCCGGTTTATTGTCACATGTTATGCCGGACGGCTCCGAAAGGCCAATAGCATTCACGTCACATTCCTTGACAAAGACGCAAAGTATGCGCAAATAGACAAAGAAGCGTTAGGGATTTACTGAGCAGTAAAACGTTTTTACACTTATTTGTATGGCAGACATTTCACTCTAGTGACAGATTGCCAGCCGCTCACTTCAATTTTTAGCCCTGGTAAAAGCATACCAGTTACCACCGCGGCACGTGTTCAAAGATATGCGTTATACTTGTCGGGATTTCATTACGATATCGAGTACAAGAAAACTAAGCGACATACAAACGTAGATGGCTTGTCTAGACCGCCGAAAATTATGACAATGATATTGAAGAAGTGTTTTACACCTCTCAAATTGATCAGTTACCGGTCATAAGTTCTCAGATTCACAGAGAAACTAAGCGCGAGCGTTTATTATCGCGTGTTTTCAGTTATGTAGCTGGGAACGAATACACGTCGATTTTGCTGGCCCATTTTTAGGACGAATGTTTATGGTAATTGTCGATGCACATAGCAAATGGCCAGAAGTTATAGAAATGAAATCAACTACTGCCGAACGCACAATAAATGAATTGCGAATTATATTCTCAAGATACAGTCTTCCGAAACAATGCGTTACAGACAATGGACCTTAATTCATTTCTGATAGTTTTGCAAAATTCATGCAAAGTAATGGCACAATGCATATTAAAACAGCCACGGCAAAACCATCAACAAACAGTCTTGTTGAAAGGTTCAATGCTACAATTAAATCTGCTATGCGAGCTATGGATGGCGAAACTGATGATTTCGGCCTGAAACTCAGTAATTTTCTATTATCATACCGCACAGCTGTTTATTCCACCACCAACGAAATACTGTCAAAACTATTTTTCAGTCGAAAAATTAGGACTAGGATTGATTTGCTCAAGCCGGACACAAAGCAATGTGTTCAAGACAAACAAATGAAATTGTCATTAGCAGGAAAACAAACATTTAGGGAGCTTGAGTTAGGTCAAAGCGTACTTGTGCGCGATTATAGGCCGAGCGTGAAAAAGAAATGGGTTACAGGGACTGTGGTATCAAGGGATGGTCCTTTGATGTATAAAGTACTTGTTGGAAATGCCACATGGAAACGACACATTGATCAGTTGCGGCCCACCGAAATAGAACAAAGTAAGGCTCAAACTGAGATACCAGAGTTAACAGGATCAATGCCATTAACTCGCGGTCAGGGGTATTTCAATACTCTACCCGATTCACAATATTCAGAGCAATTAGCCCTAGATGTTAGTAATAATAATGAACCGCCCAAGATCGAAGAACGTCGTTATCCACAACGCAATAGGCACCCGCGGGAAAGATAAGCGTACAATTAGGAAGTACCTGTGAAAAGGCATTGTAAATTAATGTGCTTAATTAAATGACGCTGGAGAAGTCAAGTGTTGCTAATTAATAGTTGCTATTTGTGATTAATTTTATCAGATATAAAGATCAATTAATTTAATATCTTTACAATATGTGTATTGTTTATCAATGATCACACTGTTGAAATAATATTTTTATGATGAGAAACATAAACAGTTTAAAATATTATGGAAATATTTTATTGATATATATGATGTTATGACTTCATATTTGAAAGGGGAGAACTGTTGCTTATTTAACTTCAGCCAATAGCGACACCTCTTGCTGATAAGCCAGGCCTCTGTACTACTACATGCTGCATGCTATCACAGTAGTTAAGTTCTCAATGACTGTTCTCAAGTACTAGTAATAAACCGTAAAACTGTTGTTATTTCTTGTTGTAAACACAACACCATGGTCTTGAGGTAACACACTTGACTATCGTCGCATCACTAAAAAAAACTAATTGTCTTTCGGGAGGGACTTTAAATGGGGGTCCCGTGTGACAGTACTATACACTGGTGCACATTTAAGAACCAGGGTAGCTCTAACCAGGGTTACATTCTGTCTGTGCACTATGCTCCAAAAACCTAAAATGACTAACAATCTTAACGGAACACTCGCCGAATGGGCAAGGTCCAAGTGTGAGTATAAATAAGCTTACACACCCACCCTAGACAAAATGTTTGTTTCTTTTTATCAAACATAAAACATCAAATATTTGAATACTCATCTTGACATTTGAATATCAAACATTCGATTGAATATTCGTTTGTAAATTCCCTACTATAATACAATTTTCATTTGAATCACTTCAGGTAAATAGGAGATAACTAAAAACTTATAATAGGCAGGGTTATGATTCATATGCACTGCACTTCCTCTCATTGCCATCTATCTATCATACCAAGTTTCATTTTAATCCCTTCACTATTTTCCATGATACGGCCACAAGAACCCATTTCAGAAAATATAACAGGTTAAGGGGAGATAACTAAGGAAGTATGTATGGGTAGGAAAATAGTTCTTGGGCACTGCACTTTCTCTCATCACCATCTGTCTACATACCAAGTTTCATTTAAAACCCTTTAGTACTTTCCAAGATATGGTCTGGACAAGCAATGATTATGTAAAAATGATTTTGGTGAGATAACTCGATAAATATGAATAATAGAATTATGGTTTTTGTGTACTCCACATTCTCTCATTGCCATCTATTTATATACCTTCACTGGTTTCGAAGTTTTTCTCTGGACAAGGGTTTGACAGCCCAACAGAAAGATGGACAAGGTGCGACTAAATGCTCCTCCCTTATGGAAGCATAAAAATCAATTAATTTGAATTAACTAATATATCTATTATATATAAGGGTGATCAAAATGCACAGCTATTAGAATATAAAATGCGCTCATTTGCATGTTATTCTCACAATAAATTCCCATGAATTGGCTTGTTTCATTGAACAGTTTCCTCATTATCCACAATCATATCAGCCAAACAAATAGCTGCATAAATTGTACAGTGAATATCATATCATCATTAGTTTCCAGTTGATAAAGGCCAGGGCCAGTATTCATTAAGCATGTTAATTAAAGATGCAGTCTAACAGAAAGACAGTTTTGACATTTTTTTGGTTTTTTTTTCTCAGAATCAGCTGATTTTGATATCAATGCCTCCAATTCATTGATACAAGATAACTCACAATGGAACAGATTTGGAAAACTGCCGAAACACTCATTTTTCTTAAAGTGCGAGTAATGCTTTTAAGCATAAAAGAACATAAATATGAAAAACTGCGCCCTGATCTTTTCTTAGCAGTCTTGTATCACTGTTTCCAACCATTAATGCAAAAAAATGGCTCATTTTAAGACAAAAATAAAAACGTTGTCAAGACAGTCAATCTGTGAGAGTGCAGCTTTAAGTCATGTTTTCTGAATACTGGCCCTCAGGTATTATTGTATCTTTTGATTGAGAACCTTTCTGAGCAGTAAATTAAATTCCAACTACAAGTATCGGCATTAAATGTTCAATAATTTTCCGACTGAGTGCTTTAATATGACACACAATTGTATGACCTACCTAGCACCTAGTTCAATAACCCTGTTATCTTTTCTACCTGAACACATGCTCATCACTGCAATAAAACCTCCACATCATCAATACTTGAGTACCTGTCCCTTGGCCTGCTCATTAAGAAGAATCTCTCACATCAGTAGACACAATCATCACAGTCACACACTTCATGTTAATCCACTCAGAGTTGTTTCCAACAACAACATTGGTTACCTGGTGTTGTAATGTAGGCACACAGTGGCCAGTAGCGGGCCAGCTGTTGACAAGCTCCCAGTGCCTTGGAATGACCCAGCCACGGGATGACTGAATCAATGTGCTCAACTTTGTCATTTACAACATATGCTCATTAATATACATTCAATATTGTTACTTTATACCAATTACAGGTTGGCCACAACAGGGAACAATACTTTTCATTGCTTTTGAATTTCTGCATAAAAATAGAAAATGATTTTGTTGCTCAAATTAAAGGCTTTCCTGTTGTAGACAGTAACTAGCAGCCTTGATACCTACCTAATTAAGCTGAAGTTATATGTTCCTGCCAGCATGCATATAAATTAGTCTTAAATAATAGATGTTCATTACGGGATTCTGTTAATCCCTAAAAGGATCCCTAAATTCCTGAAGAATTTGCCATATCAAAAAGCATAAAAAAATCCATCCACGTACAATAACTGGACTCATATATCAATCTGAGGCTTTTAAGATGGATTACAGTACAGGCAATTTAGATTGTGACCTCACACAAGTTAGTTAAATAATTATGCTCATTCTTAATAAGTCACTGAAAGCTTTAAATTTGGTATTTTTCTGCATTGGTTATTGTCAATAAAGTCAAAGGGGTATGATGACTAAGTGAAGCCACAGGGAAGTGTTTTAGCTTATGCAGAACAAGGGAGAAAAACCTCCTTTCCTTTTCTAACCCCGCACCTTCATCCTTTTTACTCTGCTACATTTTATTATGCATGCTCTGTTTCATTATGACTGTATTATATTTATTTGACATAATATGCCAGTATTTGAAACAATTGCCCAAATAGACCTTGAGAATTACAATCTATGTTATATTTTTACAATCTATGTTATATTTTCATTTGTTTAATGTAAGTGAAAATGCCATCCATACAATGGGCATTTGATAACTTTTAAAATGAGCATGCTAAAATAAAGAAAACTTATTACATAACTGCCAAACTGTGGAACCTCTACTCTTCTATTCAATCAAAATGTTTAATGCGGAAATAGACCATCAAGTTCTCATTCTCGATGTCAGATATGTGCAACAAATGGTTATTAGACCATCATGAAATTGTTATTAATAACTAGCGTGTTTTTTCATCTTGAACCATGGTTAACGTTGTTAATGCCTGATTCATTAAGGAAAAAAATGTATTATGTTTTCATATAAAACTACATTCATATTCTCCGGCTCATTAACATACTTTGTCTTATATTAGCATGTCATCTGAATATGTTACGATAATAGCGCCCATCAGATGGTGACCGAGGATTGAATACATTATAGTTGATAAACATGAATAGTATTTGATCCTCGACCCCTGGTCAATTTTTTCCACTGCAGTAGAAGATGCCCATGAATATTCATAACATTGCCAAATAACAGGCTCATAATTTTGATAATGAAACCACTTGATGGATCATGCCACATGTACGAAAGTTATCAGCTGTGCGGTCGATCATAAGCAAATCTATTATGGATCTTTTATGCCTAATTGCAAATAAACCTGTATTTTATTAATTCATATTGACCTTTTTTGTAAAACAATTTGACATTTCTTTATCATCCAACAAGACAACGATAGCATATATCAAGCATAACAAACTAAATTTATGTTGCCTTTAGGATGATAAAAGATAAAGACAATCAATCAAAACATAATACCAAAAGATGATAAGGAAGTACTAATAATGACGTTTGGAATCGTTACAATGACAACAGGAGCAGCATTAAAAGAATGATAATACAGCTGAATTATAAATACAATTAAAGTTCACTGCAACAACACTTGAAACAACAATGGGAGAGCTGCAACAGCGATGGGACAGGTAGTGTAAACAATGGCAAATGAAATAGAATAACAGTGACAGGAATAGTTTTAACAATGACATGTGGGATAGCAACAGAAGCAGGAATGGAAACAAAGGCAATGAAAGGGGTAACAATGGCGAAGGGAGGGGTAAAATACGACAGAGACTGGAATAGAAACAACGGCAATGGGAGGGTAACAACGGCTACGGGTGGGGTAAAATATGACAGAGACTGAAATAGAAACAACGGCAATGGGAGGGTAACAATGGCGAAGGGAGGGGTAAAATACGACAGAGACTGGAATAGAAACAACGGCAATGGGAGGGTAACAATGGCGAAGGGAGGGGTAAAATACGACAGAGACTGGAATAGAAACAACGGCAATGGGAGGGTAACAATGGCGAAGGGAGGGGTAAAATACGACAGAGACTGGAATAGAAACAACGGCAATGGGAGGGTAACAATGGCGAAGGGAGGGGTAAAATACGACAGAGACTGGAATAGAAACAACGGCAATGGGAGGGTAACAACGGCTACGGGTGGGGTAAAATATGACAGAGACTGAAATAGAAACAACGGCAATGGGAGGGTAACCACGGCTACGGGTGGGGTAACAATGGAAGCAGGAATAGAAACGTCAATTGGTGGGGTAACAACAACTAAAGGAATTGAAACAACAGCCATGGTGGGGTAACAACCGCTGCAGGGGAGTAAATATCCACAATGCGAGGGGTAACAAAGGTAGCATTGGTGTAAATAAATGCAATTGGCGGGGTAAAAACAGTGGCAGGGGAGTTCACAACCGAGATGGAAGGGGAAACAATGCAACTGACACTACAAAAAAACTGTCAAAGTGGTTCTATTGAACAAGTGATAAACCAAAACAAAAAACAGTACAAACCTTAAAGAATATATACAAACCTTAAAGAATTTATCGGAGTGTATTATACAGTAAACTAAACATATATCCGGTTTTCAATAGTACACAGAAAAAACGCAAACATTGTCCACAATTTTTTAGGAAGAACCTTGTCCTCCTTTGGTTAAACCCTACTCATTTAATTCCTGGCTAAGCACTAAATTTATTACTTACTGCCTTGTACTTTTGCTTTTGCTGCCTTTCGCTTGAAGAGTCTGTCAAGAGTCCATGCCCGCTTCCTTCCTGAAACAGAGGTTGGAATTTATCTCTGCTTCAAATGAATGCATTCAGTCTACAATAGATTGTTTACATCAAGGGTTGGTGGTAATCTTCAAATCTCAATATTTTCAGAAGATACCAGCAAAAAGCAATTATCTAATTTCAGAACCATAATTGCAATATGGGGGCAATGGTTTGATGAGGTTTGATAAATTTCACATAATTAATAAATTTCATTTCGCTTCTGGAATGGGGGGGGGGGGGAGTGCAATTGAGGCAATGGACAGGATATTGACAGCCTAGTGAAACACCTGCAATACAGACTTACAAAGAATTAATTAGTTTACATTTTATGCTGTAGATTTCCCAGTTGGCAACAATTTGTCTTGTGTGATTACTTAAGATTAAAACTGATTCATCTAAATGACTTTCCTACAGACTTGAAATTTTGGGGTTATCACTCTCGGAATTGGTCAGTATACTAAATTAAATATTGACTTCCTTAAGGTGGACAGTGCATCCCAACCCTTGGCAACACTTTAAACCAATGCATAACGTTCCTTCGGTTGGATAAGATGCACTTTCTCTCACAAGTAAGACAATATTTATATAACGTTACCTCCTTTACTGCATATTATGCCTATCCACTTTATTTTATGTTAATTTGCTTTCATTGTTAAGAGTAAGCAAAGCTCATTGTTAATCTGCTCTTTTCTGCATTTCATAATGCAAGTTAGTAACACCATTTACCAATATTGCTTGATTGTCTGATATTCTTCATTTCTGTTTGATACCATTTTTAAAAAAAAATCTTAAATGCCTGCTTGTTCTTTGTCCTTTAAAAAGAATCCTGGTAAAAAAACAAATATGCAACAGTTTTTTGTTATGCATTTCAAATGCTCCTATGTGTCTTCTGTTTTTACGTGCTATATGGGTTACAATGGTCTTTTACATTTCCTGTTAAAGCTGCACTATAACAAATTTACCTTTTTTTTAATTTTTGTCTTGGAATGAGCCAATTTTTGTGTAAATATCTGCAAACCAGTGATATAAGACTGCTGACAAAAGATCAGATCACAAAATTTTTATATTTCTGATCCAAAATTAATGTTTTATGATTAAAAGCGTTACTAACGATTTAAGAAAAATGCATTAAACATCAATTTTTTAACTTACATATGAACATCTGTGATCTGATTTTTTGTCAGCAGTATAATATCACTGGTTTCCATACATTGAAGCATAAATTGGCTCATTCCAAGATGAAAAATAAAAAAGTTGTCAAAACCTACAATCTGTGAGAGTGCAGCTTTAAGGTTTACAGGAAAAAAATTAATTGGGGGAAAGTAGTTCCCCATTGACAATGTCTTTTGTTAAACGTAATGTTCTGAATCTGATTGTCAAGAACTCACGTGAACACAAAAAATAAATATTTATTTCTGTTACTCACTCAGTGAAACATTTTATGTAAATTCAGTTTTGGTGTTCACGAGCTGAAATATATAGCTATCTTAAACTGAAACAAACTTTTTCATATTATATGCCTAAAAGTGGTATCATAAGGCATTTAACTGCATTTTACTAGTAAAACAAGCCAATATGTAAGTGCACCAAATGTCACTTCTGAACTGAGTTTGTTGATATTGTGTCCAAATCCAGTGCGCTAAGTGATTGAGTGAGTGAGTGAATAGCCAATTGGTATATCAATTGCTATAACTTATTTCCAAATATTTCTTGAGTGTATCCGGCCATGCGTTCAGTTAACATGTTCCCGACAAATATTTGCTATTTGATTCCCCGCTGCAGTCTATGCGCTGCGTTGCAACAAGGATTCAAAACAAAACGTTTGCTAGTGTTTTGTAAATGCTCACCTTACTGAACACACTGCTGGTTGACGTTACATTTCTGAACAGGGCACAAATCTCAAAAACCAGTTAAAACATGGGTTTGTTTAAAGTAATCGATTATTTGATGATCTAGATCAATACATTCAATGTGCTAATACTTTCAAGATAAAAGTGTAGCACACGGGGGAATGACATCAGAGGGTGCATGCACATCTTTGAGGCCTTGCTGTTATGTTGACCTACAATTAAGATATTTATAAATAGAAATAACACTTTGCACGCTTTAAATGATATGTTTTTGAAAAACAGCGGAAACAATAAATAACTTTAAAGTGTATTTTTAATATAGCATACTTATGAATTGAAATTGTATGACATGTGTTTTCGCTTTTCAAGTGTTTGGTATTTGTGCCTTCCAAAGCATAAATTGAAGGGTGATTTACTCATAAAATGAATAACTTCCAACGTAAAATTGATAACATCATGAATCCGTACTTTGACAGGGTGTCGGGTCAACTCGGCCCAATTACCTTTTTGACCTGGTCCTTTTCGGCCTACTTTTGAAAGGAATGCGTGTCTATGGTTTTAAGTTGTTCACACCTAAGTTGGCGCAATTATTTAGAGCCGTGCAAGTGTGAGAATGTTTTAATGAACGCTGACAACACCTTTGATAATTGAAAATTTTAAAGGTTGTTAATGATGTTTTTAAACTAATTAAAGCTATAATAATATGCTGTTTCAGGCCCCTGAGGAAACGGGCGAGTCTACCACTGCCGACGAGGTGGCCTACTTGCAGGACACAGTCCTTGATGTTCAGCTGCCAGAAGCGGTAAGTAATTGATGAACTTTTTGTTAGTAGTGTAGGACTTAGTACGCCGGTGATGATTCAATCGTGCCAATAGCTGACTCAACAACCATGGATGTCACATATCACTCATTCCATGTTAATCTGGACAATTGATGTTGCCACTATTAATGATATCGTATTCTGGAAAATTTTATATGTTTTTTGTCAAAGCTTACTGTTTTGACTTTTACGAGTCCTGGTCAAAAATCACAAAAAAAATCAAAATTATTAAAACCATGAAAAATGTATATTTTTGCCGATTTATGACAGTAGGGGTAGCCAAATGTCCATGTCGCCTTTATGGCATGGCGTTTGATTTTGACTCGGCATACATGTCTTTAAGCCTGAAACAAATCCTTCTTCAGGTTTTTTGACAATGTTATGGTGACAATTCTGAGATAAAACAGTCAACATTGAAATATTGTCCGATGTTCAAACAAATTTCTTGACTAACGTCCATGTCGCAAAATTAGCATAATCGACGGGACAATGCAATCTTAAAGCCATACTTCGTCAAAACATATATCATATGTGATTATATCGGGGATTAAAATCATCCGAAAGGGCAACTATTTGAAAATAACTATTACTTTTTGTGAACATATCAACCAACCTTGTCAAATAACAGATACAATTTATTGTTCTGCAGCGTAATTTTAATTTAGTAATGAACGAGGCCTTTATGAAAACACATGTAAAAACAAGCGTAAACAATTTATGACAGAAGTCGTGGCGGTTTATTATGCGTTAACAATAATCCAACACAACTGATATTTGTAAGTGCACAACAATTATATAAAAGTTCACTTTAATTGACATATTTGAAAGACCAAATCAAACGACCGTAATGAACGGGACGTAACTAACGGGACACAGAGCATTAAAACACCCCGCTAAACATTATTTTCTTGCCGCTAATTGATTTACTTGGGTTCATTTACTCATATGGATCACACTTCACCGGATGTTTTCGTAGCGGGAAAGATTTGACAAAGAATGTGCAGACCACAAAGTTTCCACGATTATGTAAGTATTAAAAGTGCATGTGTTCGTATTTTTTGAAAATGTATTTCTTAGAATGTAAACTGATTGAGTAACTAAACACCTTGCAGATTCATTGCACACATTTTAAAATATGCCGTTCTTCCTTGAATTATTATGTAGCCGTGTAAATGTGTGTCCCGTTCATTATGATAAAAGTCCCGTTGATTACAATGAAGTGTCAACGCTTCTAAATAGCTCTTATTTTAAATAAGGACTCTTGTTTTGTTAATATTTTCTCTTTTACATGAAGGAAATGTTTATGGCAGCACGAATTATTGTAAAATTCTGCGTTTTAGCCGTGTATAGTTTAAATACTACAGTTGCCCGTTGGAATTCAACATGAAATCAAAGGTCATGTTTACCATGCAATATATTGTGTTTTTAAAAACTACAGCTGAAATATTTTAAGTGTTTTTTTAGCCCATCCTTTTCATAGTAAAAACATATACAACCTAAATAAATCCCTTAATTGTGTCTGTTAGCTCAAACTGACCAGTGTACTTTGTAATATTAAAGAATACTTATCTCTGTGTTTCAGAATGGCAAAATCTAAAGCAGAGCGCATGCGCGAATACCGAGCTCGGAAGAAAGAAAAGCTTGGAGAAAAAGAATGGCTAAAAAAAGAACGTGCTCGGACAAAAGCTTACTTCAAACTGATGGCTTTGCTGGATGAGAGCAAGCAGTAAGAAATAAGAGAAAATAACCGGTTAAACCAAATTTGATTTAGAAGGAGAAAACAGGAACAGAAGAATACTGATGTCGACCACAGCAATACAGAATCACAACCGTCTACAAGCACGGAATCTAATGAAAATGAAATATCAAGCACAAAAGACACGACAATAACTATTAAACTGCCATTTCCTTCAAGAGCACAGAAAGGGAAGAAAAGAACATCTAGGGCACTGTCGAAGGCATACAGACGGGTAGAAACCTTAGAAGATCAGAATGAAGCCTTGAAACGAAAGCTTAGAAGCGCCCAAAGACAACTGCAAAGGTATGAAGAGAAGAAAAAACAGAGTAATACCCCCAGGGGCAAGACTGACAGCCTTCTAAAGCAGTCGGGAATAAATCCACAAACTGTTCCTGAAATACGAAAGAGACTGATATTCAGTGAATGCTTAAATGAAGAAATCAGAAGCGCAAAAGATGCCCAGGAAAACCGAAGTGATAGAAAGACTGTTGTACATAAAGTTGTCTCTGGAAGAGTGATTAAACGATATCGGCTGAAATCAACATTAGAAGAGCATACAAGGCTGAATAGAAGGAAGTCTTATGCATGCAAATCAGTTCTTCTCTGCAAAAGATCACGATTAACTACACTACGACAAAGTGTGAGAAATGAAGTATTGAAATTTCTCGAGAGAGATGATAATTCTAGAGTTATGCCAGGAAAGGCAGATGCTGCTAAAAGTGGGTCAGGAAAAATTTAAAAAAGGGTCCTAAGTGACTACATGTATAACCTGCACTAAAAGTTCATAGCTGAATCAACCATTAGAATATCAAAGTCATCATTTTACAAGTGCAGGCCAAATTACATATGTCCAGTCAACTTTGCTTCACAAAGTGTTTGCCTGTGTTCAAATCATCAGAACTTTTGCTTTCTTCTAAGAACACTCAAGGCTTTGAACGTGACGACTTGTGGCAACCCAGACAAGTTCGTTGAAATGTACCTAGATAGTCATTCGTCACTGAATGAATTGCTCAATAAGATATCAACAAATGATGAAAAGGTTAAATTCCAACAATGGAAATAGTGAAAATGAAGAATGGCAAAGAACGGCAGCGTGTCGTCAAAGTAGAGAAAACTAGAAGTGAGTTCATTGAAATGATGGCCGATGAATTCAGTGCATTTGAGGGGCCATACAGAGAGTGAAAGATCAATACGTTGCTGTGAAGACAATGAAAGAGAAACTACCAAGAAAGCATGTATTAATACAAATGGATTTTAGCGAAAACTATACTTGTAACACCCTAGAAGAAATCCAATCAGCGTATTGGAATAGCTGCATGATAACATTACACCCGATTGTAATATATTACAGGTCAGACGAAAATCAGCTAAAACACTCAAGTTACGTCTTTGTCTCTGAGGTTCTGAGCCATAATGCAGCTATGGTCATCGCTATCATAGACAAGCTGATGGGACTTTTGAAAAACATCATTCATGATTTAAAATTTGTTCATTTTTGGACTGATTCTCCCTCATCTCAATATCGGAATAAAACTATCTTTGACCTAGTGAGTAATTTTGAACAGCGTTATGATACATGCGCGTCATGGCATTATTTTGAATGTGGCCATGGTAAAGGACCATGTGATGGTGTTGGCGGCACAACAAAAAAGGAACGCCGATAACACTGTGAAACAGGGGAAGTGTTAATCAAAGACGCCGAGGACTTTTTTGCCTGGTCTTCACAAGAGGAAGGCGGTATAAAATATCAGTTAATAACTGAACAAGAGTACAACCACTCTAAAACTGAAGTTGATGACAGAAATGCACAGATTAAACCTGTCAAAGGCTCTATGAAGTTGCATGCCGTGATAGGCCAGGGAGACGGCCGACTATTGACACGGAATACCAGTTGTGCTTGTGATGACTGTTTTGTAGACAAGTTTAACAGTCAGTCTAAATGCAATTGGAGTGAAATTGCAGTTACTAAGAGAATTCCTCAAGTTGTCGAGGCAAGTCCAAATCAAGAAGATGATGAACCAGAAATTGATCAAACTGATGATGAAACAACGCGTAACCAGTTAGAGCCAGAGCCACTTGCTCCTACTGAAGTCAGTGAAGGGTGTTTTGTAGTTGCACGATATGACGATAAGAAATACATTGGTCAAGTAATCGAAGTTTGCTTTCATGACAACACTGTTCATATCAACTTCATGGCCGACTCTGGTAAGCCTAAAGGATGCTTTAAATGGCCAATTACCGAGGACAAAGTATGGCGCGATATGGCGGACATCATTAAAGTGATTGAAACGCCGGTGCAGACCACTAAGGCAGGTCGCCTATTTTCTGTTCCAGAAAATATACTGAAGCTTGTGTGCGATGAATAAATGAGAAAGGTGTGTTCTGTAAAATCCTTGACGATGAATAGTTAATCTTTAAGAGATTTTCCTTAGTCATTTTTTTATTCTTTTCAACACTGCGACGCTGCAATGAAAAGCTGATACATCGAAGCTAAAAGTAATGAACGGGACAATTAGAGTTTATAAAGTTTCTAGTCAATAATTTTTCTGAAGTATGTAGAAAAAAGACACAGCAATATTTTAACATTCCACCACCTGCTTATTGCGTCGTAAAGTTGGAGATGTATGAAATTCAAATTAACCTCACAATATCAAGCTTTGTATCGAATTTGCTGCTTTTTGTATTTAAAATAGATTTTTAAATAGTTATTTTAACATCTTTAATTGAAATTAGTCAATATTCTTATGCATACAAGTTTTGCTTTAATACGCTCATAATCTACATTGTGGAAAATAACAGTGTAATGAACTGGACAAGTAGGTGACTGTAATGAACGGGACATTTAAATTTAGATTTATTAAGGATCGCTGTATTTGCAAAACATGAATTCAATAACCAACTTGAGTTATAGTCACATAGTACTGTTATATACGACATGCTGTTTACTTATACAAAAGACAGTTGTGTTTTTACGATGTTCTAAACACAGGTCATTTGTATTTTTCAGTTAATGTTACCATGGTTGCAGTTTTATTTGTTTGATATTTCCAATAAAAAGCATAACCGCAATGGCTGATTTATTTTTTTCTGACCCGGATATTATATAGGCATAAAAGGGAAGTCAATGTGCAGTGTTTTATGTAAATACATATCGAAATAAAAGATTTCGAAATTAAGTGTTGTGCTAAAAAAATAGCTACACTATCGTGAGGGTGGTATACTTTGAAATATCATATCTCAACAATCATTGAAGCCCAACTGGTAAAACGACAAAAAGGTAACTAGGAAACATGCATAAATAAGCTGCCATAAAAAACAAATGATTTTGATAACCTTGAAAAATTAGTTTTTTTTCACTCCCATTTGTCTTGGTTAACAAAGAATGAGTGCTATACATAGTCACAAACGAATATGAGTATAATAATAACAATACAAAAAGTAGGCCGAAATGGACCAGGCCGAAATGGTAACTGGGCCAATTTGGACCAGGCCGAAAAGGTAATTGGGCCGAGTTGACCCGGATTCCTTTGACAGATGTTGTCACATTAACCAAAGACATTTTATACAAATTTTTACCTAGTATAGTAGTTATAGTAATAGTGATCCTACAACAAAAACTCTCCAAGATAATTAAAAAATATAGCCAGTATACTCCGAATGAAGTATCATACTGGTATAGGTGTTTTTCGCTTATTTTTCAGGAACAATTTAGGATAATTTGTTTTATCTGTAGTTTATTTATTAAATTATTAATTGTTTAATCAAATGGATTAACAAATGAAAAGATGAAAGGAGAACTAAATAATCATAGTAACCAACAAGGTACCAGGCACTATCATTAGTTGTTGTTACAGACAAACCTTTCACTGATGACGATTTATCAAACTCCTCCATGCAATATTCAGGCACATCGCTTGAGTTTTAGATTTGTACAGTCAAACTACTATCGCAGGTAAATCAGTTTTTGTTCGTAAAAATTAAATACAGTATGGATTTTGATAAACGACAGTGTGGATTTAGGCAGGTGCGTGTTTACACAATTACGTCATTGATATCTGTGTAAAACACATGAGTACACCACAGCGAACAAAATTGCTGGTTTGTAAAACCTTGGAAGAGGCTTTAAGGAAAATCCAGGAGCTGGAAATGCAAGATAATTTGTGCCTGACTCTAGTACGAAGAATTTTGGGAAGACGGTATTAAATATTTCCATAATTTTATGCATTATTTAACTATTGATGCTTGCAAATCATTTTTTTCAGCAAAGCACACAGTGATTTGGTGGGAATGAGCTGAATTTTGACCTTTACAAAATTTATTGACATTTAACCTAAACTAACCTAAACAAGTTAAACAAATGACAATTGGCTTTATAATGGTAGTCCTAGTTGGGCCTCATGTTCTACAGCACTGTAGTTTATCAAATCACCATATATCTTTATACGGGTAGACATAGCTGGGGGACACGTTCTAAAGCACTGTAGTTTATCAAATGACCATATATCTTTATACGGGTAGTCATAGCTGGGGGACACGTTCTAAAGCACTGTAGTTTATCAAGTGACCATATATCTTTATACTGGTAGTCATAGCTTTGGGACACGTTCTAAAGCACTGAATTTATCAAATGACCATATATCTTTATACAGGTAGTCATAGCTGGGGGACACGTTCTAAAGCACTGTAGTTTATCAAATCACCATATATCTTTATACTGGTAGTCATAGCTGGGGGACACGTTCTAAAGCACTGTAGTTTATCAAATGACCATATATCGTTATACTGGTAGTCATAGCTGGGGGACACGTTCTAAAGCACTGTAGTTTATCAAATGACCATATATCTCTATGCTGGTGGTCATAGCTGGGGGACACGTTCTAAAGCACTGTAGTTTATCAAATGGCCATATATCTTTATACTGGTAGTCATAGCTTTGGGACACGTTCTAAAGCACTGTAGTTTATCAAATGACCATATATCTTTATACTGGTAGTCATAGCTGGGGGACACGTTCTAAAGCACTGTAGTTTATCAAATGACCATATATCGTTATACTGGTAGTCATAGCTTTGGGACACGTTCTAAAGCACTGTAGTTTATCAAATGACCATATATCTTTATACAGGTAGTCATAGCTGGGAGACACGTTCTAAAGCACTGTAGTTTATCAAATGACCATATATCTTTATACTGGTAGTCATAGCTGGAGAACATGTTCTAAAGCACTGTAGTTTATCAAATGACCATATATCTTTATACAGGTAGTCATAGCTGGGGGACACGTTCTAAAGCACTGTAGTTTATCAAATCACCATATATCTTTATACAGGTAGTCATAGCTGGGAGACACATTCTAAAGCACTGTAGTTTATCAAATCACCATATATCTTTATACAGGTAGTCATAGCTGGGGGACACGTTCTAAAGCACTGTAGTTTATCAAATGACCATATATCTTTATACTGGTAGTCATAGCTGGGGTACACGTTCTAAAGCACTGTAGTTTATCAAATGACCATATATCTTTATACAGGTAGTCATAGCTGGGGGACACGTTCTAAAGCACTGTAGTTTATCAAATGACCATATATCTCTATACTAGTTATCATATAGCTTTGGGACACGTTCTAAAGCACTGTAGTTTAACAGATGACTGTATATACTCCGGTACATATCTATACCTAACACTGGTTTATATGGCAGGAAGTATATTGTCTTCAGCTGTGTTCTTATTCCACTGACCATACACATTTATATTAGAGATTTTGACTGGACTTTACCTTAAAAGCTCTGTTTTTTTATTAAATTCTCTTACCATATAACTCTATAAAGGTGACTTTCTCATGCACTGTAGGTCAATTGACAGATGTTCATTTTTTTTAGATTTGGCCTAAAAAGACCTGTAGCAGTTAACAAGCTATTAGATGCACAATAGCACAAAATGACCACCACCGCTATCACCCTAAAGTGTGTGCTTGGTGTCTGTCTACACGTGCTTGCTTCTGGAATGTTGAAGAACAAACTGTGTTGAAACGCCAACTGGTAAGACTGTGCTTTGTGTTTGTAATTTTGTATGATAAGACATTTATTGTTTCCGCCAGGCCTAAAGGAAATGTCTATGAACAAGTACAGGTCTATACACAAGTACAGGATTGAAATATAAACAACGATTTAAAGAGTATTGAGTTGATGAGTGAGAACAAAAATGATATACCCATGTACATTTACATGTTCAATAAATAGTGCATCTCATACTCTGAATAATAATTCATTTTGCTATTAGGAGTTGGTCATGGACCTTTGCCGCCCTTCATCCAGAGCCTTCCACAGAGATGGCAGATATATCGCTGCCTGGACCAACAGTTGACCATGCCGTTGAGTCCATGATATCAGTAGCAGCCTTGAAAACATCTACAGAATTACATCTGCGGCCGTGGCTATTCATGGATACATTCTGCACCACTTCCATATGTAAGAATAGAACTTTCCAAGTCCTCAGCATAAGCATTTCTGTATTTAAAACGAAAAATAATTAAAAAAAAATAAATATAGTTTTAAATAATTATATACAGGCAAAGTAAATTATATAATTTGTTTCATGAATGTGTTGTTTTTTTAATTGCTGTTAAAGCAACAGTGTGCACCAGATGATCAAATTGCAAGTTTATTAAGTTTAGCAGTTATTTCATATTTTTCCATTCAAAAAGATTACTGGGTATGTCTACCTAGTAGAATTAATTTCTTATGCGTGATTGGCTAGTCGATGTTATCACATGATATAACCAAGTTAGGTGTATAGCTTTAATATACCACTTGATTGAAGTAAGCCTACGTAGCACAGTTGATACAACACTGGACTTCAATTTCGATGACACATTTTTTTTTACATGTTTGTACTTTTTTTACAATTATGACATAAAAGCGTAACACATTCTATTAAATAATTGTCCTGAGATATGTTACAGAAAAAAAACTTTTTTAGTTCCAATCTGGTGTACAGTCCCTTTAAGGCCTTATACCGTACTTGTAGACTTATTGTTTATGATAGTCTGTTTAATCATTTTATTGTATATGGGCAACATTTTATGTAACATCACTTTATGTAAAAAGTAAGCCTTCGTAGTACAGTTGATACAACACTGGACTTCAATTTTGGTGACACATTTTTTTTTTACATGTTTGTACTTTTTTTACAATTATGACATAAAAGCGTAACACATTCTATTAAATAATTGTCCTGAGATATGTTACAGAAAAAAAACTTTTTTAGTGCCAGTCTGGTGTACAGTCCCTTTAAGGCCTTATACCGTACTTGTAGACTTATTGTTTATGATAGTCTGTTTAATCATTTTATTGTATATGGGCAACATTTTATGTAACATCACTTTATGTAATTTTTTTTATAAAAAGTCACTGTGAATATAAACAGTTTTCAAATATGTACATTAAAATTGCAGGCTGTCAGTTTGAAACGTCTCTACTCTGACAGAAGGAAGGGAATGAATACCCAGGATTGTTCCTCAGGAAAATCTCTTCAACAGGCTGTTGTCAGTTTGCATGCTCTTTGGATGGAATTACCCTACCTTGGCTTGCAGAGAATCTGTGATATAAAAGACCTCTTTTGTGCTGCATTGTGTCATTGATTTATTGTATTTTATATGTATTATGCCACTATTGTAAAAACAAATGGGCATATGTTTTAGCGTATGTTTTCAAACAGACACATTTATATTTCAAACAGACACATTTATATTTTTGAATAATTTGAAAATACATTTTGTAGGTTGACTTCAATCCATGAAACATTAATGGTAGGTTATATTTGACCAGAACATGACAAGTATTGTTTTCGGAGTTTTTTGGTCGAAGGTGAAGGTAATGGCTAACAGTGGTTATTCTGCACAATGAACCTTGAATTCTTTGACCTAGGACCATTAATATTTAGTGATTGATATATCAGTCCAACTCATATGTGAAAGGGACATGATGAAATTGAGCAAGAGCTTATTAGCATTGCAAATTATTATTTGTTCATTTTTAGCTCGACTATTCGAAGAATAGGTGGGCGATACTATCATTAACAATTCTGCGTTAAAGTTTTCATTTTATGTAATAAAATCAAGAGTTTTTATCCAATGGTAATCAGACTTGGTCAGACTATTTGTCGGCATGTTATCTTGAAGATGTATGAATATGGGTCATCCCTGGTCAAATTCTAGGTCACTAGGTCACATCTTAGAGAAAATATTTCCATGTCATAAATTCAACATTTTTTTCATATCTTTATGAAACTTGGTCAGAATATTTGTCTGCATACTATCTTGAAAGTTTTTTAATATGGGTCATCCCGGGTCAAATTCTAGGTCACTAGGTCAAATCTTAGGAAAATCATTCCACATCATAAATTGAACAATTTTTGTCAAATCTTTATGAAACTTGGTCAGAATATTTGTCTGCATAATATCTTAAGTTCTATAATATGGGTCATCCCCGGTCAAAACCTAGGTCACAAGGTCAAATTTTAGAAGAAAGAATCCCAGTCATAAAAATTCATTAATTTTAGTCAAATCTTTTTTTAAACTTGGTCAGAATATTTGTCTACATGTTGTCTTAATCATTTGTGAATATAGGTCACCTCAGATCAAAAACTAGGTCACTAGGTCAAATCTTAGGAAATACTTTCCTGATGTCAAATCCATGCTTACCAAAGCTATCCATATCAGTTAATAACTAAATTCAATTGTTATTTTATAAACACACATCCCAATCATGAATTTCAGATCTAACCATATTTTTCAAAAATTTAAATTTTAATTAACTTTAAAAATATTTGTGTACATGAAATCTTAGATGATAAAGTGTGTCATCTAGGGTCAAAAACTAGGTCTCTGGGACAGATCTTTTTGGAAAAGCTGATGTATTTATAAAATGTTCGTTTTTCCTCACACAAATGGAATAGTTTCTGTTGATCAGGTTATTTGTATGAATGATATCTCCGATAAATATAAATATGGGTCTTTTTGGTTAAAAATACTAGGTCATTAGCTCAAATCCTAGGTTTGCAAAATTGCATTGTCAAATAAAAAATCAAGCTTTATGCGGCGTTGCCGCGTTGGCGTCTTGTTATTTTTTTATTTTGACAGGCACATTTTTATAATCTTAACCAAATCAAACCTTGTTTTGTCACATTGTGATTCGTATTCACTTTTTTTATTTGATTGTTTTATTGCTTTTTACAGGCACATCACACTATTATTGTATTTACGTCCAATTCCAAGAGGCGTAGTAGAGCGCACTGTTTTACGACAGCTCTTGTTAACCTGTAAAGTGAAACCTGGTTATAAAAATGACATGACTGTGTCATTGTGTTGGCAGGCCAGGAGGAGGGCAGCATCAAATACATCTACAAACTTAGTATACAAAGTATTATAGAATTGCTTTCGGGGCCCATAGGATCAAGGTCACTAAAACAAAAAAATATTGAAACTTAATCGCACAACAAAGGCTTAATGAATTAGGTTTGTCTGTCAATCATTGAAAACTTGTTGGTTTTTTGCATTGCAGCATTTCATGCTTAATTTTTATTTTGTCTCTTTATTGCATATTACCTTTATCATTATTGTATTCATTTCTAAGACAAAGCAGCATATAGTTGAGGGCACTGCCCCATGACAGCTCTTGTATATCCTAAAAAGAATACAATAGTGATATACCCTGATATAGGTAGTTTTGGTACATTATCACGGTTTTAATTTTAGCTTTACTGGCCAAAGATCAGAATATCTGATGTGATGGTAATGTGTACGTAGTATGTGCTTCCTAGCGCCTGTAAACAATTGCTTGTGAACACCATACAGTCTTTAGTTATGATTGTATCTCAATAAAACAGTATTTAGATATCCAATAGAGCTTGGTTCCTTTCGAAAACCAGTCAGATCTGCCCATGCATGCCTAGATTATAGGCCTTGAACGTCTGTGCGACTGTAAACAATTGCTTGTGAACATGGTACAGTCTTCAGTTTTAATTGTATATAGATGAAACTTGTACAGTATTAAGATATCAATTAGAGCTTGGTTCCTTTCGAAAACCAGATCTGCCCATGCATACCTAGATTATGGGCCTCAAAAGTAAAAAAAAATGCAATTTTTAGCCAAGTCTACATGAGCGAAGTCTATTTTTAGACAAGTTTACATGTAAAGTCACAAATTCATGTGAAAAATTGTTCAAATTAGGCCCCTGGGGTCATTATTGGCCACGCCACTGGGTTCACCGGTTTGGTATACTAAATTGGGAAATGTTTGAAAATCTTTATGTCTGAAACAACTATGCAGACCCTTGTTATTTTGAATAAGGATTATTTTATTGGTCTGCTACCATGGTTGTTCAAATTATGCCCCTAGGGTCAAAACTGGCACTGCCCCCAGGGGTCACAAGTTTTTTAAGAAATATTTTCAAAATCTTCTTGTTTCAAACCACAAGGCTCATATCTTTGATATTTGTTGTGGAGCATTATATGTAGACCGTCTAGCAAAACAGTTGAAATTATGTGCCCTGGGCCGGGGCCACCATCCATTTTGTCCTTTTAAAGTTACAAAAATGAAAATTTGACCAATAGTACAGTTTTGTAGCAAATTTTATTCTCCTCAGATGACCTTTACTTTTATTAGAATACTAGTAGTTCATGCAACTAATCTGCTTACAACACTTTCTGTTCTCAGATGTTAAATGTGCAACGTTTTAAGCTAACTCAAACACAAAACGTGAACAATATGTTTGTTGGCTATTACTCATACATACATGCTCTGGATCAAAAATAACCACATGAGCCATGCCACTAGAGCATAGGCACTCATGGGCCTCTTGTTTTTTTTAAAAAAAAAGCACACTGACCAACCCTATTTATTTTAGAAGTTAGCTGAAACTAAGAACTTTTTTTACCTTACTTTTATATTAGATTGTGTATTGCTAAGATTTTTGCTTAAAGCTCCATTTAAGGTAACTGTTCATCTCAAATGTAACAGCTTTTGCCTTCAAACTTTTAAAATTTCATTGAACCAGTGGGTTCATCATGATGCACATCTGTAAATGTTTCTCCCTAATATGGGCTTTTATGTATGCAAACAGAACATTGAACAATTGGCTTTCTGTGTAAAGTAAACCCTGTCCAGAACATTTGTCAAATTGCTGTGTCAGCACTTGTTTGAATGGATTTATTTTATTTTCATATTATGATTTCAAATAAAATATTTAAAAATGTTGATTTCTTGTATGAAGTGATTACTATAATCCTTATAAGGTCAACAGGAAGCTTGAAAAGGTATCTGTTACATGTATTAAGGCATGATTAAAATCATTTTTCCATTTTGCAAAAAGCAGATGGTTAATTTATACCACCTTCAGGTAGTCATGATGAACTCTTCAAAGATATCCCAGGTAAAGGTAGTCACGATAAACTCTTTCAAGTTATCCCAGGTATGCATGGTCACCTCTTAAAAGATATCCCAGGTATTCATGATCACCTCTTCAAAGATATCCCAGTTATTCATGATCACCTCTTCAAAGATATCCCAGTTATTCATGATCACCTCTTCAAAGATATCTATCCCAGGTAGTCATTATCACCTCTTCAAAGATATCTATCCCAGATAGTCATGATCACCTCTTCACAAAGATATCCCAGGCAGTCATGATCAACTCTTCAAAGATATCTCAGGTATTCATGATCACCTCTTTAAAGATATCCTAGGTAGTCATGATCAACTCTTTAAAAATATCCCAGATATTCATGATCATCACCTCTTCAAAAATATCTCAGGTATTCATGATCACCTCTTCAAAGATATCCTAGGTAGTCATGATCAACTCTTTAAAAATATCCCAGATATTCATGATCACCTCTTCAAAGATATCCCAGGTAGTCATGATCACCTCTTCAAAGATATCCCAGGTAGTCATGATCAACTATTAAAAGATATCCCAGATATTCATGATCACCTCTAAAAGATATCCCAGGTAGTCATGATCCCCTCTTCACAGATATCCCAGGTAGTCATGATCAACTCTTAAAAAATATCCCAGATATTCATGATCCCCTCTTCAAAAATATCCCAGGTAGTACGGTAATGATCAACTCTTAAAAGATAACCCAGGTAGTCATGATCAACTCTTTAAAGATTTCCCTTTGTAACCATGCAGTTGTTGCAAGCATACTTTAAAGCCCTGGTGAAGGGGAGATCAATGCAAACTGAACATGGATGGTTTGTGTGGAAATGAGCCCACTTTTTTGGTAGTAAGTTCTATGTGATTAGTTAAACAACAGGTCAAATTGCAGATGATGTTAGCAAAATGATGCATGAAGTTAAATGACAGGCCATAGCTGTCAGACTTGAAAGGAAATTCACTTGGTGGTTTAAGCGTGAACAAAAGCCAAGATCAATCAATGCTTCAGACCCTTGATCTATGTATTCCAGGGTGATTTGCAAACGAAAGTGTATAATAGTTACTGTGTACTTTCAGGAGAATTAATTTGTGGCACAGTTCACATAAGTTCCGCTTATGTTGATTTTTCCATGCAGATAAGTAACCATACTTGTATGAAAAATTATTTCTCAATTTCACCAAGCATAGAAAACTACCAACAATGGAAGTGTTTTTTGTCACAGACTCAATCATGTCATCTAAAATCCACACAATTCTTTCATATTTTTTCAATCTTCTCTTCAACTTTGGCCCATTTCAGATGAACTTTTTTCAAAGCACAGTAAAAAAGACCTTTATCATATAGTTTCTTGTAATTCCTCAGGTGAATCCAAATCCGTTTAACTAGTAGTTGCTTCACATAATCCAACCTATTTTTGTATATCTTCTTAATCCAATGTTCTTGTAACTCCTCAGGTGAATCCAATTGTTGAGCTAGTAGTTTTCTTCACATAAACCTATTCTTGTAGATCACTTTCTTAATCCAATGTGACCTTTTTTCTCTAATTCCATGTCTTCATTAAACCAAAAGTTACCTATTTCTTAACACATCCAGTGAAGACTTTCTTTTAAGTCTTTACTGATTCTAACCACATTTCTTACACTTGTATAGATCCTGAGTTTTATCTGTAGACTTCAAATCAAACAACTTTTTTTTCATAGTTTTCCAAACATAACATGACCTCTTTGCTCCTCAAGTGTATCCAGGTGAACATCCAATTTCAAGTCATGATTCCAGGTGATCAGTTGACAAACTGCATTGCTTAAGATTTAGAACTTCACATCGGCTGTCACCGCCATAACTACTCATATGAAGCATTGAAGGCTGGGGCGTAGCCAGCATTATGCACTTACGCATGTGTGTAACATCAATTTGAAAAATGAAAAAATAAATATGGCAAAAAATGGCATCAAATTCAAGGGCTAAGCTAAATATTGATATCAGAATAAAGGGAAGATCAGCTATAGTAAGCATTTTTTCTCTGTGTTGGATAGCTTACTGAGCCTAAATCAATCACTTGGTTACTACAAGGTCGGCGGCCCGAACCTATAAATCCCTCCAAATACACATCAGTGCCCAACATGTTAGTTCTATATTTCATTTTTTTTCCTTGGGGAGCCCCCCTACAGCTACAGGGATATTCCTCCTTCAACACCATCCCCCTTTCGTGCGTAACATTCAGTAAAGCCTGACTACGCATCTGGAAGGCATATACCAAGTAAACTGAATGCAGTACTTAAAAGTGACTCGCTTTTGTTTTTGGACCAAATATTAGTTTTCCCGGTAATGCATCTGAAAAAAAACTATTTTTATCATTTTTTTATGTTATGAATAATGCAGAAAAAAAATCCAGTGCATAAAAATTTATTTTGGTTTTTGTGGGGTTCAAACCCACGCCAGGAAAAACCAAGTGAACAGTAAAAAAAACAGCCGGCTAGTCAACACAGCCACCGGGACTTTAACAAAAATGGTGGATATGTTGGCCCCTTATGGAAACATTCATTATATCACATGATACATTGTCAATCAACCAATCAAACAACACATCAGCCGTAATTAATTTTGAATACACGTTTGAAATTGTGGTCTTCAACATTATTTTGCTAAAGGGTTCCAGCTTTTGCTATTTTTGTTTTAACACTCTTTTCCTTATGATTTAACACTTAACAAATTACGTGTCCCCAAGCTATTACTACCAGTATAGAGATATATGGTCATTTGATAAACTACAGTGCTTTAGAACGTGTACCCAGCTATGACTACCAGTATAAAGATATATGGTGATTTGATAAACTACAGTGCTTTAGAACGTGTCCCCCAGCTATGACCACCAGTATAGAGATATATGGTCATTTGATAAACTACAGTGCTTTAGAACGTGTCTCCCAGCTATGACCACCTGTATAGAGATATATGGTCATTTGATAAACTACAGTGCTTCAGAACGTGTCCCCCAGCTATGACCACCAGTATAGAGATATATGGTCATTTGATAAACTACAGTGCTTTAGAACGTGTCCCCCAGCTATGACCACCTGTATAGAGATATATGGTCATTTGATAAACTACAGTGCTTTAGAACGTGTCCCCCAGCTATGACCACCTGTATAGAGATATATGGTCATTTGATAAACTACAGTGCTTTAGAACGTGTCCCCGAGCTATGACTACCTGTATAAAGATATATGGTCATTTGATAAACTACAGTGCTTTAGAACGTGTCCCCCAGCTATGACCACCAGCATAGAGATATATGGTCATTTGATAAACTACAGTGCTTTAGGATGTGTCCCCCAGCTATGACTACCAGTATAAAGATATATGGTCATTTGATAAACTACAGTGCTTTAGAACGTGTCCCCCAGCTATGACCACCAGCATAGAGATATATGGTCATTTGATAAACTACAGTGCTTTAGAACGTGTCCCAAAGCTATTACTACCAGTATAAAGATATATGGTCATTTGATAAACTACAGTGCTTTAGAACGTGTTCCCCAGCTATGATCACCAGTATAGAGATATATTGTCATTTGATAAACTACAGTGCTTTAGAACGTGTCCCCCAGCTATTACTACCAGTATAAAGATATATGGTCATTTGATAAACTACAGTGCTTTAGAATGTGTCCCCCAGCTATGATCACCAGTATAAAGATATATGGTCATTTGATAAACTACAGTGCTTTAGAATGTGTCCCCGAGCTATGACTACCTGTATAAAGATATATGGTCATTTGATAAACTACAGTGCTTTAGAACGTGTCCCCCAGCTATGATCACCTGTATAAAGATATATGGTCATTTGATAAACTACAGTGCTTTAGAACGTGTCCCCCAGCTATGACCACCAGTATAAAGATATATGGTCATTTGATAAACTACAGTGCTTTAGAACGTGTAACCCAGCTATGACCACCAGTATAGAGATATATGGTCATTTGATAAACTACAGTGCTTTAGAACGTGTCCCCCAGCTATGACCACCTGTATAGAGATATATGGTCATTTGATAAACTACAGTGCTTTAGAACGTGTCCCCCAGCTATGACCACCTGTATAAAGATATATGGTCATTTGATAAACTACAGTGCTTTAGAACATGTCCCCGAGCTATGACTACCTGTATAAAGATATATGGTCATTTGATAAACTACAGTGCTTTAGAACGTGTCCCCCAGCTATGATCACCAGCATAAAGATATATGGTCATTTGATAAACTACAGTGCTTTAGAACGTGTAACCCAGCTATGATCACCAGCATAAAGATATATGGTCATTTGATAAACTAGTGCTTTAGAACGTGTCCCCCAGCTATGACCACCAGCATAGAGATATATGGTCATTTGATAGACTACAGTGCTTTAGGGTGTGTCCCCCAGCTATGACTACCAGTATAAAGATATATGGTCATTTGATAAACTACAGTGCTTTAGAATGTGTCTCCCAGCTATGACTACCTGTATAAAGATATATGGTCATTTGATAAACTACAGTGCTTTAGAACGTGTAACCCAGCTATGATCACCAGCATAAAGATATATGGTCATTTGATAAACTACAGTGCTTTAGCACGTGTCCACCAGCTATGACCACCAGCATAGAGATATATGGTCATTTGATAAACTACAGTGCTTTAGAACGTGTCCCAAAGCTATTACTACCAGTATAAAGATATATGGTCATTTGATAAACTACAGTGCTTTAGAACGTGTTCCCCAGCTATGATCACCAGTATAGAGATATATGGTCATTTGATAAACTACAGTGCTTTAGAACGTGTCCCCGAGCTATTACTACCAGCATAGAGATATATGGTCATTTGATAAACTACAGTGCTTTTGAACGTGTTCCAAAGCAATGATTGCTACAGTCATATGATTTACACTCAAAATACTTCAAAACGTAATGGATGTCTTAAATTTCAGTGTCAAAGTTGGATGCTTTTCATGATGAATATAAATAAAGGATTGATAGGTATTAAAATTAAAGGCATGGACCTTTGTTTACACCTTCTAAAATACTAGGCACAATAATGCGATTATAGGGAACTTTCGCCTATTCAAAAACCGTTAAAGACTCAGAAGCAGCTGTTTATATGGAGTACTAAAATACTAAATTATACTGTATTAGCTAAATCTAAATCAAAGATAAAGTACAGTGTAGATCTTCCTTTATTTCTTAATTGTTTGATTTACCCAAATTATTTCATAAAATAATCATGGGAAAATGTGGCAACTACTTACATTATTATTTTATATAAACACAATCAAAATTGAGTTCATTTTGACAAGAGAAATTTATGATAAACATTGTCAACCTTAATACTTTGCTGCAAAGGCAAATTTTTCTATTTACACAAATATCTATGACGTAAATAGACCATCCAAGCACCTGCTGAAATCCGTACTGTCGTTTATCTGGCAATACTACAATCCGTACTGTACCTTAGGCTAACCGTTTTTGTTTACACGGTGACCCGGTAAATATTCTCCAAAGAAAAGAAACCTACAATTTACCGAAACGAAAACCGGGGTTACTGACAGTTTTGTCAGTTTTTATATAGTGACACTATTATTCAAAACCAATACATAATTATACATGTAAAACAAACATAAATTTTGAGTGATAAACTTTAACTACTTACTAAATAATGCATTTATGAACATATTACTTACCGATAACAAGAGTGTTACTGTGTATTTAATAGCTGAAAACGCAAAAATATAAAATGATTGGTGAGTGAGCAACTAAAAGATTTACCGCGATATACTATCGTCTCATTAGGTAGAAATACCATGTTTTCTGCATCTTTCTTTTAAATTATAATCGGTATCCTTTATAAGAACCATTGTTTTTTTACATTTATTTATCCTTTTCCAATTTTGGTATATTTATTAAAACAATTGAACTTGTGGTAAATCTTGTTTGGGAGTAAGAGTGCATCTTTATATATTAACAATATCTTTGCAACTCATCTAGTAGGCGGTAAGGCTCTTAACTTTGAATACAACATACACAACGTGTTGAAAATCGCACAAAATATAAAATAGGAAAAGAATGGCATTAAAGTGTACAGGGACTATAACAAGGCCACTTCTTGTATTAATTGGATACAACTATATAAGGAAAGCATACATTAAGTTTTCCATTACTTATTACGGGAATAATCAACATGTTTTTTGGATAAATTCGACAATTCAATACAAATGAGCTCAAACCCAAACACCTTTTGGGGAGGGGTGACGTAATTTCGTTTCATGCAAACATTAAGTGAGAAAAATGTTTTATGGCAAACAAAATGGCGGATTTAGAATGAAAACTACCGATTCAGGTACCAACTTTTGCCTGATAAGTTGACCTTTTCTTTAAATTTTGGAAAATGTATGCGTCCAGTATGTGGCGAAAAACATATTCTATGATCGACATCTTAGTTTGGTATCATAACTTTAAAGATAAAAAAGTTATTGAACAGATTGTGGCTTAGGAGCCAATGTTTACAAATAAACGTGTTAATTTTATATGCAATTTTTCGTATTTTCTCGGCAAATATGGCATATCTGTGCATGTTGTAACAGTGCTTTCATATGTATATATTCCTATTTTCCAAACTTCATGTTTTTACTCTACTGTTCACGTTTCATGGCCGAGTTTTTGCCCCCCCCCCCCCCCAATGTGTTTATTGCAAGCTTGGTTTGGTGAAATGCAAACGAACTTGTGCACAACTGTTTAGTCTCGAGAGGATACGAATCGCTAATGATCAGGATTCCTTCCGTTTGGTACGTGATGTGTATCATAATTTGAAGTCAACGACTTTTTCACTTCAGGAACGGACTTGAACTTCACCATGGCCCGATTTAAAGGCGAACGAACCTCACGCTATACAGAAACTCACACAAGACCGTAGTGACAAAGAAATCCGCCAATACACGAACAGAAAATGCTAGCCTGTCGCCGATGAAAAAACGCGCTATTGTAAAGACAACTCCCTAAGTAGTTAGATTCTCAGTGTACAAAAAGAGATGTTTAACGTCTTTAACTCTTAACAGAACACCCAAAAGGACACAATTAGCCCAGAAAAGTGTATCGCTTCATGCTCTTACATAAATAATCGAACCGGCCATTATATGAACCTGCGCAAACGATTTCCAATCAAGACGACATGTTCTAGAAGTTGGCAAACTTTGGAGTGAACCTAGCATTTATGAAAACAAGTCAATTATGTTATGCCACGCGTGTGGCGTTATTATAAATATGTTGTAAAAAAACTATTTTGAAAATAAATTTCAATTCCAACTAGCATGTAAACATCAGTTAGTAATGTTTCGAATGGTGAATATAATAATTCTGTGATCGTTAATGATATTTCACTGATTACATATTATGTAATAAATTGTTTGATTATAAGATAATGCCGATACACATGTTACCGTAAGTAGATACCATACAAGTTCCTTTTTCGTCTCCTTTCATTTGTAATAATGTTGGAAAACCTTCTTTTTTCATGTCGTTGCTTGCACATAAGTTTTTCTTGACAATGTAACATTTTTGCTTGTACGCAAATGCATTTTTCTCTTTTTCATTTGACATAAACAGAGTCTTTACTAATGCAGTTTTTTTTTGCCATATTGTGTTATCTTTCTGTTTGCAAATGTATATCTGATCATATCTTTACTATATGTTCATATGCATTTATCATGACATATTTCTTTTCGTTTGTTGTTAACACATACATTTATTATGTTATTCAATATATATATATATATATATAAATGTGTGTGCATGCGTGAGTCCGTGCGTGCGTGCGCGCGCGCGCGCGTGTGTGTGTGTGTCGTTCAGGGGAAATAAAGATCATATAAATAATTTAAAACATTTAACTTTTTCCGAATGCGATTGTTCACAGCTATCTCCACATATTGAAAGATGAAAATTCAAAAACGTTTTGACGATCCGAACGTTAAATTTAGAATAAAATCGTCTATGATATATAACCTTAACTTTTGTGTCCTCGGGGACCATACCATTCCCTTACCTACTTCTCTCAAACCGTCGTGTTATGCTGGCAATGTATGACAAATGACTGTGTTTTATACCCATATTCATTTCAACGAACAATCCAAATGAAAGTGCGTATCAAATGCTTCGTAAGTAAAGTGGGAATGACTGGCTGTTGATATGTCTATTGTTATTTTCATGGGTTTGCGCTGGCACCAGTAAATTAAAAGTAAGAGACAGGTTATGCCGGTCTTACAGTTTGACAGACTGGAAAGTGACATCCTTGGGCGTAACACAAGAAGCTTTGTCCATTAATCTGACTGGGAATACATTGTGGTAGACATTGCTAAATAATTTATTGCTTCACTATGTCATCGACTCAGAAATGCTTGTGGTCCGTATGGGGATCGAACCCGGAAAACCCTGCTTACAAGTCAAGTTCTCTTTCAACTAAGCTTACCGACCCTGATAGCTCGCATACTTTCTGTACCCTGTGCGAGTCAGTACTGTGACATCTTCCCTGAAAACTGGAAACTCGTACTCTAATTTCAGGATACCAGTACAAAGGGGTCGGCAACTAAACACTGAGAAGCAAGAGAACTGTCGCGGTACCATATTGGGCGCTAAATGCAACTCGCAAAAGTATGCGGCCAATCTGGTAACTCTTAATACAAGTTACACTGTTACCCTGTAACTTAATACAAGTTACCCTGACTTCGAATACATTGTAGAATATGTTGCGAACCCGTTGTCCATTGCTTTAAAAAATAATAAAATCAATTGTATAAATAAAAACTAATAAATTGGATTCCATCAACATACATGACATAACTGTCTTTACAGGGGGGAGAATCGAGCTTAACCTTAGCATTCAAACAAGATGGCGGCGCCCATGTAAAAGGTGAGTTTTTCGGCGATTTAAAATTTTGGAAGCCAGTTTAGACACTGGCATATTGTGAAAAACCTGCTAGAGAAAATTCCACACCCATTGGTACTTGGATCTCCATGAAACATGCTGTAGTTTTGTCAAACATTCGGACATCGGCATCGACTCGAGAGGAAAACGAACTAAAAGGCACGGCTAAGGTTAGGATCCCTCGATAATATTGGCCTGTTTTGACGATTAGCAACACTATTCATGATTGTTGTGTCAAGTTGGTGCACTTTAAATGTGTATTGATCAAAAGTTATCCGTCTAGAAACCCGTAATGACGTATTTGCTTCAAAATTAGTATTTATGCACAATGCTAAGGAGCAGTGCACGCAAATAAGTGGCTAAGGTTAGGTGCCATTTATTGAGAGAGGCGTTCATCACCTACGGTAATTTTGTTTCGTGTTTGTATCTGTTCTTTCTGAGAGATTAAAGGTTTCCGTAACACTGTGCGACATCATCATTATCCAGATGAGGTATTTTGAAACTGCCAAATCTGATTTCGCTGTGTTTTCATCTAGATACAGTTGAGAAAAAAACTACAGTGACGCGATGTTGTGGATGAAAATCGTCTATTTTGTAGTTTTTGGTGTACCTGTCACTAGGAGAAACTAGGGTTTAGTGACACAACAAACATAACAGTTCTAGATCGGTAAACCGGTAAAGTATTCGTCTATGCCTGCAACCGTTTAAACTATGTTTGATCGAGCCAGACACTATTTTCAAATACGAGTATACAGGAAACATCATTCATCTACTTTAAACCTTTATCATCATTACAATATTTTGTCAACATTTTTGACAAGACCGATCTACCGTTGACAATTTAAGTACTAATTAAGTGCGATCAGTTTCGCTTCTGGTAACGATTGATTAAATATGAATATGAATATTTCTTTATTACTTGTTTTAATGCATCCTCAAATTTAAACAGGTACACCAAAAACTACAAAATAGACGATTTTCATCCACAACATCGCGTCACTGTAGTTTTTTTCTCAACTGTATCTAGATGAAAACACAGCGAAATCAGATTTGGCAGTTTCAAAATACCTCATCTGGATAATGATGATGTCGCACAGTGTTACGGAAACCTTTAATCTCTCAGAAAGAACAGATACAAACACGAAACAAAATTACCGTAGGTGATGAACGCCTCTCTCAATAAATGGCACCTAACCTTAGCCACTTATTTGCGTGCACTGCTCCTTAGCATTGTGCATAAATACTAATTTTGAAGCAAATACGTCATTACGGGTTTCTAGACGGATAACTTTTGATCAATACACATTTAAAGTGCACCAACTTGACACAACAATCATGAATAGTGTTGCTAATCGTCAAAACAGGCCAATATTATCGAGGGATCCTAACCTTAGCCGTGCCTTTTAGTTCGTTTTCCTCTCGAGTCGATGCCGATGTCCGAATGTTTGACAAAACTACAGCATGTTTCATGGAGATCCAAGTACCAATGGGTGTGGAATTTTCTCTAGCAGGTTTTTCACAATATGCCAGTGTCTAAACTGGCTTCCAAAATTTTAAATCGCCGAAAAACTCACCTTTTACATGGGCGCCGCCATCTTGTTTGAATGCTAAGGTTAAGCTCGATTCTCCCCCCTGTTTACGTACTGCAAAATGACAACAGTTATAGAGAAACGAACGGCAACTCTGCTTACAGTGTTGGACTTTTTTGCATGCTGGTAAATTTACTTTTGGGTAAAACAAATTCTTGACGTCATCGAAACCTGCGCTCCACCTACGTCAACACAGCAGAACGGAATGGCGTGAAGATAACGACGTGGGTTTCCAACTTTCGGTTGATATTCCCATCCTGACATGTTCAGATAATTGCGCCCCTCTTAGCAAAGACGGCTGATGGTTAAGTTCCGAAAATTGTAATTGTTTTAAACTTTGTAACGTCCAAGATGAGTGTTGACACTTACGCCCCAAATTCGCAGACATTGACCTTCCTGGATACCGAGGAAGACCTTCTCGGCGCCGATACACAGGGATCAGAATATGACTTCACCGATTTCACGTTACCTTCTCAAACGCAGTCCCAAACACAAGCTTCACAGCTTGATCAGGGACAAAGCCAAAGTCAGGTATATGGTTTTTGCTGCTAATATCAATGGTCACTACTCGGGCACTAGTTACCTGTCCTGAGTGATTTGTTAAAATATAATTGCCTTAAATACCTGCCCAACATCTGAAACATGGTTGCTAAAAGGACCTCTAACTATTAAATGATGCAAAAACTGCATACATAGAAAAGCCATTGGTACACATTGGACATGGGTGTGGATCATGCCCTAGTCCAAAACTTTGTACGTTGACATATTTTTTATACGATTTTTGATATGGCAAATCCTTCACTTACAAATTGTTTTGTACCAAAAGTGGGTAGTTGTTCCGATCAGAATTCCGGGTCAAAGCATACTGCGTCCAAAAAATATCATAAAAACAAGAAATATTACTAGATAATGTTATTTTATATTAGTTCCGTACACAAGAAATAAATATCTATCGAATAATTATGAGTTTGATGGGGTTTTCTTCATTTCATTCTGTCAAAACATAACGCAAGGCTGCAGTTCACAGTTTTACAACCATCGGAGCACTTCGGTCATGGCCAAGTTGTTACGATTGTATTCACGAGATTTATCACATAGCTTGTCGTAGGTGGCAGAGTTATTACGATTGGGTGGAGTTGTTCCGCTTGGCATAATTGTTGTCTGTGTCAGTCAAGTTTCGTTTAATTGGAAAGGTAGATCAAGTGTTTAATGCTTATTTTGTGAAAAATAGCTTTGCACTTACATGATTAAAATGAATATAAACCTTTATTATCCATTTCAAACATAAAATACTTCACTAAATACAATTTCAATATTTTTCAAACCCACCCAGTTTTTGCACAAACCAGTTTAGATGTTAGGGATTGGAAGAATCCCATATAACATGTCTATTATTTTAGACTAGATCATGCCCCAAAGTTCCACGAAAAACGGGCCTGAATGTTGGTCAAAGGATACCGGGTACAATCACCTTCCAGAGCATAGTCAGCTATAACGCTTGTTTAAATGTCAGTTATTGCCCTTCCAGGGCTTTCAGTTAAACCAAGCTTCAGGGTTTTGGCGCACATAAATCGTAATGAAATTGATGCATCAGTTATTTGTAGTAAGCATCAATTTGAACCTAGTGGAATTTCGGTGCAAGTGTCAGTAGTCCGAAATCTTAGAATTAAAGGAGCTGCAAAGAATTTGCCTAATTTTTGTTATCAAGTAAAATATAAATGTTTTTAATTGTTTCGGGAACTTTTTGAAGAACAGTACACTCCTCACGTAACTACCATATTCCTTGGTTACTCAGAGGGTTTTAAAATTTATTGTGGACATTTGCGGAGTAAGTAACCCAATTTCCTTGCTAAAATTTGTTGAGAACTTGATTGGAGTATTAAAGATGTTGAGTAGCTTGTAAGTGTGAATATCTTTCCTGTCATTATTTTTGTTGTGATACATCTCATTTGTTTTTCCCAATTCCAGATAATATTTTCATTGCATTGTTAATTAGCATGTTATAAAAGTATGAAGGTAACTAATTTGCCGTATCTATGAAGATATTGTCGTAATCTATTTCGTTACTATAAATGAATATAATTAAGCTTTCAATTCAAATATAATTTAGCTTTCAATTAAAATATTTTATGAAAGTAACAGTGTTATATAATATGAATATTGTGTTTAAAAAATATTTAAACCATTACTTCTTAGTTAATAAATAGAAATTATTAGTATGAATTGCTATCTATTATTTTGGCAGTTTGCAAGTCACGTGATATGTAAATTGCGCAGTAACGTATTGTGCACTAAATTTAGACTACTTTCGTTTTTTGTGGCATGTTTGTCATAACGAAAAATGCATTTTTTTTCTATCAAACTGGAGGTTAAAAATATAAAGAAGTTAATTGAATATGCGTAGAAACATTAATTTACATTACTTTAAGATACTGGGACTAAAGTCAAATGAGTTTGATATAATAATGCATTAGAACTGGATCAAAAATAGACATGTATTGAATTTGTTAAAGGATTACCAGTCATATCATGTGCAAGTGAGTCTGAAAAATATTGAAACAGCACAATAGGGGAAGTATTCAAATAAATTAAATAAAAATGCATGAAAAGTAGGAGATTCTCATCAGTTTCCTCGGAGTTTCACGGTGTTACACGCCTGAGTAACACGGCAATGGTAATTCTTCGGTCCACTTAAAACTCCAATACCATTCATTCAATTGACTTAAAACTTCACACAGATGTTCAGAGCCATCACATAATGAGGTTAGATAACTTCATATTATCTTTTATACCGTTCATTAAATGCACTTAATAAAATTCAAAATTATTTAAGACCATCTTACAACAAGAAACATAACTCCGTTTAAAGCCTAAATACAAATTATGGCCCTTTAATATTTTATTTTAATTTCCTTTGAAAGGCATATTTGTATATTCTTAACCACATTTTCATAATGGGAAATCAAGTTATTTGAATGACTTGCGTCATTGTTTGGGCGGGCTGGTGGGAGGGCAGCATCAAAGTCACCTTATGTATCGAATAATTTTAGTTAGGTTTGACATAAAGAGACCAAACTTGGTATTATTACATCGTTATTGTATTTTAAGTCAAAGCGGCGTAGTCGAGCGCGCTGTCTTAAGATGGCTCTTGTTAATTCTAAATTTGCTTTAATTTTTCAGGCAAGTGAGCTTCCCGTTCAGAATGGCATTGATGGAAATGTTGGTGCCATCACACAGGCAGTTGGGGAACTCCAGTTTGAGGAGGATGAAGAGGAACAGTTTTTTATGAAAGATCTGCCAAAACATGCTTGCTCGTACGTTTATAAGACCATTTATATAATACACATAACATTTGAAAGTTCCTTTTTCTTGAATAACCAATGGCAGACAGTTTGCGCACATAAAGCTTTTCCAATCATTACAATTTTTGATGAAGTGGTTATTGGCAATATATCCTGGACAAGATCTCTAACCAATAAGATAACTCAAGTCACTTTCTATTTATATTTTAATATATAGATAGACAGATTATTTATTTTATCTTTATCTTTCTTATATCTTTTATTAAAGCGCTTAAACTGGACCTTGTTCAATCTCTTAACTAAGTCTTTAGCAGGGGTTGATATAGTTAACAGGCATTCTGATATAAACAATCTAATTCAATTGTTACCTAACTTATTGATAAGACGAATGTGCATTCAGGTGCATAATACCACCAATAATATCAATAACCATTCAAATCTGGCATCTGGCACTCAGGAGCCTTTTATTAATAATTATTGCAGTATGAATTAATAAATATTAAGTAAAACCAGTCTGTCTGCACATGTACTAAAACAGTGCTTAATACATATTGGTTATTTAAAAGACCTTATTTTAAAATGATAATAATTTATTACTTACCAGTATTATTTCTTCAGGACTGGATAAAAATAAATAATAAATATTATTTATTGCAATTATTGCTGAGCTGATTCAAAATTTACATGATGCTAGTAGATGACGTATATATATATATATATTGTTGTTGTCTGTAGCTACTGCGGCATCCATGACCCTGCGTGTGTGGTGTACTGTAACACAACCAAGAAGTGGTTTTGCAATGGCAGGGGAAACACTTCCGGAAGGTACTTGTTGCCAATCTCGATGCGATTATGTTATCACATGAACTTGAAAAATTCTGACGAATAAATAAAAATATTTCTCCAAAATGTATTCCATTGAATGATGTTTATATTCTCTTAAAAAGTACCGGGAAATCATGTCATTAGTTTGGTATGATTAAAATTTCTTTTAGGATCACATTCTATATTCAAGACTCAAGTTTGCATAAATTTGATATTTATAGCCATATTATCAACCACCTTGTTCGAGCAAAAGCAAAAGAGGTAACCCTGCACAGGGATGGGCCGCTGGGTGAGACCGTCCTGGAATGTTACAACTGTGCATGCCGTAACGTGTTCCTGCTCGGCTTCATTCCAGCCAAGGCTGACTCCGTTGTCGTGCTGCTGTGCAGACAGCCCTGCGCCACGCTCAGCAACCTGAAGGACATGAACTGGTAAGTAAAGTGAAATAAAGCAAAAAGTCAATTGAAATTACTCAATTTTGCATATGTTGGGCTCTCAGTGAGTCAAAGGTTATGCTGTCTTATATAGATTTGAACATATTAAAAATAACCAAAAACAATAAAGCTCTATTAAATTAGAATCAAGATGAATATTTTGGTATCGGTTATATAATTCTGTTTAGATTTTTACCGTAACCCGCCGAAAACCGGGTTACTAGAATGATGTGTGTTGGTGGGTGGGTTGGCGGTTGGTAGTGGAAGAGGAGAGCTTGCTTGGGATCGCGGATCATTTCCGTCAAAAGTCAAGGTCACCATTACTAAAAATTTCATCATATGGACACCACACTTGGTGTATATTAAGAACATGCAAAGAGCTTTCTTTCGATTGTTGAAGGTCAAGGTCACTGTTTGTCACTTACAGCACCTTTGCAGCATTGATGATCATCATGAATTTATTATACAAATACAGTCTTCTGTTTCTGAAAATGGAAAATGGTTGGTACTGAATACCTTAAGTTAGGGTTGACATATTACGACCAAACTGTGTATGCAGGAAGAGTTTATGGAGACTTTTCATGGGATTGTGTTTTGGGCCCCAAGGGTCAAGGTCTATGTTACTATAAATAGAAAAATGGTTGGTACTGAATAACTTTAGTTAGGGTTGACATATTGCGACTTAATTTGATATATAGGTAGAGTTTATGGGGACTTTTCATGGGATTACATTTGGGGCTCCTAGGATCAAGGTCACTGTTACTGAAAATAGGAAGATGGTTTGTACTGCATAACTTAATTAAGGGTTGACATTTTATGACCAAACTTGGTATGTAGGAAGAGTTTATGGAGGACATGTGATTGCTTTTAAGGGCCCCTAAGGTCAAGGTTATTGTAACTAATATAAGAAGGCTGTAGTTGTATGTAAAGTCAATCATTGAAATTACTGGTTTTGTCGCATTACCTTGTATCACATTATTAGTTTGCATTTGAACAATGCTTTCAATAAGTGTATCTTTCCAGGGACCCTTCCCAGTGGCAGCCATTGATCCAGGACCGCCAATTCCTACCATGGTTGGTCAAGATTCCGGCAGACCAGGACCAGCTTCGGGCTCGGCAGATCTCTGCCCAGCAGATCAACAAGCTGGAAGAACTGTGGAAGGACAACCCAGAGGCCAAACTGGAGGACCTGGAGAAGCCTGGGGTGGATGAGGAGCCACAACAGGTCCTTCTACGGTAAACACATACATTTTATGACCCTTTATTATCCAAATTCTTCTTAAGGTTTTGCATGAAAGCACATAAAAGTTCATATCTCAGCAGCAACTTGATGTATTGCCTTTAGACTATAAACAATTGCTTTCAATCATCCACTGTGCTTGACTTGTTAGATAATTCTATTTTGCATACAGTCAAACCTGTATTAAGTGGCAACCCTTGGGAAATGATCAAAGTGGCTGCTTAAGACAGGTGGCCACTTAATCCAGGTTTGACATTTCCGCCACTGTAGCTTTTTGCAGAGATGGAGTATGTATCATAACCACCACCTCACACCACAATCAGTAACATCTGTATCAATATTATTGAAAAAGGTTGAATACAAATACACTTGTATAGATAAAATAACTTTATTTCAAATTTATAAATGAAATACATTAGATAAATTTAGTCTGAATTAATGGCCCCGAAAGAGTAACCAGACGAGCACAAACGTCCATAAACCATGCATACACGAGTTAATTCAGTTCCTCATTTCCTGTAATTTTCTTCTGTCTTTTGCGTTTGGATTTCCATTGCTTACATATTCCTCCACAATTTCCACAGGTAAGAAATTGGTATGAGTCCTTCCACAGTTAAATTCCTTGGCAACACTTCTTGCACTACGGCCGTTTTCTAATAACTTTATACACTCGACACGTTCTTTTAGAGTCAAACACTTTTGAGTAGTCTTATTTTCAGCCATAATCAAGTTCAAAAAATATCAAGAACAATGCATTTTAAATCTCCGTTCGTACAGATATAAAACCGTGCACTTTGAAAAATAATATTGAAGTGAATAAAAATCGTAACTCGTTTCACGCCTTCGAATGACAATGCAAACTGTGTACATAATAATCGGTGTTTTTGTCGGTATTTAATAATTAACTTTGTAATTATTTAATTATCTTATTAATTTTGTCATTAATTGTGTCAATTCTGATCAAAACATTCGCCGACGTGTAATAAACATGATTTCTCGATGAGTAAACATGCATGAAAATCGTGTGATGCAATATTCATATTCATTGGATGACAGAGATACCCGAGGCCGTTGTTCTTTTCCGTAAACTTCTATACGCAATTAAAGCTGTGTATTGGAAAAAATTATAAGCGGAAGTGTCAGTGACAAGGGATTAGTGGCCGCTAATTAGTGTTTATATGGCTTCATGGGGACAAAAATTAGTGGCCGCGGCCGCGTTAGACAGTTGGCCGCTTAATGCACGTACATTATATAGTAAAATAGTATGGGGGGTATTTGGAGTGGCCCGTTAAGGCAGGTGGCCATTTAAAGCAGGTGACCGTTCAACCAGGTTTGACTGTACAATGCAATTTGTGGCTCTTTATTGTAAAATTTTGGTAAAAAGAAGTGAAATACCGTAGTCTCTGATAGCTCCTGTTATGTGGATTTACAACTGCCTTGTGTTGAGCCTGATACATGTGTTATATAATAGTCCTGTAACTAGGAATAATGCAGTACAAGATATGTATTAGCTGTCAGTGGACATTGATTGTTTACAGAAACTTGTTCTGATGCATATTCTTTATCGACCTGCATACCACAAAGAAGTGAAGAAGTGTTTTATCAGCAGACTGTCCAGCGCTCCTACTTTTGTTTGTATCTAATATTTTAAACTCCCCCCCCCCCCCCCCCCCCCCCCTTCCTTTTGTCAAAACCAATAATAGTCCTACTTTTTAGTCGAAATAGCTGTCAGATTTATTGGTCACTGATCTATTCATATTATTTTCACTAATTATTAAGCCAGTTCACAGCGCTATGTTTCAGTTGATTTCAACAATACCAAGCTGTTTTGTGCCTTGATTGCTTTCAAATTTTCAACATCTTTCAACTTTCATACAGACCTTATTTTTATCAAGATTTTAAGATGCTAAGACATAGATTTCGGGTAATTGAATTTTAAGATTGAAAATTTGAATTGAATATTATAAGAATTATTTTCCTTTATGTCATGAAGTATTCCTATCTTTTCATTTGTCAAAAAAACAGTGTTTCTTCTTTCTATGGAGCAGTTTCTTCCATCTACTTCCTATGGAGCATCACTGGAAAGCCTGCATTACACCTTATATTGAAATAATCTTGATTGTATTCGAATGTGGTGTATCTTTAATATTCAGTGAATGCTGCTGAATAGTCATGCCGGAGAGAGGCTTCAGGATAATACTTATTACCATTGCTTGGTTTTGCTTGCAGGTATGATGATGCATACCAGTACCAGAGCATCTTTGGTCCGCTGGTGAAACTGGAGGCAGACTATGATAAGAAGCTGAAGGAGTCTCAGACCCAGGACAACATTGTGGTCCGGTGGGATGTCGGCCTTAACAAGAAGAGGATTGCTTACTTTAACCTCCCAAAGGCTAATGATGGTATGTGGGCAAGAAAATACAGGAGGATTCAATGTAAATATATATGATGGATTGTTAAATTGGGATTTATTGACACTAGTATCTGTTCAATATGATATTTTTTTGAATGTATTCAAGCATGTTTTTGTGATTTCAGAAATGAAGTTGATGCATGGAGATGAGTTAAGGCTTCGCTACATGGGCGAGCTGCACAAACACTGGTCTGGAGTGGGTCATGTGATCAAAATACCAGACAGTATCCTTACCCGTATCAAAGCTTACCATACTCGATCACTCATCACTACATTATAATATTAAACAGTAGAATTTTGTAACATCTTTTGTAAATAATAAATATTTTGCTGGTATGAATTATGACACTTGTATTCCTTTACACTGCATTAGACCACAGTGATGAGATTGCCATAGAGCTGAAAAGCAATGCTGGTGTGCCGGCTGAGTGCACTCACAACTTTGTGGTCGACTTTGTCTGGAAGTCAACATCTTTCGACAGGTAACACTATTGTGCTAAAATATGTATTTTATGACATTCTCGCTTCAGGTATTTTTCACCTGTCTTTGTTTCTTATCTTATATATAGGTAAAATTAATGAATGAATGATATTGGTAGATTTTTGACAGTTTATTTTATTTGTATCAATAATTACTCAGGATGCAGGCTGCCTTGAAGACATTTGCAGTGGATGAGACATCAGTGTGGGGCTATATCTACCACAAGCTGCTGGGTCATGAGGTTGAGGATGTGGTTATCAAGTGTACCCTGCCCAAACGGTTTAGTGCCCCAAACCTCCCAGAGCTGAACCACTCACAGGTGTATGCTGTCAAGACTGTGCTGCAGCGACCACTCAGTCTTATCCAGGTAACCAACACCTAGACTAGATTATATAATACTGGTATATATGTTAAAAGATATTTTGGTATTTGCCTCTCTACAAAAATGGTTAATATTAAGCTGTCAGTTGTCTATCTTTGCTATGTTGTAGTTCTAGCTTCATAGTTTTACTGTTCATGAAAAAATAGAAAAGCCACCTATGATCCCGCTCTGTACTTCATTTTGATGTGCTTGCTGATATGATGGTTTACTTGACAGTATTGTTGATGTGAAGTTATGTTGTGCAGGGTCCCCCGGGGACAGGTAAGACAGTGACATCTGCCACAGTAGTGTACCACCTCGCCAAGCAGAGCAACGGCCAGGTGCTGGTCTGTGCTCCCTCCAATATTGCTGTAGACCAACTCACAGAGAAAATACACAAGACTGGACTCAAGGTATCACATCCCATTTCAAATATTTGAAATTCAAATAATAATTATATAATAAATATTCAAAAGACAGCAAGCCATAATATGTACATTTAAACTTTATTTGGGTAGAACAGATTTAATAAGCCTTTAATTTGTAAAAAGATTAGTTTCAAGAAAGTACAACACATACACCCTTTGTGGGCTTATTTTGGTCACTGCTGCTCATACTGTTTAGGACAGAGAATACAATCAGTTGAACAAAATGACTGTTATTACATTAAATAAATGATGTTGTTATGTAGGTGGTTAGACTGTGTGCAAAGAGCAGAGAGGCAATTGAGTCTCCAGTGGCCTTCCTCTCCCTGCATAATCAGATCAGGAACATGGAGAGGTAATATAATGCACAAAAAACATGCTTGTTTTGTTCCAAGTACAAATCCCTTTTTTCTTAATCATTAATAAAAGCTTAATCAATGATAAACTTATAAATACATTTAACAAGTTAATATTTGGAGATCAGTCTATAATATTTCTCATTCACTGTAATATATACTGTCTTAATTGTTGCGTTCACCTATATGTGCTGTATTCTGCACTGTTTCAGCACCCCGGAGCTTGTGAAGCTACAGCAGCTGAAGGATGAGACTGGAGAGCTGTCCTCCACAGACGAGAAACGCTATCGCTCTCTCAAGAAGCAGTGTGAACGAGAACTCCTCCAGGTAGTTGTCTGCCTTAAATACACACATTTCTTTAATATTAGTTCTCATGCTTTTTGATAAGATAAATCAGTTGTTGAAAGTTAAGTAGTTTCCTGAAATATCAGTGTTAAAGTAAGAACAAAGTAAATTGCTGAACTTTATAAGGTGCAATATTATATAAAAACAAAGTAAATTGCTGAACTTAATAAGGTGCAATATTGAATATTTGTTTGAGAATGTCTGACTGTTACAGAATGCTGATGTGATCTGCTGCACGTGTGTGGGTGCTGGTGATCCAAGGCTAGGCAAGATGCAGTTTCGCTCTGTGCTGATTGATGAGAGCACCCAGGCTACAGAACCAGAATGTATGATCCCTGTTGTCCTCGGCTGCAGACAGGTAGACAGAGTTGACAACACTTTCATACTGCAAATCAACTCCAATTGGTGATGCTTGTTCAAATATTTGTTTTGCATCTTTGGAATGAACAAAAATTAATAAATTTTCTTTTTCATTGATGTTTGACTGTTTGTTGTATAGCTGATCCTGGTAGGCGACCACTGCCAGCTGGGTCCGGTGGTGATGTGTAAGAAGGCTGCACGTGCAGGCCTGTCCCAATCTCTGTTTGAGCGGCTGGTGGTTCTTGGTATCCGCCCCATCAGACTCCAGGTCCAGTACCGCATGCACCCAGCCATGTCCGCATTCCCATCCAACATCTTCTATGAAGGTTCACTGCAGAACGGAGTCACTCCTGGTAATGCTTTATTGCAGAAAATTGCTTTTTCATTGAAGATCTAGATATTAACAGTCAGAAGGAAAAGAATTGTTAAAAAATAAATGAAGTTTCATTGACCACTTGGAAACTTTTGTAAAAGATTTTGATAGAGTTTAGTATAGAGAGTGTGTGTTATGTTTCAGCTGAGCGTATCCGGAGCAGCCTGGACATCCCCTGGCCCCAACCAGACAAGCCCATGTTCTTCTTAACATGCTCTGGCCAGGAGGAAATCTCCAGTTCTGGAACATCCTATCTTAACAGGTTAATACAAATCTAGCACTCAAACTGTAAATGATTTTGGTTGCTGTGCATAATGCTCTTCTTCCAAAGAGATCTTTCATCCAGCGTGCAAGCAATTATGTATTGTTGAGCTAAGTATACAGATTTTGATATCATAGATATTTCTCAAATCACGCTATTTGACTTGCATAAATACTCTGATATGATGTAGCAAAAAGTGTAAAAGAATATGATGATGTAGATGTAATGACTTTTTAGTATAACCAAATTTGTGTAATATTTTTGCTAATGGTGACTGTATTCATTTATTCATACATGATCATCAAGATGTTGAGTGTAATTTTAGAACTGAGACTGCGTCTGTTGAGAAGGTGGCCACTCGGTTCCTAAGGTCAGGTGTGAAGCCGGAGCAGATCGGCATCATCACCCCATACGAGGGCCAACGGGCATACATTGTACAGTACATGCAGTACAGTGGATCGCTCAACAAGAAACTATACATGGTACAAGTGATCCTCCTTGAACTGTTACTGTTTTTAACAGCTCATAATACAGTCAGAAAAGCCTTGGCTGATTTACTTTTGTCAGATTACAAAACATGATTTCCATCCAATACCAATGATGACGTTTTGATTATTTGATAGTCGACTGTAATTTTATTTCATTACATTGTTTGATTTAATGCAATACCTACAATTTTTTTTTTTTTTTTTTTGTAATGAAGGATTTAATTGCGAAAAAGATAAGAAAACAAAAAGACGATCTGAATGATTAATAATTCAAAACACAGTTACAAGATGCAAAATGATGGAAATTTGATTGAAAAGTGAAAAGATAAACACATTTGTTTTTGTATTTATTGTTCAGATAGCAATAATTTCTTCATGCATATTCATCAAAAATGCGATTGGTTATTAATAGCTTTGATTGCACGACCCTTAACTTGTGATTGGACGATCAATTCCTACGGATTAATGATCAATCCGTTTAATATCTACTAGTGCCAGAGATCATAAAACAACACTTGTCATTGTAAACAAGGTCATAGAACTTCACAGGGTGCTGCACAAGGACACAATATCAAGCCTTGTGCAAACACCCAATTAGCAGACGATTTGTGACACATACCCGCTTCGCGACAGACACTGTTGAAATATTTCATCTGAAAAGTTTTATAACAATTGCTATGTCTCTGCTAAGCTATTTCATTGAAATTTTAATTCTTAACGAATATTCGAATACCCATTTTGGTATCCGAATACTTGCGTGATATCAGGATATCCGGATTCTCAGATATTCGCTTCCATCCCTAGTATTATTTGTTATACTTTGGTATGACTTCTACTTACACAGTGTTTTATTATCTTCAGGAGATAGAGGTTGCCAGTGTGGATGCGTTCCAGGGACGGGAGAAGGACTTCATCATCCTGTCATGTGTCCGCTCCAACGAACACCAGGGCATCGGCTTTCTAAATGACCCACGCCGTCTCAACGTTGCACTCACAAGAGCAAAGTATGGACTATTCACTTACATACAAGTTCTCAAAATTACTTTTTTATGAAATGTAGAATTTGCAAATTAAGTATGATCAACATTTATTTGATTGATATGTCAAAAACTTTCAGTGTTTATTCCTAAAACATAATGTTCCTTGCTTTGCAGATATGGAATAATCATTGTTGGCAACCCAAAGGTTTTGTCAAAGGTATGTGCTATTCTGAAATATTTTGTTGACACCATTCGGATATAATGAAATCAGATATCAGGATTGTCATAGGATTTAAATAGATATTGTTCATGTTAAGTCAAACACAATGCTTTATTTAATGATAGCATTAAGAGCATAGGATTTCTATGTAGAAGTGAGTGACTGTGATGAACATGTATATGTTGAGAAGTTGTTGTACTATCCCTGTTATATGTATGTTGCAGCAACCCCTGTGGAACCACCTGTTGACATACTACAAGGAGCAGAAGTGCCTGGTGGAGGGTCCTCTCAACAACCTCAAGGAGAGCCTTATACAGTTCAGCAAGCCCCGCAAGCTTGTCAACTCTACAAACCCTGGGGGCAGGTTCATGTCCAACACTATGTTTGACGCCCGTGAGGTTCTCATACCAGGCAGCATCTATGACAGGAGTGAGTAGCTGCCACTATTGTCAATAAACAAACTGTATGATGTTAAATACATTTCAATTTAATTTCAATTTATTAACATTTGTTTTGTAGGTGATTTTTTAAAATTAAAAACTTATAATATTGTGTATTTTCAGGTGTAGGGTACAGGGAGCCAGTGGTGCGTACCCACGACCAGCTTGGCTTTATCGGTCCAGAGCGTGCCTACACGGGCCCCGCCATGAACATGCCTGTCCCCGTGAACATGTTCATCAGCCCCATGCCACAGCCCTTCCACCCGCCTCAACAACCCATGCAGATGCGTAAGCTGAATTTCAATAAAATGTTATGAACTAGCCTAATTGCATAGCTAACCGGTAATACTAATAAGCAGTCAAATAATCTGGTGAACTGATATTTGTAAACCTTGCATGACTAGTTTGAGTATTATTGTTATCTTCGACTTTTTATTCAGTTATTTGTTCCTTCCAGCGAACAATATGCGTGGTCGTGGAGGACGTGGGCGAGGTGGGAAGATGAAGCCTCCTCGCTACAGCCAGAACAGTCAGCTGCAGAGCCAGGGGTCGATGTTGTCCAACAGCCAAGCTAGCCAAGACGTGTCACAGCCCTTCTCCCAGGGACCCCTTACACAGGGTCCCCTCTCCATGTCCCAGCCCTTCCAGATGTCTCAGCCTGGCCTCTCGGGACTCTCACAGCCAGAACTATCGCAGGTTAATACACAACCAATTGATTGGCACATTGCTCTTGCAATGTTCCCTTTTCATGTACAATTATATGCCATATTAAATTATATTACAAACAATATCGTATTGTATGCCATATTGAATTTGTTTGTATGACCTATAAGTAGACAGTCTCTAATTGGTCCAGACAGCCATCGACGAAGCAAAATATACATCAAATTCACTAGGGTTTTCTCCAAATCCTCATCTAAATATAGAATGTAATTCTATTAATAAATTCAATATATTTCCAGTGAGGTTATTCGTTTTTCTTTTCACATTCTCATTGGTTTGATAGTAAAGCGCAATCCTAAAAATAATTTGTCATTTTATAAAACATTTGTTGACTAGTGAACCATTGATATCCACTGGTAGAAAGTCATATTGACCTCAGCTTCCTGACTTCCTGTCAGTGAATGTCAGATATTAAATGGCACACTAGTCAATCAATGTATAATATAACAAACAATACCATATATATCTGTGAATAGGACGCTAGGATAGATTAGACACAGTGGAAAAAAATCAGAAGCCACCATGTTTGTTTTGACTTTTTTACCTTTTGAATTTTATTGGTTCTTGAAAACAACAAAAGTTACTGTAAACCATGCAATATCAAATACAATCGTGGCATAATGCAAACAAACAATGCAGCCATCAAAACAGTATGTTCTATTGGTATGTTACTCTAGTAAAAGGCAAAGGGAGTTTTTCACACTTTCACACATTGAGAAAAGCATTGACAGTGCACAATGATGCCACTTCACAGTATGCATGTTTATCAATCCAGTAGATGTGAAATTACTTCCCTTTACAGTTCAAATGTAAACAAACTCTTTTTGAAGAAATCATTTTCATTTATTTATTTATTTATAGGTGTTCATTGACATGAATATACTTACATGACTTGTTTTTACTATTGTTGGTGTATTTTGTCACTGCAGAGCCAAGTTTCGGCTTTAAATGGACTTCTAAAAAAATTGTCAGAAACTCAATACGATAGATTGGACACAGGCAGTTTTTCTTTTTAAAATATGGTTACTTGAATTAAGTTCGTTTTTTTATTAGGCAGCAAAAATATCTGAAATTAAGCATTCAATTTCAGACTTCTTTTTGAAATTAAAATTCCTGCCTCAAAAATCAAATGCTTTTTCTTTTTCTGTTTAATTAAATTGGCTTCAAATCAATTCTAAAAAAAACAACATATCCTTGTATAACAGGACAGTTTCTTGGCGGATGACTTCAAGTCTCAGGCTGATGGCATGCTGTCCCAGGACTCTACGTACCAGGGAGACCGCATGTTCTACGCCTCGCAGCTGTCACAGGGGCCCTTCAACTAGCAGTGCAGGCCTGCAGTCACTTAGTGTGATGGTACAAACCATGAGATCGTCAATTTCTGTTTACTATTTATTAAGGCAAAATTGAGTTTGTGGCTCAGTCATTGATCTTGATTCTCAATTCAAGTAATATTAAAGAAAAATATTTGTGGCTCAGTCATTGATTGGTTTAAATTGTCAGAAAAATTATATGATTGATAGGCACACTGTTGATGTAGCGCCGCATTATGCCTTCAGATTACAGCTGTGGTTTATGTATTTGCAGTGGAGTCCAAGATGTTTGTAGAGCTGTGGAGACATGGTAACCAACGACAACCAGTAGAGGAAGTGGAAGGAGCAGTGTCGTCACCGACCTTGACGCGGCAGTCAGCACCCCGCTGGCAACATGCCCCAGTCACAAACACACGCCCCCGTGGCCACACAGAGGCAGGCCTGGATACAGGTTACAACAGGAAATGCAGCTGTACAGCCGTGTACAGGAAACTCTTCCTAAACAACCTAAGAGCTTGCGGCCAGGTAATAGAGGGAAGTGTTCCGGGACCTTGCTGTGTCGGGCGTGAACATACACTGCAGACTGATACTGGATCCTATGCTGTATACTTGTATATGATCAGCAGATTGGAAGTTGTTGGGCTTAACTGAGATCTACTTTGCTTACTTTTATGTATTGGATCAACTATGATACTATACAAACACGTTTAGATTGTGTTTTGACATATCGGGAGCTGGTTTGTGTGGCCTATACAGGTGAGGAAGAGGAGGGTAGTGGAGTGGAGACAGATACTGACATTCACCTTGTCCTCTTTACTAGCTGCTGTGTTCTGTCTTTCTTGTCATTATCACCCATCAACTATGTGCTACTACTGGCTTGAATCATTGTGGTTGACACAAAAGCGACAGCCATGAATTATTGCCAAGCCTAGGTGATTGCCAAAGCAAATGGTACCTTAACAGAGGCTGCAAAGTAGTTGAGTTGCTTAGGTTTACTTTGTGTGACATAAAAGGTCACCTTGATTAAAATGTAACAAATAAAAAAATAAAAGGTTAACTCCAACATAAATAACTATTCACAAATCACCTTTTTAGCAAAGTACTTAACATTGCTTCACTCTAATATTAATTTCGTTTTCATAAGACGTAAACAATAGTTTTAGGTTTTCTTTCAGAATTATAATTTTATATTCAAATTTATTGTTTCTAGTGAGATCTTTTTGTGTAGTTCAATCACAAGGATGTTGATGTTATCCTTCCCAGACACGAAACATAATTCTTTGTATCATCAATCATCATCGTATTTCATGTTTTGTTGGATGTTTTATATTCTGTCTTCAGTTCAGTGCTTTTCCCACCCTGAGTTTTGAAGTGATGCCAAATCTATGACAAGCTAGAAGTATGAAATGGTCTTCTGAAGCCTTCAGTCCTAAATGTGAAAAGGCAAGACTCTTGTCCTAGGATTGAGATCACTATGAAACTATGTTGTATTATGTTGAGTGCAGCTCATGTTTACTTGACCCATCTGGAGAGGTTGACAATCAGTAAACAAACTGTTCCTACGACTCAGGAAGCACATGTTCATCCTGGATCAGATGGGGAAAGTAAATTCTGTACCATTGGTCCTTTGGTTTGATATTTAGGTAGTGGTTTGATGATTGTATCCCCTGTGTCCTATGTGTACCCTGCATAATCACCCTTCAGTTTATCCTCATTCTGACCATTGTCCGAAACCTACAGCATACAACGGCTTCTATTGGAAAAAATAATATTCCTTAAATAAGATGGTCAGAGTACTGGAAGTATGTCTTTGATCTTGGTTAATTTTAGATCTCGACTCATTTTCACCATTTAAAATAAGGTTCACAATATTTTTGTTATACATACCTAGATTTCAAGAAGTATCAGCTGTTCAGGTTTTTGGCAATATGTGCTCTGACATTGATAATGTTTAAGTTTGCTTGAATATAATTGATATCTATGTTTCAACATTGACCTGTTTTTGTTTAGAATTTAGAAAGAAACACATGCACTAATGTATAACAATAACATTCAATATTTTCAAACTGCTGTACATTTGTTTCAATTCAGTGATGGTTAACATTTTGATTTATGGCAAATGAATTAGGTCTTGAATTTAAAACCTTCCAAATTATGAATATAACAATGTTTTTTCAATGATTAAAAAGTGGCGTGGTAAATTCGAAATTTTGAAAGTTGGAAAAAGACCTGAATTGAGAACAACCAACACTTACAGACTCCTAGTTTATACAAAGCAGTCAAATAAACTGATAATATAGAAAATAACTGATCAGTAGTTGTGTGGAGATGAAATTGATTGCATAATACAGTAATACACATCACATGCACACAAGCTTTACTGTTTAAGATAATTTAACTACAAGTAATAAACTTCAGTTTGAAATTGACTTATTATTTATCCCATCTGTGGTCTGTAATTCTCTGTATATTGATAGATTGACAATTTGTCTACTTCACCTGACCCTCTGACAACTTGTTGGTCTATATACTGTTCTATAAATAACTTGCCTACTTCACCTGACCGTCTGACACCTTGTTGTCGGTCTACATACTGTTCTATAAACCACTTGCCTACTTCACCATACTGTCTGACAACTTGTTGGTCTATATACTGTTCTATAAAGAACTTGTCTACTTCACCTGACTGTCTGACACCTTGTTGTTGGTCTATATAATGTTCTATAAAGAACTTGTCTACTTCACCTGGCTGTCTGACACCTTGTTGTTGGTCTATATACTGTTCTATAAAGAACTTGTCTACTTCACCTGACTGTCTGACACCTTGTTGTTGGTCTATATACTGTTCTACAAAGAACTTGTCTACTTCACCAGACTGTCTGACTTTACCTGACTGTTTGACACCTTGTTGGTCTATATACTGTTCTATAAAGAACCTGTTTACTTCACCTGACTGTCAGACACCTTGTTGTTGGTCTTTATACTGTTCTATAAAGAACTTGTCTACTTCACCTGACTGTCTGACACCTTGTTGTTGGTCTATATACTGTTCTATAAAGAACTTGTCTAATTCACCAGACTGTCTGACACCTTGTTGTTGGTCTATATACTGTTCTATAAAGAACTTTTCTACTTCACCTGACTGTCTGACACCTTGTTGTTGGTCTATATACTGTTCTACAAAGAACTTGTCTACTTCACCCAACTGTCTGACACCTTGTTGTTGGTCTATATACTGTTCTGTAAAGAACCTGTCTTCTTCACCTGACTGTCTGACACCTTGTTGTTGGTCTATATACTGTTCTACAAAGAACTTGTCTACTTCACCCAACTGTCTGACACCTTGTTGTTGGTCTATATACTGTTCTATAAAGAACTTGTCTTCTTCACCTGACTGTCTGACACCTTGTTGTTGGTCTATATACTGTTCTACAAAGAACGTGTCTACTTCACCCAACTGTCTGACACCTTGTTGTTGGTCTATATACTGTTCTATAAAGAACCTGTCTACTTCACTTGACTGTCTGACACCTTGTTGTTGGTCTATATACTGTTCTATAAAGAACCTGTCTTCTTCACCAGACTGTCTGACACCTTGTTGGTCTATATACTGTTCGATAAAGAACTTGTCTACTTCACCTGACTGTCTGACACCTTTTTTGGTCTATATACTGTTCTATAAAGAACTTGTCTACTTCACCCTACTGGTCTACTTCACCTGACTGTCTGACACCTTGTGGTCTATATACTGTTCTATAAAGAACTTGTCTACTTCACCCGACTGTCTGACACCTTGTTGGTCTATATACTGTTCTATAAAGAACTTGTCTACTTCACCCGACTGGTCTACTTCACCTGACTCTCTGACACCTTGTGGTCTATATACTGTTCTATAAAGAACCTGTCTACTTCACCCGACTGTCTGACACCTTGTTGGTCTATGTACTGTTCTATAAAGAACCTGTCTACTTCACCCTACTGGTCTACTTCACCTGACTGTCTGACAGCTTGTGGTCTATATACTGTTCTATAAAGAACTTGTCTACTTCACCCGACTGGTCTACTTCACCAGACTGTCTGACACCTTGTTGGTCTATATACTGTTCTATAAAGAACTTGTCTACTTCACCCGACTGGTCTACTTCACCAGACTGTCTGACACCTTGTGGTCTATATACTGTAAAATAAACAACTTGCCTAATTCACCTGACCGTCTGACTTGTTTTTGCCTTCATAATGTTGTCTTATTCATTTGTTCTATACAAGAGGTATGTTAAAGTTAAAGGGCTCTGTTTGAAATGAGAGCTAGTGTATTTCACTCTTGTATCTCAAAAGGACACCATTGGAAATAAGTGCAATGATTTTTCATGGGCTATCATAGATTGCAAAATCTGAATATATACCTTTTTATACCCCCGTTTCACAAAGCATCAATCTGTCGGGCTTTTGTCTGAGCCAAATCTCTCACTCATTGACCGATTTAAAATTATTTGGCGGCAGTGACCACCATAGCATGAGGATGTGTCGCGCACAGGCTGACCCTTTGAATAAATATAGTCCATTTCCTGGATAGCAATATTAGTACTGTTGTCCTTTATGAGAGACCATGAGAAAGTTCCTCTGGTGGGGATCAAACTCACAATCTCTTGGATCAGCGATGTTGAACAGGGTTTTCTGTAAACATTCACCATAATTACAACATAATAGGCAGAAAAATGTTATAAGTACATTATTATTTAGACTAAAAAAAGTTTGTTGAAATTCCTCCCTGAAATGTTTATGAACAAGAGGCCCACTAGGGCCTAAGCTGGCATGAATTATTTGGTTACCGTATATACAAAGCAGCAATAGGTGAACTGTTTTTCACAAGGGGCAAGTACTACAATTAAACTACAAATTTGTCTCCCTTAGAAAAAAACTCGCTTTTGAGTAAAGGGAAAAAAAACTACTACTAAAATGAGTAATCTGTATGTACAAGGTTGTCTCCCTTTTAGAATACTGCCAGCATTGCAAGGGCTATAATCCAGTCATGCTAGGGCAGATCTGGCGGGTTTTCGAAAGGAACTGAGCTCTCCATGGATATCTTACTACTGTGTTAGTTTGATTAAGGAACTTCCACAGTACAAAAGTGGGCGGGGAAGTAAACAAGAGGGCCATGATGGCCCTGTATCGCTCACCTGTAGCTTTGCTAAATAAAGTGAACATTCTGACCTATTATCATAAAGATCCAATGAAAAGTATGGTCCCTAGAGGCCACTCTTTTATTTGTCCCACTGACCTAGTTTTTTACCCCACATGACCCTATCAGTAGGCAATGCTTCAAACCAAATATTTAAGACCTAGTCCTTGTGGCTTCAGACAAGAAAATTTTAAAGTTTTTTCCTATATAAGCCTATGTAAAACTTGTGACACCCAGGGTGAGGCCTCTTTTCACCACAGGTGCACAAATTGAACAATCTTGGTAGCGGGCCACTAGGTTATGCCACATATAAAATGCCAATGTCTTGTTGGTTTAGACAAGAAGTTTTTTGTTCTATATAAGCCTATGCAAAACTTGTGACTCCCCCCAGGATAGGGCCTCTTCTCCCCAGGGGCATAAATTGAACAATCTTGGTAGAGGACCACTTGGTTATGATACATACCAAATATTGAATGCGTAGGCCTTGCATTTTCAGACAAGAAGATTTTTAAACACTTTCCTTATATAAGCCTATGTAAAACTTGTGACCCCCTAGGTGGGGCCTCTTATCACTTCAGGGGTATAATTTGAATAATCTCGGTAGAGAACCACAAGGTAAAGCTACATACCATATATCAAATGCCTAGGCCTTGTGATCATTCTGACCAAGTTGCATTAACATTAGGCTAAAATTGTGACCTCTATTGTGTTCACAAGGTTTTTCTACTAATTGACCTATTGACCTAGTTATTGACGGTAAATGACCCAATATCGAACTTGACCTAGATTTTATAGAGATGATCATTCTGACCAAGTTACATTTAGATTAGGCTTAAGTTGTGACCTCTATTGTGTTCACAAGGTTTTTATACTAATTGACCTAGTGACCTAGTTATTGACCGCGAATGACCCAATATCGAACTTGACCTATATTTTTCTAGAGATGATCATTCTGACCAAGTTGAATTGAGTTAAGCCTAAAATTGTGACCTCTATTGTGTTCACAAGGTTTTTCTACTAATTGACCTAGTGACCTAGTTTTTGACCTGGGTTGACCCAATATGGAACTTGACCTAGCTTATGTTAAGATGATCATTCTGACCAAGTTTCATTAAGATAAGGCTAAAATTGTGACCTCTATTTTGTTCACAAGGTTTTTCTAATAATTGACCTAGTGACCTAGTTATTGACTGCGTATGACCCAATATCGAACTTGACCCAGATTTTATAGAGATGATCATTCTGACCAAGTTGCATTAAGATTAGCCTAAAATTGTGACCTCTATTGTGTTCACAAGGTTTTTGTACTAATTGACCTAGTGACCTAGTTATTGACCGCAGATGACCCAATATCGAACTTGACCTAGATTTTATAGAGATGATCATTCTGACCAAGTTGCATTGAGATTAGGCTAAAATTGTGACCTCTATTGTGTTCACAAGGTTTTTGTACTAATTGACCTAGTGACCTAGTTATTGACCGTGAATGACCCAATATCAAACTTGACCTACATTTTATAGCGATGATCATTCTGACCAAGTTGCATTGAGATTAGGCTAAAATTGTGACCTCTATTGTGTTCACAAGGTTTTTCTACTAATTGACCTAGTGACCTAGTTATTGACCGCGGATGACCCAATATCGAACTTGACCTAAATTTTATAGAGATGATCATTCTGACCAAGTTGCATTGAGATTAGGCTAAAATTGTGACCTCTAATGTGTTAACAAGGTATTTCTACTAATTGACCTACTGACCTAGTTTTTGACCCCAGATGACCCAATATCGAACTTGACCTAGATTTCATAGAGATGATCAGTCTGACCAAGTTTCATAAAGATTAGGTCAAAATTGTGACCTCTGTTGTGTTCACAAGGTTTTTCTAATAATTGACCTAGTGACCTAGTTATTGACTGCGGATGACCCAATATCGAACTTGACCTAGATTTTATAGAGATGATTATTCTGACCAACTTGCATTGAGATTAGGCTAAAATTGTGACCTCTATTGTGTTCACAAGGTTTTTGTACTAATTGACCTAGTGACCTAGTTGTTGACCGCGGATGACCCAATATCGAACTTGACCTACATTTTATAGAGATGATCATTCTGACCAAGTTGCATTGAGATTAGGCTAAAATTGTGACCTCTATTGTGTTCACAAGGTTTTTCTACTAATTGACCTAGTGACCTAGTTTTTGACCTGGGTTGACCCAATATGGAACTTGACCTAGCTTATGTTAAGATGATCATTCTGACCAAGTTTCATTAAGATAAGGCTAAAATTGTGACCTCTATTTTGTTCACAAGGTTTTTCTAATAATTGACCTAGTGACCTAGTTATTGACTGCGTATGACCCAATATCGAACTTGACCCAGATTTTATAGAGATGATCATTCTGACCAAGTTGCATTAAGATTAGCCTAAAATTGTGACCTCTATTGTGTTCACAAGGTTTTTGTACTAATTGACCTAGTGACCTAGTGATTGACCGCGGATGACCCAATATCGAACTTGACCTAGATTTTATAGAGATGATCATTCTGACCAAGTTGCATTGAGATTAGGCTAAAATTGTGACCTCTATTGTGTTCACAAGGTTTATGTACTAATTGACCTAGTGACCTAGTTATTGACCGTGAATGACCCAATATCAAACTTGACCTACATTTTACAGCGATGATCATTCTGACCAATTTGCATTGAGATTAGGCTAAAATTGTGACCTCTATTGTGTTCACAAGGTTTTTCTAATAATTGACCTAGTGACCTAGTTATTGACCGCGGATGACCCAATATCGAACTTGACCTACATTTTATAGAGATGATCATTCTGACCAAGTTGCATTGAGATTAGGCTAAAATTGTGACCTCTAATGTGTTCACAAGGTATTTCTACTAATTGACCTACTGACCTAGTTTTTGACCCCAGATGACCCAATATCGAACTTGACCTATATTTCATAGAGATGATCAGTCTGACCAAGTTTCATAAAGATTAGGTCAAAATTGTGACCTCTGTTGTGTTCACAAGGTTTTTCTAATAATTGACCTAGTGACCTAGTTATTGACTGCGGATGACCCAATATCGAACTTGACCTAGATTTTATAGAGATGATTATTCTGACCAACTTGCATTGAGATTAGGCTAAAATTGTGACCTCTATTGTGTTCACAAGGTTTTTGTACTAATTGACCTAGTGACCTAGTTGTTGACCGCGGATGACCCAATATCGGACTTGACCTACATTTTATAGAGATGATCATTCTGACCAAGTTGCATTGAGATTAGGCTAAAATTGTGACCTCTATTGTGTTCACAAGGTTTTTCTACTAATTGACCTAGTGACCTAGTTTTTGACCTGGGTTGACCCAATATGGAACTTGACCTAGCTTATGTTAAGATGATCATTCTGACCAAGTTTCATTAAGATAAGGCTAAAATTGTGACCTCTATTTTGTTCACAAGGTTTTTCTAATAATTGACCTAGTGACCTAGTTATTGACTGCGTATGACCCAATATCGAACTTGACCCAGATTTTATAGAGATGATCATTCTGACCAAGTTGCATTAAGATTAGGCTAAAATTGTGACCTCTAATGTGTTCACAAGGTATTTCTACTAATTGACCTACTGACCTAGTTTTTGACCCCAGATGACCCAATATCGAACTTGACCTATATTTCATAGAGATGATCAGTCTGACCAAGTTTCATAAAGATTAGGTCAAAATTGTGACCTCTGTTGTGTTCACAAGGTTTTTCTAATAATTGACCTAGTGACCTAGTTATTGACTGCGGATGACCCAATATCGAACTTGACCTAGATTTTATAGAGATGATTATTCTGACCAACTTGCATTGAGATTAGGCTAAAATTGTGACCTCTATTGTGTTCACAAGGTTTTTGTACTAATTGACCTAGTGACCTAGTTGTTGACCGCGGATGACCCAATATCGGACTTGACCTACATTTTATAGAAATGATCATTCTGACCAAGTTGCATTGAGATTAGGCTAAAATTGTGACCTCTATTGTGTTCACAAGGTTTTTCTACTAATTGACCTAGTGACCTAGTTTTTGACCTGGGTTGACCCAATATGGAACTTGACCTAGCTTATGTTAAGATGATCATTCTGACCAAGTTTCATTAAGATAAGGCTAAAATTGTGACCTCTATTTTGTTCACAAGGTTTTTCTAATAATTGACCTAGTGACCTAGTTATTGACTGCGTATGACCCAATATCGAACTTGACCCAGATTTTATAGAGATGATCATTCTGACCAAGTTGCATTAAGATTAGCCTAAAATTGTGACCTCTATTGTGTTCACAAGGTTTTTGTACTAATTGACCTAGTGACCTAGTTGTTGACCGCGGATGACCCAATATCGGACTTGACCTACATTTTATAGAAATGATCATTCTGACCAAGTTGCATTGAGATTAGGCTAAAATTGTGACCTCTATTGTGTTCACAAGGTTTTTCTACTAATTGACCTAGTGACCTAGTTTTTGACCTGGGTTGACCCAATATGGAACTTGACCTAGCTTATGTTAAGATGATCATTCTGACCAAGTTTCATTAAGATAAGGCTAAAATTGTGACCTCTATTTTGTTCACAAGGTTTTTCTAATAATTGACCTAGTGACCTAGTTATTGACTGCGTATGACCCAATATCGAACTTGACCCAGATTTTATAGAGATGATCATTCTGACCAAGTTGCATTAAGATTAGCCTAAAATTGTGACCTCTATTGTGTTCACAAGGTTTTTGTACTAATTGACCTAGTGACCTAGTTATTGACCGCGGATAACCCAATATCGAACTTGACCTAGATTTTATAGAGATGATCATTCTGACCAAGTTGCATTGAGATTAGGCTAAAATTGTGACCTCTATTGTGTTCACAAGGTTTTTGTACTAATTGACCTAGTGACCTAGTTATTGACCGTGAATGACCCAATATCAAACTTGACCTACATTTTACAGCGATGATCATTCTGACCAATTTGCATTGAGATTAGGCTAAAATTGTGACCTCTATTGTGTTCACAAGGTTTTTCTACTAATTGACCTAGTGACCTAGTTATTGACCGCGGATGACCCAATATCGAACTTGACCTAGATTTTATAGAGATGATCATTCTGACCAAGTTGCGTTGAGATTAGGCTAAAATTGTGACCTCTAATGTGTTCACAAGGTATTTCTACTAATTGACCTACTGACCTAGTTTTTGACCCAAGATGACCCAATATCGAACTTGACCTAGATTTCATAGAGATGATCAGTCTGACCAAGTTTCATAAAGATTAGGTCAAAATTGTGACCTCTGTTGTGTTCACAAGGTTTTTCTAATAATTGACCTAGTGACCTAGTTATTGACTGCGGATGACCCAATATCGAACTTGACCTAGATTTTATAGAGATGATTATTCTGACCAAGTTGCATTGAGATTAGGCTAAAATTGTGACCTCTATTGTGTTCACAAGGTTTTTGTACTAATTGACCTAGTGACCTAGTTGTTGACCGCGGATGACCCAATATCGAACTTGACCTACATTTTAAAGAGATGATCATTCTGACCAAGTTGCATTGAGATTAGGCTAAAATTGTGACCTCTATTGTGTTCACAAGGTGTTTCTACTAATTGACCTAGTGACCTAATTATTGACCGCGGATGACCCAATATCGAACTTGACCTAGATTTTATAGAGATGACCATTCTGACCAAGTTGCATTGAGATTAGGCTAAAATTGTGACCTCTATTGTGTTCACAAGGTTTTTCTACTAATTGACCTAGTGACCTAGTTTTTGACCCCAGATGACCCAATATCGAACTTGACCTAGATTTTATAGAAATGATCAGTCTGAAAAAGTTTCATAAAGATTAGGTCAAAATTGTGACCTCTATTGTGTTCACAAGCAATTGTGAACGGACGGACGGACGGACGGACGGACGGATGGACGACGGACGAAGAGTGATCACAAAAGCTCACCTTGTCACTACGTGACAGGTGAGCTAAAAATTAAAATGTTTTGAAAGTTCATGTTTTATTTATTTTTGAGGATCAATCTTTTTCTGGAGTAAAACATGCATCCCTTAAAAAAATGTTTTGCGATTGTAACGAAGTAACGAACTTTTACAAAAGAAGAATTTATCAGATTTTGGATTTAAAATGATTTGCATATTTTTAAAGAGTCTAATGACAATATATGCATATTTTTGTGTCAAAATGCTCCAGACTACTCTATATTCAATCTCTTGTGGTTTCTTAATGATATCTTTTCAAATAAGAAAGATATCAATAGAAAAGTGAAAAGTAGTGAATTAAACTCAATTCCTGGTTACCAAAATACAAATATTTTTCTTAAAATAGCTGCAATCACCACTAAGTCACAAGACATTGTTGAAAGGATTGTGTTGACTATCTTTACACAAAAATGTATTCATTTTGTATAACTGCATTTCTGAAAAAAATGAAAATTGTTTTTGATTGAAACTCTTGCGTAAAATTTGTGCAACTCCTTATAACACCTACATATGTTGCAAAGGATGTTTGTATTATGCTTGCTAAATATTGAACCTTAAAACTATTTAAAAAATAAAGCATGATTTTTTTAAAAACATTTTGTTTTGGTCTTTCAAACAACTTTTGCACTGTGAAAGGCCCTTAAGATACAATCAAATCTAAAGATCATTGCATTCATAAGCAATTTTTTACAGATGCACAAACGCATAGACGACAGACATTGTCCATCATATCAGCTCTTTTTGACCTTTGGCCAGTAGAGCTTAAAAGTGACGCTCATACCTGTATACAAGTATCCAAATGGAGGTGTAAATGTTTCAATATGCAATAAGGTAAAAGCTACCACACTCCATCCAGTATATGCATTGAACTTTTAAAGTTATATATCACAAGCATCCTTATTGCACACATTTTAAAATCATATAAATTCCACTCATAATTCATAAAATTAATACTCTGCAAATCCAATATGTTGCCTGTCAGGAGTGCCCATCATCATTGAACCAATCAAAGTTATCTTTTATGCACCATAGTGTATGCAGATATTTTCATATAAATTAAATTCCTTATTATAGCACAGTCATAGGCCATAGTAAAATATCATTTTAAATCAATGATTGTATCTACTCCTTGCATATTTGGAGAAAAACATGCAACATAGAAAGTAAAAAATTTGAAATATAGCTGTTATGGCTGTTATGGGTGAATTGGCATTGAAAGGGCCTTTACTCCTGAGTGAAGAGTGTAATCTGGCTGTTACTATGCCAATCAACATTGTAACCAGGATTGGAAGGTTATAGAGTGGACAGGAAAGTGTGCAGCCATGGGCAACAACGCTGCCAGACAACCGGTCTGCCATGGTAAGCAGGCTACATTCAAAGCCATCTTCTGCATACTTGTGTTACTTCTCAAGCAATAAAACAAACATAACATCTGTTTGAATATGTTTATTACAAAATTGTCATGTTTAGAATCAATAGTACCATCAATTTTGTAAATAAAACCCCAAAGTTCACAAGATTCCGACACTGTTTGAAGACAAATTGTTACACAGTTACCACTAAACAACAACAAACAATAAAAATATTAACCTAAATCTAAATACTTTTACTATAATAAAATCATTAACATCTTAAACATTTACTTATCAAGTTAAGATATCTGGATAAAATCAGAAAAAGACTTCAAATACATATTCGGCAAAAAATCCTGGAACAATGAATTTAAGTATTAATATTTCTAATCTAATATTTACCCATTACAAGAGCTATACATTTTTGGAAAATTTAAAGATGCATTCTTACTCCCAAATAAGATTTAACACAATTAATACAATTGTTTTAATATACCAAAAAGAATGAATAAATGTCGACAACAATGATTTCTTATGAAGGATAACAAGTTTAATTTGAAAGAAAGGTACAGAAAACATGGTATTTTTACCTTATGAAACAATAGTAGATCATAGTAAATCTTTTATCACTCACCAGTCATTTAATATTTTTTTGCGTTTTCTGCTATTGAATACACACGGTTTGTTAAACATGTGTAGGTAGTGATTTTGAATAAGAGTGTCACTTTAAGCTCTTACCTACCCTAATATGTGTAAGAATCGCTATTCATTGATCATTTACAGCATATTTTTTTTTATTTGATATGGGTAGGTGTAGGGGTCTGATGTCAAAAGACACAATTTTAATTTAAAAACAGCAAAGTCAAATTTCAAGATTTCAAATTTTTCCTTAAATGTGTAGTTATTTGGATATTTCATTTGACAGATTATTGTGTAGATTGGCTTATGTTTTAATTTAGATCCTCTTCCATCCAAGAGTTTGAAGAAGAAAACTTCCTGTATAAACATGAAATACCGCTTCAAATTAAGAACAATGATCAACCATTGTCAGGCTCGGGCTTTTCATTTCAATCAGGATTGAAACTACTGAATGATCTTTCACAGAAAGAATTAACATTTAATACCAGCGTTTGTATGGACATAGCTATTCATGGATAGACATAGTCTGTTTGACATTATTGTTAAATAACCGTATATTTAATTAATAAAATTATTTTTGTTACACTATCTATCTGAAAGTACAAAATACTAAATGACATTGCCGACATATTTCTACGCCATGAATGCAAAGTATGCTGCCCCGTCATTTTTAACATTGTGTTATTGTTGCCAAATCATTGTAATTGCCTTATCACCATCATTTGTTCAATGAGCTTGTACTTTCAAGTGAACTTTGTTTGAACATTAAAGAAAACAGGACTATTCTTTCTACTTTTCATGTTTTGCGAAGACAAACAGAACATTTTGTCATAAACAATGAATCATTCTGAATTTGGTAGCAAAAACACTGGCTAAGATTATCATTTCATATGTTATAATACAGGAAAAGATCGAAGTACATATTTTTCAGTTATATACCATGTCGCATGATTTTTTTTGCCGAGTATATACGAAAAACAGCTGGGTTTATCTGTTTTAACCTAAACACATGAATGCTGGTTAATTGCAAATCAGTGGGAATAATTTAGCTCCCACTTCTTTCAAACAGAAAAAAATAAATAGTATGTATTGCAAATACATGGGATTAAAGGTATAACATGATAGGCATGTGGATATATACATATATCATATATTGAGCTGAAGATGTATTTGTGCCATGTTGATTGTAAGATGATAGCTGTCACTTTTTCACAACACCAAGAATAAATCTAGATATGTGATCACAGAAAACGTCAACTAGATTAACAGTCATGAAGTACAGTATCATATTTTGTGTACCGGGTACTTAGAATATTTAATCATGTCGATCAAAATAATAGGTGAGGGGGAGAGATCAAGAGATAACAACAGGCTTTTTAGTGGAAAATGAGTATCACATGTTTAATATCTCATGTATATGGATTCCTTTGGATAATAGATCTTATTAGAAAATGTCTTTGTTTATTAAAGTTATTATTTAGATCTATTTAATGTGTGTTTATTGCAGTTTGTTTGAGGCAGATATAAGATACATATACATATAAATATATATTTCACATGTCTCTATTGAGCCACATACACTTATTTCTTGCTCATTTCCCCTGATCGTCACGAGCACTACAGACTTCATAAGGATTACATAATGCATGTTTCATACAGTCATATAATAACACATTGTTAATCTCTTTTTTTAATAAATATGGATACACTAGGAGTACTGAGGTATTGTTAAAACACACATGGAACCAGTGATATAAACAAGCAAATTAAGGAACAAGTCACATAAACAGGCAATAATAAGGAACAAGTCATATAAACAAGCAATAATAAGAAACAAGTGATATAAACAAGGAATTTTAAGAAACCGGTCATATAAACAAGTAATTTTAAGAAAACAGTTACATAAACAAGATATATATCAAGAAGGCCGGCACAATTTATCACTAACAAACAAATAGATTATAAAATAGATGAAAATATATTGTTAATACAACAGAGAACCAACCTAAATATGTATATCACTACAGTAAAATAATTCATGTAACATGGCTTTATGTAAACTAAAAATTGTACATGGAATAGTGTTGATAACCTTTTTCTAAAATGAAAGGGTATGTAGCTATCAAAAAAAAGACACAATCTTCTTAAACTTAAAAATAACATAAGTTCAGCATTTGTCTGGATTCTCATTAAAGCTGAAGTGATTATGTAGACAAATAGTCATCCTGTTTGTCGATGAGTATGTCTATCTCACATTAGACTTGGACCAGTCGTAGTACGCGTAGCTGGGTGCGAAGTCGACATCGCCGCCCATGTGGTCGCTATCCTCATCCTCACGTACTCCCACCTTCCCAAACACACACTCAGCGTAACTTGGAGGGGCTGCAGTTCAAAAGAGCATTGTAAAGACAGGTTAGTATTTTACACAGTATGACATAGTTGTTGAATTACATATTTATGATAAGACACAAGCATATGAATACCAGTCGAAAAAACTATATGTAACCATGACTGTTTATTACTGACAAAAATACTCACTTAAAGCCTTACTCATTTATTTTAACTTTTTATTACTTATATCTTTCATTGATATTCTATGTTTTTATAAGAATATTTTATAAGTTGGCTATGCCTTAAGACTTTAGAATACAATACAGTTAAGCAAACAAGATCACGCAGATCAGATCCACTTACGGAGGTTGAATGGAGCAGATGCACCTGCAGGCTGTGAAAGGGGTGGGGCAGATGGTGGTGAGAGGGTAGGCTGGGGCATTGGGTAGTACTGCTGCACCACCTGTCGTAGAGGGATGGTGCCCACGATCACCTCCAGCGGAACCTCAAGGTCAAATCCAGGCCCTGCTGGGTCGACTTCCAGCTACAACACAATACAAGCTCTATATCACATTGAACACTCAATTTATCTACAGTTGACTTTGGCTATAAAATACAGTTGGATTGCAGAGAATATACTTTAGTTGATTTCAAGCCCTTCAAAAACCTTGTAATACCATCATTAACATTATCATTTCTTAATTGTTTTATTTCTAGTGCTGACCTGAGGTATTAAAATTAGGGATGCAAACGAATATTCGAATATTCAATCAAACGTTTGGTATTCGAATGTCAAAATCGGTATTCGAATCTTCGAAAAAAGATAAATGATACTCAGGGTACTCGTACTAATGAGGTCAATCTCAGAACGAGGCTGCTTGTCCTACGGAAAGACCCTCCGTCGGCGCAAAATGCGTTTTGACTAGGAATCCATCTTGTTTCACATTTTTTACAAATATAAAGGCTGCGGAATTGAAATTATTCGATTTCGTTGTTTGTCTGTTTAAAATGTATTGTTTTTTTTTTCTTCCTGAAAATTGCATATTTCAAAGGCTCATTTGGGGAAATCAGGGTCCGCCGCTACAAAAAAGTAGGGTAAAATTACCCCGGCAATAACTTAAGCGAATAATAATAGTAGTTTACTACATCTTCCAAAATAGTATTTTGGTAATCGAATATTCGAATAATCGATCGAAAGAATAACCGCATATTCAAATATCAATTTTGCCATTCGTTTGCATCCCTTAGTAGAATGAAAACAATCTGGAAATGAACAACTTGTTTTAAAATTGTAGCTTCCCTGACTTTAAAAGACAACCATGACAAAATTTTCAGAGTAGATAGGGAATATTGTGATAGGACAATTTTCTGGTGACCTGTATCATATTATTGTTAACATTATGCTTTGGTTTCTTTTTTGAACGTAGGATAGAACTTCTTAAAATAAGACTTAACACTACCATCCTTAAAAAAACCTTCAGAATTTCTAAGTTTAACATAATAAATACTTTTATGTAGGAACCTGTAGAATGTATCTGATGTCTATGATGCTGCATCCAACCAGGTAAGATGGGGGAACAGCAGGGACGACCATCGGCTCCCCCGACCACGTCACACTCCCCCCTGGTGATATCTCACCCTTATTTACCATAGCTACATCCTTTCTCTCTGTGCGCGATTTGGTTGTTGCATGGTATACTGTGGTCTAAAAATATTATGTTATATTTTATGCTGACTTTAAGTTGTAGCATACTGTATTCCTTGTTACTGTACGTGAGAATACTATAACTTGCTTAAGAATCATTATTTACCATTAAAAATTGTGCACGAAAAACTGTAAATGTGATGTTCAATCTATAATACATTGACCACATGAAACCATATACTGTAACTATTTCAGGATTGTAGCATACTGTACCATGATACCATATACCGTAACTGTTTCATGATTTTAACATACTGTACCATTATACCATATACCGTAACTGTTTCATGATTGTAACATACTGTACCATGATACCATATACCGTAACTGTTTCATGATTGTAACATACTGTACCATGATACCATATACCGTAACTGTTTCATGATTGTAACATACTGTACCATTATATAATAACTATTTCATGATTGTAACATACTGTACCATTATACCATATACCGTAACTGTTTCATGATTTTAACATACTGTACCATTATACCATATACCGTAACTGTTTCATGAATGTAACATACTGTGCCATTATACCATATACCGTAACTGTTTCATGATTGTAACATACTGTACCATTATACCATATACCGTAACTGTTTCATGATTGTAACATACTGTACCATTATACCATAACTATTTCATGATTGTAACATACTGTACCATTATACCATATACCGTAACTATTTCATGATTGTAACATACTGTACCATGATACCATATACCGTAACTGTTTCATGAATGTAACATACTGTACCATGATACCAAATACCGTAACTGTTTCATGATTTTAACATACTGTACCATTATACCATATACCGTAACTGTTTCATAATTGTAACATACTGTACCATGATACGATATACCGTAACTGTTTCATGATTGTAACATACTGTACCATTATACCATATACCGTAACTGTTTCATGATTGTAACATACTGTACCATTATACCATATACCATAACTATTTCATGAATGTAACATACTGTACCATGATACCATATACCGTAACTGTTTCATGATTTTAACATACTGTACCATTATACCATATACCGTAACTGTTTCATGATTGTAACATACTGTACCATGATACCATATACCGTAACTGTTTCATGATTGTAACATACTGTACCATTATACCATATACCGTAACTGTTTCATGATTGTAACATACTGTACCATTATACCTTATACTGTAACTATTTCATGATTGTAACATACTGTACCACGATACCATATACCGTAACTATTTCATGATTGTAACATACTGTACCATGATACCATATACCGTAACTGTTTCATGATTGTAACGTACTGTACCATTATACCATATACCGTAATATCGTAACTGTTTCATGATTGTAACATACTGTACCATTATACCATATACTGTTATATCGTAACTGTTTCAGGATTGTAACATACTGTACCATTATACCATATACAGTAAAACTGCGATCGCTCGAGGTCGCCAGGGACTAAGCCAAACCCTCGAGGGAACCGATGTTTCGAACGACCCGATTTTCAATTTTTCAGTTTGATATGAAATATATTTCAGTGTATTTTAAGTTTGAAGTCGTCAAACAGACTGTTTACTAAGACACCGATTATGTGTTACGTTGTGGAAATCGCTAATATGTTCAAAGGTTTACGTAAACTAAATGTAAAACGCAAAAGAAAAAAACAATAAATGAATACATAGAAATGTTTATTTTAACAAAAAAGCACATGTTCGTAACAAGCAACATTTGAATGACAGTACATATTGTGGCATCAGTCACATCAGTCAGATTTAAGTTTCGCAAAATCAAGGATTGTTGATTGGCGCATCTTGTCGGTTTCGCGAAACTGTTCAATCGTAATGTGACGCGACAGTGTACAGAGTGTCTGAAGATCACGGTCAGCATCGGCATTGAATTCAAAGAACCTCTGATCACATCTAAAGCGTTAACTTCTCGTCATTAACTTCTCATAATTATCATCTCAAATGCCCATATCAACTAATATCGGTCATGCGTTCCAGTGAAAAACGGTTTTTCACACCTTATCAAATTGCCTTTCAACTGTCATTGCAATTTTTACAACTTGCGAAAATTTTAACACCTAGCAATTGTTTGTTTATTTTGGAACACGCGTTCGGATAAAAGTGTGAAATCATGTCCTTGAGGGAGCCATAAGGTTTTGTGCACAATTTGTGTACTTGGGACCAAGGATATTGCTCGACTGCTTGACATAATTAGGTTTCGATGCAGCATGGGTATATTTTATATGAAAATAGAAGGAAAAAAGTTTGGGACCAAGCTCTGACCTCGAGGGAACGCCGGTTCTCGAACGACCGCTTGTTTGAGGGAACGCAGTTTCACTGTACTGTAATATCGTAACTGTTTCAGGATTGTAACATACAGTACCATGATGAGACGGACACGAGAGGCCTTCATGCGGCGAGTTGAGTGGTTGGAGATCTCCGCATTCAGGTAGATGGTGTCTCCCGGCACGTACCCCGCCCTGTCCACCCGGAACAGGGCGTGTATCGGTCCAGACTTGCAGCACAGGCAACACAGGTTCTTCTCGTTCTCACCCTGCACTGCAACCTGTGGATGGGAAACAAGGTGCTTGAATGGAGGTACGGATAATATCCCCCCCGGATGATTGCCCCCCCAGACATTAGCCCCTAGGACCATAGCCCTCCCGGAAGATAGCCCCCCCCCCCCCCCCCCCCCCCGTCTTAGTGAAAAAACGGACGATATCCCCCCCCAATATTAAAATGCATATTACAACCAGTTCATTTAAGCAAATTTGCAAAACAATGATTTTTATTATAAAATGAAACAACCCAAAGGCATAAATCAATGAAAAAAAAATCATGAATAGTGAAAAATAAATGGAAAAAGCATGTGATTTTACAATGAAACATTTATTATTTTAAAAGTTAATTGTTTTCTCTTTTATTTGTTGACTAAGCACTTATTTAATAATCTTTGATCAGTAAGTTCTCACCTTTAATTATCATTTGCATTGACCTTTAATTATTTAATAGGGTGATAATCCTTAATGCGATAATGACATTATATGTTTTATTTCTTTTGAAGATGTTTTATATGTAAAGTAGTTTATATATATGCAGGGGGGCTATTGTCTGGGGGGGGGGGGGGGCTATTGTCTGGGAGGGCTATCATCCCGGGGGGGGATATGGTCCTAGGGGCTAATGTCTGGGGGGGGGGGGGGGGGGGGGCAATCATCCGGGGGGGGGGGGGGGGATATCATCCTACACTCGCTTGAATGTAATCTGATGACCCGGCATTGACAGAACAGCTTTTTCAATTGGCTTTGGCTCCAATTTCAATAGAAAATGATAAATACTTGAAATCTTCCAAATAATGAGAGATCAGATATTAAGCCATTGATCAAAGGAACTATTAATTAAGACTGATTCCACTATTAGCAGCCACATGCTTATGATGAAGAATGGAACGTATTAATTTATTATTAATATGTATGAATGTTAACTCATGATTGTCTCACATTTGGGATGCAACATCATTTTTCATAAGCTGTACTGAAAGTACCAACTGTACGTTAAATATTATCATCTCAAAGACATGCTCATATCAAATTGACCAAGTGTACAGAGAACTAGATTTTTATACGCCTGCTCATAGGACAAGATGTGTTATAGTTTCACATGCACTGTACAGAGCTTCGAGCTGCATCAAGTATGTAGTCAGATAAATAAATTTAAAAGCATTTGTCCAATCATCACCAAATTTGGTATGAATGTGTATGGGTATAACAGTCTGTACGAAAGACATTATCACATTGCAGGACACGAGGTCCTGCAATACAGTCTATATTGCAGGACCGGACCAGTTTTTGCAGGACCAAACATTTTATGTACATTTTAGTGAAAGTCAGGTCTTTCAACAGGGTCTATAAAACCCAAGAGTCAAAATCAGATCTTCAAGTGTCATTGTCCGTGTTTTCTAAATACTTGTTCTTTTTTCATAGGTTATAGTTCTCATCTGTCATAAGATGGCATTGCAAGGTACATGATTATCTATAATTCCAAAACTTAAATTTAAAAAAAAAAAAAATCCAGTGTTTTATAAGAATCAGCTGTGTATTAATCCACTTTTCATTCTATAAAAATCTCAAGTAAGAGAAAAAATTGATCAATATAACTTAATAGTAATCCCGTTACTGCTCCAATCAGTATTTGAAAAGGGTAGGGTGCTAGGCCATTAAAGGGCTCTTGAAGGCATTGAATGAGCCTTAATGGGGCATAATTGCAAGAGGAAAATGTTCATTCCTTATTGTGTATGTGTAGTAACTTCTTTCAATACTAAAGTAATCAGAAGTTTGCTATGAACACCTTAGCTGTTTGATCTTTAATTTAATTAGTGTCAAAATTATGTATATTTTTTAAACTTTAATTTCTGAATTTTTGCTCTGTCAAACAAAAGGGCACAGAAGGGTGTTGTAAAAAGGCAGCAGAAGGCTGGAAAAGGACAGCAGGGTGCCATGCCCTGCTATTTAGGCCTAGCTGGAGCACTGGACTAAAACTTGTTTTCTTATTTCCTGCTCTTACATGTAGGTGGTTAAAAAATTCCCAGGGTCAAAACTTATGTTCTGACGTTTATGAACGTATTGTTTATTTAATACATGTTCCGTGAAACAGGAATTATGCATGTACTATGGGTTATGTAACCCTATGCATCCTTGTCAGAATCCTACATGCAACAGTGATTGTTGAGTTGCACCGACATCTCTCATTTCTACCTTCAGTTTCACTTTCATGTTTTTCATTTTGTCCGGAAGTAAACAAAAACATACAACGTTCCTATTGTCATATATTGCAACACTGTTTTAATTTTTTCATAAATGGGATAACAATAAAACTATTATATTATAAAACTTTACTGTACACTGACAACGTTTTTAGCAGTTCTCCTTTCACTTTCATTAAAATTGACAGACGGTAAGCGTGCACCAGTGTTTCCCGCGCTTTTTAGACCATTAAAAACTAATACAAATATTTTTTTAGATTGATATAGACATGGTATAATAAAACTAAAACAAAATATATTTAAGCATTGTTGTGTTTTAAACCATCGTGCTAAGGGAAAAAGCCAGAGGTATCCGTAAATTTGCATTATGGGCGGAGTTATCATGTCATTGAGTTTAAGTTCTGCTAATTGACATGGAAACCGTTTAGATTCCAGATCGATAATCAGTTGTCACTTCGGGTGTTAATTGCTCTTGTCTTTAATTGATTTAAAAGGCATTTAGCTTATGCCTTGCGGCTCCTTTCAAATCATTAATATTACAAATTTATGTTTATCATTTATGATTTCTGTGCATCAAAACCCGGGGAGCTTGGGTCGATAAACGCCCTGATTAAGTTTGTTTGATCAAGTAAACATAGTTTAGTTATTAAAATTAACAAGATGCACGTTTGAAACATATCTATTAAATCATTTTGCCCCAAAAATTATTGCCGGACACGCGGGCCTACAATATAGCTGCGATTGTCGGACCTCGGCATTTATTACTGGCGGGAGCCGAGGTCTGACGAACTTTCGTACAGACTGGTATAATACCTTGGACAAGTTCAATAACCAGCCACATTGCTCAAGTCACTCGACAGTAATTGCCCTTTAATTACATAAATTACCTAAATCAGTCTTGACCGATTAATAACTTAAGAAGCCTTGCCTTGGTTAACGTACAACCTGTCATCACCAAACTTGGTGTCCTAAAGAAAGGACAGGTGTATTTTGCAACAGTTGGCACTCTTGTTACATTATGACTTGAAGCGTTTTATTGTCAATTTTTTAATCTCAGCTAGAATAGTGTCCATAGGGGATTGGATGCCCCAACTTTGATATATTTGCCACTTTTAAGGTTAGTATATGTCACTGAAAATAATAAAGGGCCTCAATCTGTTCACATAAGGGCTCGAGTCTTACTACATAGTTAAACTGTCAAGCAAAACTCAAGTGTACACCTTTCAATGAATAAAAATATACATGAACTTTCTTGACCATGGCTGATGGCCTGATGCCAAATACTTTTAAGGCTACACCTTGTAACAAGCGACACACATTTTCATACAGACAGAACACTCTTCACAAAGTTAAGGGGTAAAACCTTTTTCTTACAGCATTAATTGGCAAACCCTAGGAACTCAACTTACAATGCTTGACACTATATCTATAAAGTCTAAATTTGATTCCAAAACATCACAAACTTGTTTTTGATATATGTTTTTTTGTTTTCTTTAGGTTTGTGAATTTTAAAGGGCCATTTTTGAGTGAAAAGATAATTGTGTTCAGCATTGCTAATCGGGCCTGATCTTCTGTTGAAAAAAATCAAAGAAACACACTGTATGCTCATTTCCCACTAAGTCAGGGGCCATAACTATGATCTAAATGAAATTGAAAGGTGCTGAAATCCCCTTGGTCACATATTCACAACTAGAAAGTTTCATGAGTCTTTTAATCAAATGGAAAAGGAGCACCGTAAGATTTATGTAGAATGAGTATGACAAGAGAAAATCTATATTTCCACCCCTTACAAAGTGATGGCACCATGAGGTAAGTTAATAAAGGTGTAATTTGTCTGAACCAATGAAACTGAAATAGGTTGAGCAGTCATGTGTTTCTTGTTTCCACAGTCATTACACAAACAAATATTACCATGCAGACAATATCTTAAGTGACAGGAAGCTGCAATCTGGCAGTGATGGCTAATCTGTTCCCACATCACAGGTAACTTTATCATGAAATTCCACGGCAATGTGCACATTTATTTCAAAGCACTCCGATATAGTGTCAAGTAATAGGGTACAAGTCATCTTGTTATTTACATTATGTTGGTAAATGACATCAATGTCTGTTCTTGAAAATAAAACATGCATTTAACTTGCAGCATAAAATACAATCAAAGTCCTACTGCATGTTGTTTTGTTTGCATTTTAATGTAACAATTAATAATTGATTCTGGGCAGCCCCAACTTACATTCAATTTGAAAAGTGACAATTAACAGCCACACAGATCAGAGACAAAATATGTGTATAAACCAGGCATAAAATGATTACATGTTACTTATATAACAATAGCACTAAAAGCCAACGCCTTATGAACCCTAACAACTCTCTTCATTTGCAATAAATAAGCCTCTCAGAATGAGACAAGGTTATGTTTTGTCAAGATAATTATATAAAACCTCTTTGTTCACATAAACAAGAAAATGTAATAAGAACAATAAAAGCAAAATTAATGTTGTAATTAAAACATCATCAGATTTTTGGCAAGGAACTCATACCTACATGTTTTTATGACAACAGGTGAGAGTTTGATAAATTGTAGATGGATATAAAACATGATTTAAAGTCTCAGTGCCATTTAGAATAAAAAATAAGAGAACAAAAATAAAAGTGAGTATATAACTATGATAGAGTCTCACATAATGTCTGATAAATTCCCGAGGTCCACATGGTTGATTTAAAAAAAATGTATAGGAAATACCAATGAAATTCCAAATTGGTCCACTGACTTACTAAATGCTAATGATAAGTGGGCGGAGCATAGCACCAATGTTGTTAAGCGAAAAATCGCAGATAAGTACTTGCTCATGTTTTTGTAAAAAGCACTTTCTGTGTATGCCGAAGTGTGGCATATCACTAGGAGTGTTAAAACTAAGATACTTAAAGTTGGAACCCTTCAGCAAATGTTGATATTTGCTCAAATATCGTCTCTGAAGACCACAATTTTCTTTGTTGTTGTGTGATTGGTTGATTTACATTATCTTGTGATGTTATTAATGTGTGGTCAAGATGTCAAAATATCAAGATAATGTAACAAAGCCCCCTGATCTTCTAGTGGTTCAGGTGATGTTAAGACTTTCTTTTTTTGTATTGACTTTACCGGCTTGGGTTTGCACCCCACTAAAACCAAAATATTTTCCGTATTATAACTGTATTTTTTCTGCAATTTCGATGTCATAGAGTAAAATAATAATAAAATAAGTGTTTTTTGATGGATTACCAAGAAAACTTTTTAAACAAAAAAACTCTTATTTAAAAAATGCAGTATATAAAACAACATAGAACTTTAGGTATTCAGAAAGTCACGTGATATACAAATTTTGTAATGACGTTGTGCACGTTAAATTAAAATAAAAAAACTTAAGATTATACTTTTGGTTTTGTTCCTTTTTGTTATTGCATTTTTTTATCATTCTGGGGTTTAAAATGGTCAGAAAGATTAAGAGAAGCCATTTGGATATATATACATACAAATAAATAAGTTTACATCATTAAAACATGATGGGACTTTAAGCAATTATAAAGTTAATCACTCAAACACACACACAAACTCAGGCAAACGCACACACACACTGGGAGGTTTGGTAGGGCTATATGGCAAGTTCTGTGTTCAGGTTGACTTTAAATTGAACTTGGAATCAAAAGTGTCACCATTTCCTTGATCTTTGACCTACTATTCAACCAGAAAATATTAGCTTCCATAGTTCACTATATAGTGGAGCAATAAATGGCAGTGGTCAAACCTGGCACAAGCCTCCTAGCCTTGCTCTGGTCAAATGCTTGACAACCAGTACCATTACATTAACCTCAGCAAATGTTTTACACTATTATGCACTAGCAGACACACTGAAATCCAATATGGCCACCAGTCGTCCATCTTGAAGCAGAACAGAAACAAGAGCTGTCGTAAGACAGCGCGCTCGACTTCGCCCCTTTGACTTAGAAGTGAATACAATAACAATGTAATATTACCAAGTTTGGTCTATTTATGTCAAACCTAACTTAAATTATCAATAGGTACATAAGGTGACTTTGATGCTGCCCTCCCACCACCCAAAAAAATGATGCAATAACTTGATTTCCCATTATGAAATGTGGTAAAGAATATACAAATATGCCTTTCAAAGAAATAAAAATAAAAAAAAAATAAAAAAAATCAAGGGCCATATAGTATAGCCCTCCTTGTTTTCCCTTGGTAAAAAACTGGTTAAGAATGTAAAAATGTGCCTGTCAAAAGAAATTAAAAAAAATATTCAAGGGACATAATTTGTATTTAGGGTTAAAATGGATTTGTGTTTCTTGTTGTAAGATGGTTGTAAATAATTTTGAATTTTATTAAGTGCATTGAATGAAAGGTATAGAAGTCTTTTTATTAAAATCCCAACTTGCCCTTAACTTTCACTTGCCTAAAACTTTAACCTAAGTCAATCAGGGGCCATAACTTGTATTAAGAATATGGAGTTATGTAACCTCATTGGGTGATGTCCTGAACAATTGCGTGAAGTATTGAGTCAATTGAATGAAGGGTATAGAAGTTATTAATAAATATCCCAACCTGCCCTAAAACTTTAACCTAAGTTCCATAGTCAATCAGGGACCATACTTTGTATAAAAGATAATATGGAGTTATTTAACCTCATTATGTGATGGCTCTGAACAACTGTGTGAAGTATAAAGTCAATTGAATGAATGGTATTGGAGTTTTAAGTGAAAATCCCAACTTGCCCTAAAACTTTAACCTGCCCTAAAACTTTAACTTAAGTCAATCAGGGGCCATAACTTGTATTAAGGATAATATGGAGTTATGTAACCTCATTGTGTGATAGTCCTGAACAACTGTGTGAAGTATAAAGTCAATTAAACAAAGGGTATAGAAGTTATTTATAAATATCCCAACCTGCTCTAAAACTTTAACCTAAGTTTCATAGTCAATCAGGGGCCATAATCTGTGTAAAGAATAATATGGAGTTATCTAACCTCATCATGTGATGGCCCTGAACAACTGTGTGAAGTATTAACTCAATTGAATGAAAGGTATTGGACTTATAAGTGAAAATCCCAACTTGCCCTAAAACTTAAACCGGACGCCGACGCCAACGCTGCGACGAGTAGTATAGCCAACCTATTCTTTGAATAGTCGAGCAAAAAATAATGCCAACACCACACCTGCTCAAGGCAGTCATTTATGTGATGTATCATTAAGTTGCAGCATAAACTGCAGATGAAGTTGGATCTACAAAATTATGACAATATCCAAAATAAAAATGTTTAACGTAACGCATATCTACTCATAATGTTGAGTGACAGTGCCAAGGAAGAAATACATCCATGCAATGATTTCTGGAAACTATGTGCAGTACAATATACATTTATAATTATGTATTTTTTGTCCATAAAGAATGAATGATATGTGTTGCGCTATTCCTACTTACAGTTGCAGAAGGTTGCTGGTTCAGGTCTAGCATGCTGACCACAGTGAACATTTTCTGTGTCTTGTGGTCAAACTTCCATGGCTTGTCAATCTTTGCCTTGAGGGAGTAGCGCACATTGCCAATGTGACTCTCATATGAGGATGGCAGGTTGGGTGGTAGAAGGAAGGAAAATGGATAAGTGTGATGGCCCGCTTGCAAATGTGTGCTGTCATTACCTGGGAAATATATGCATTCCCTGAATGATCTATTTGCACAACATAATAAGAATTTCATTTAATGTAAATGCCATAAATAATAAATTATTACTGGATGTATTACTTGCTACTTCTCTTGCTTTTTAAGTAAAACAAATAACAAAAAGATCAGACTTCTAAACACAAAAAGATCCTCCAGTTGGAGTTATTGCAGGTTTAATTAAAGTCTATTTACCCTCATTTCTGTGGTCATTAGTAAATGGATATTTTAATTGAAATCAGTTTCTAGTGAATGTTTTCTAGGTACAATCTTATGATCATCACCAGTTGACAGAGGCTACAGTGTAATATATATTCAGTAATAAGTTACATCAACAGATGTTTGTCTTACCTGGTCCAAAGAGCAGGAGCTCAAAATTGAAATATGTTTCCGAGGATGAGTAGTGCCTGGTTTCTGTGCGACGGTTTTTCCCCGACCCAGTCTGATGTGTCTCCGTCCAATGCACACGGGCATGTCCTAGAAATTGCAGGCGAACACCTGTAACATGACACAAGCACTTCATCATTATACATTATTTCAATAACAATTGATATTTTGCGAAGTTATCAGCTCATTACATGACCTCATCAGCAATGCTTCATCATTACATTGTAAACATTCTTTCTTTAACAATTTTTACAAACATGTTTTGCTAAGATTATTAAAATTTTGCAAACAATAGTAAGCCAAAGGAAACACTTGGTTTCAAAGTCACTGTAACATACTTCTCAAAATTAATAGGGTTCATATGCTGGTCATGATAAACCTCACTACCAATTTTGAGAACTTTAGGACTAAACATACTAAATAGTTATTAATTAGACAAGATTTTTGTGATCAAGGTCACTGTGACCATGACCTTTGACTTAATGACCTCAAAATCAATAAGGGCCATCTCATGGCCATGACCAACCACCTTTCCAAGTTTGAGGACTGTAGGCCCAAGCATACTCTAGTTATCAATCAGCACTTTTCCTAAATATCATAAGAACATTACAGACAGAGTTTAATGAAGATTGGATAAAAACTGCTGAATTTATGAAAGGAATAACAAAATCAAACACAATCATGGTCTTTATATTTGACCTAGCGACCTAATATTTGACCCAAGATGACCCATATTCGCAATGGTCTTAAATTTCATGTTGACAAATCTTTTTAAATCGGATAAAAACTATCTATGGCACGAAAAAACACACACTTTACACAAAAACTTTTTGACCACACGAAGGCAGTAATATATAAAAAATTCAGTATCTAATTTTTATTATCACTAACTTGATTTTTCAAAACACAATAATCCTGTGGAGAGAACGCGAATTCAACTCTTTTATTTTTTTCCAACAAAGGGCATTTCTGGACAATTATAAAGGCAGAGTAATGGACCTTGCTAGCTAGCTGTACATGTGCATACCTCATTTGCAAAATGTGTACCAAGTTTCAGTTGAATATCTTGAATCATTTTGGAGTTATGGCTAAGATTTGGCACAACTATGCCAAAGATAATGACAATGACCCAATGCTATCAAAATACCTCAACTGCTTTCTTTGAAAAACAGACAAGCAATTTTAAAGAATATTTTTATATCATGATAATCTTAAATATAATTTCGCTCAAAAGCAAACTCTTTAAAAAGAGAATATCAAACAATTAATATCAAAACAAAAATAGTGTTCTGATCTTAACCCTGTTATAGTTTGAGATATTTGGACCTGGACCTGGTCGTAGTCTCTCGAAAATATTTAATCAATAAATTAACTAGAGCTGTCACAGGAGTGAAAGATACCCCCACACACCACCTGGACACATTCCAAATTATCACATTAACATATGCATTTTATGGTGTTAAACCCGTGTACCAAAATTTATTAAAATCTGTTGATCCTTTTATAACATTTTTATTGGCAAAATAATTTGAAAAAGGGGCAATAACTCTGTCAAACATTGGGGAATGTGTTCTATAGTGTAAAGTCCATGTTTTTTTTCCAAACCATGGTACCTGTCATAAGAAATCCTCCGACACCTTTTCCTTGCAAATTCTAAGTTAAATAGAGGACATATTAACTGCGTAACAAATAAGCGGTTTGTAACCATGGTCAAACTTAACCTGTAAAATTATGTTTACAAAAACATATCGAAATTAGTCAAAACTTTCATGAGTTATTTTCTAGAAACTGTGTTTGTGCCAAATTCTAAGGGATCATAGCTCCATCAAAATTAGTAGTATGTGACCAATGTCAAACTTGACCTGTATTTTATAGTGTTTTAACTTTGATATCAGTATTAAAAAGTGTTGACCCTTTCAAGTCAGTAATTTTCTGGATATTTGATTTTTTTGGCCAATTCCGTGTTGAAAAGGGATAAGAAATTATTAGTTTGTAACCAAAGTCAAACTTTACCAGTATTAAATGACATGTGTATCAAAAACTTTTCAAATCTGTTGACCTTTTCATGAGTTGTCATCCGAACAAAAAAACCAACACACTGACAGTCTACAAGTTCACCCCTTCAATGTATACAGCCTCTCCCAAAACACACTGACAGTCTACAAGTTCACCCCTACAATGTATACAGCCTCTCCCAAAACACACTGACAGTCTACAACTCCACTCCTACAATGTATACAGCCTCTCCCAAAACACACTGACAGTCTACAAGTAACCCCTACAATGTATACAGCCTCTCCCAAAACACACTGACAGTCTACAAGTTCACCCCTACAATGTATACAGCCTCTCCCAAAACACACTGACAGTCTATAAGTTCACCCCTACAATGTATACAACCTCTCCCAAAACACACTGACAGTCTACAAGTTCACCCCTACAATGTATACAGCCTCTCCCAAAACACACTGACAGTCTACAAGTTCACTCCTACAATGTATACAGCCTCTCCCAAAACACACTGACAGTCTACAAGTTCAGCCCTACAATGTATACAGCCTCTCCCAAAACACACCGACAGTCTACAAGTTCAGCCCTACAATGTATACAGCCTCTCCCAAAACACACTGACAGTCTACAAGTTCACTCCTACAATGTATACAGCCTCTCCCAAAAACACACTGACAGTCTACAAGTTCACCCCTACAATGTATACAGCCTCTCCCAAAACACACTGACAGTCTACAAACTCACCCCTACAATGTATACAGCCTCTCCCAAAACACACTGACAGTCTACAAGTTCACTCCTACAATGTATACAGCCTCTCCCAAAACACACTGACAGTCTACAAGTTCACCCCTACAAGGTATACAGCCTCTCCCAAAACACACTGACAGTCTACAAGTTCACCCCTACAAGGTATACAGCCTCTCCCAAAACACACTGACAGTCTACAAGTTTACTCCTACAAGGTATACAGCCTCTCCCAAAACACACTGACAGTCTACAAGTTCACCCCTACAATGTATACAGCCTCTCCCAAAACACACTGACAGTCTACAAGTTCACCCCTTCAATGTATACAGCCTCTCCCAAAACACACTGACAGTCTACAAGTTCACCCCTACAATGTATACAGCCTCTCCCAAAACACACTGACAGTCTACAAGTTCACCCCTACAATGTATACAGCCTCTCCCAAAACACACTGACAGTCTACAAGTTCACTCCTACAAGGTATACAGCCTCTCCCAAAACACACTGACAGTCTACAAGTTCACCCCTTCAATGTATACAGCCTCTCCCAAAACACACTGACAGTCTACAAGTTAACTCCTACAATGTATACAGCCTCTCCCAAAACACACTGACAGTCTACAAGTTAACTCCTACAATGTATACAGCCTCTCCCAAAACACACTGACCGGCTACAAAGTCACTCCTACAATGTATACAGCCTCTCCCAAAACACACTGACAGTCTACAAGTTCACTCCTACAATGTATACAGCCTCTCCCAAAACACACTGACAGTCTACAAGTTCACTCCTACAATGTATACAGCCTCTCCCAAAACACACTGACAGTCTACAAGTTCACCCCTACAATGTATACAGCCTCTCCCAAAACACACTGACAGTCTACAAGTTCACCCCTACAATGTATACAGCCTCTCCCAAAACACACTGACAGTCTACAAGTTCACTCCTACAATGTATACAGCCTCTCCCAAAACACACTGACAGTCTACAAGTTCACCCCTACAAGGTATACAGCCTCTCCCAAAACACACTGACAGTCTACAAGTTCACCCCTACAAGGTATACAGCCTCTCCCAAAACACACTGACAGTCTACAAGTTTACTCCTACAAGGTATACAGCCTCTCCCAAAACACACTGACAGTCTACAAGTTCACTCCTACAATGTATACAGCCTCTCCCAAAACACACTGACAGTCTACAAATTCACCCCTTCAATGTATACAGCCTCTCCCAAAACACACTGACAGTCTACAAGTTCACCCCTACAATGTATACAGCCTCTCCCAAAACACACTGACAGTCTACAAGTTCACCCCTACAATGTATACAGCCTCTCCCAAAACACACTGACAGTCTACAAGTTCACTCCTACAAGGTATACAGCCTCTCCCAAAACACACTGACAGTCTACAAGTTCACTCCTACAATGTATACAGCCTCTCCCAAAACACACTGACCGGCTACAAAGTCACTCCTACAATGTATACAGCCTCTCCCAAAACACACTGACAGTCTACAAGTTCACTCCTACAATGTATACAGCCTCTCCCAAAACACACTGACAGTCTACAAGTTCACTCCTACAATGTATACAGCCTCTCCCAAAACACACTGACAGTCTACAAGTTCACCCCTACAATGTATACAGCCTCTCCCAAAACACACTGACAGTCTACAAGTTCACCCCTACAATGTATACAGCCTCTCCCAAAACACACTGACAGTCTACAAGTTCACTCCTACAATGTATACAGCCTCTCCCAAAACACACTGACAGTCTACAAGTTCACCCCTACAAGGTATACAGCCTCTCCCAAAACACACTGACAGTCTACAAGTTCACCCCTACAAGGTATACAGCCTCTCCCAAAACACACTGACAGTCTACAAGTTTACTCCTACAAGGTATACAGCCTCTCCCAAAACACACTGACAATCTACAAGTTCACTCCTACAATGTATACAGCCTCTCCCAAAACACACTGACAGTCTACAAATTCACCCCTTCAATGTATACAGCCTCTCCCAAAACACACTGACAGTCTACAAGTTCACCCCTACAATGTATACAGCCTCTCCCAAAACACACTGACAGTCTACAAGTTCACCCCTACAATGTATACAGCCTCTCCCAAAACACACTGACAGTCTACAAGTTCACCCCTACAAGGTATACAGCCTCTCCCAAAACACACTGACAGTCTACAAGTTCACCCCTTCAATGTATACAGCCTCTCCCAAAACACACTGACAGTCTACAAGTTAACTCCTACAATGTATACAGCCTCTCCCAAAACACACTGACCGGCTACAAGTTAACTCCTACAATGTATACAGCCTCTCCCAAAACACACTGACCGGCTACAAAGTCACTCCTACAATGTATACAGCCTCTCCCAAAACACACTGACAGTCTACAAGTTCACTCCTACAATGTATACAGCCTCTCCCAAAACACACTGACAGTCTACAAGTTCACCCCTTCAATGTATACAGCCTCTCCCAAAACACACTGACAGTCTACAAGTTCACCCCTACAATGTATACAGCCTCTCCCAAAACACACTGACAGTCTACAAGTTCACCCCTACAATGTATACAGCCTCTCCCAAAACACACTGACAGTCTACAAGTTCACTCCTACAAGGTATACAGCCTCTCCCAAAACACACTGACAGTCTACAAGTTCACCCCTTCAATGTATACAGCCTCTCCCAAAACACACTGACAGTCTACAAGTTAACTCCTACAATGTATACAGCCTCTCCCAAAACACACTGACAGTCTACAAGTTAACTCCTACAATGTATACAGCCTCTCCCAAAACACACTGACCGGCTACAAAGTCACTCCTACAATGTATACAGCCTCTCCCAAAACACACTGACAGTCTACAAGTTCACTCCTACAATCACTCCTACAATGTATACAGCCTCTCCCAAAACACACTGACAGTCTACAAGTTCACCCCTACAATGTATACAGCCTCTCCCAAAACACACTGACAGTCTACAAGTTCACCCCTACAATGTATACAGCCTCTCCCAAAACACACTGACAGTCTACAAGTTCACTCCTACAATGTATACAGCCTCTCCCAAAACACACTGACAGTCTACAAGTTCACCCCTACAAGGTATACAGCCTCTCCCAAAACACACTGACAGTCTACAAGTTCACCCCTACAAGGTATACAGCCTCTCCCAAAACACACTGACAGTCTACAAGTTTACTCCTACAAGGTATACAGCCTCTCCCAAAACACACTGACAGTCTACAAGTTCACTCCTACAATGTATACAGCCTCTCCCAAAACACACTGACAGTCTACAAGTTCACCCCTTCAATGTATACAGCCTCTCCCAAAACACACTGACAGTCTACAAGTTCACCCCTACAATGTATACAGCCTCTCCCAAAACACACTGACAGTCTACAAGTTCACCCCTACAATGTATACAGCCTCTCCCAAAACACACTGACAGTCTACAAGTTCACCCCTACAAGGTATACAGCCTCTCCCAAAACACACTGACAGTCTACAAGTTCACCCCTTCAATGTATACAGCCTCTCCCAAAACACACTGACAGTCTACAAGTTAACTCCTACAATGTATACAGCCTCTCCCAAAACACACTGACCGGCTACAAGTTAACTCCTACAATGTATACAGCCTCTCCCAAAACACACTGACCGGCTACAAAGTCACTCCTACAATGTATACAGCCTCTCCCAAAACACACTGACAGTCTACAAGTTCACTCCTACAATGTATACAGCCTCTCCCAAAACACACTGACAGTCTACAAGTTCACTCCTACAAGGTATACAGCCTCTCCCAAAACACACTGACAGTCTACAAGTTCACTCCTACAATGTATACAGCCTCTCCCAAAACACACTGACAGTCTACAAGTTCACCCCTACAATGTATACAGCCTCTCCCAAAACACAATGACAGTCTACAAGTTCACCCCTACAATGTATACAGCCTCTCCCAAAACACACTGACAGTCTACAAGTTCACTCCTACAATGTATACAGCCTCTCCCAAAACACACTGACAGTCTACAAGTTCACCCCTACAAGGTATACAGCCTCTCCCAAAACACACTGACAGTCTACAAGTTCACTCCTACAATGTATACAGCCTCTCCCAAAACACACTGACAGTCTACAAGTTCACTCCTACAATGTATACAGCCTCTCCCAAAACACACTGACAGTCTACAAGTCCACCCCTACAATGTATACAGCCTCTCCCAAAACACACTGACAGTCTACAAGTTCACCCCTACAAGGTATACAGCCTCTCCCAAAACACACTGACAGTCTACAAGTTCACTCCTACAAGGTATACAGCCTCTCCCAAAACACACTGACAGTCTACAAGTTCACTCCTACAATGTATACAGCCTCTCCCAAAACACACCGACAGTCTACAAGTTTACCCCTACAATGTATACAACCTCTCCCAAAACACACCGACAGTCTACAAGTTCACTCCTACAAGGTATACAGCCTCTCCCAAAACACACTGGCAGTCTACAAGTTCACCCCTACAATGTATACAGCCTCTCCCAAAACACACCGACAGTCTACAAGTTCACTTCTACAAGGTATACAGCCTCTCCCAAAACACACTGACAGTCTACAAGTTCACTCCTACAATGTATACAGCCTCTCCCAAAACACACTGACAGTCTACAAGTTCACTCCTACAATGTATACAGCCTCTCCCAAAACACACTGACAGTCTACAAGTTCACTCCTACAAGGTATACAGCCTCTCCCAAAACACACCGACAGTCTACAAGTTCACCCCTACAATGTATACAGCCTCTCCCAAAACACACCGACAGTCTACAAGTTCACTCCTACAATGTATACAGCCTCTCCCAAAACACACTGACAGTCTACAAGTTCACCCCTACAATGTATACAGCCTCTCCCAAAACACACTGACAGTCTACAAGTTCACCCCTACAATGTATACAACCTCTCCCAAAACACACTGACAGTCTACAAGTTTACCCCTACAATGTATACAGCCTCTCCCAAAACACACTGACAGTCTACAAGTTCACTCCTACAATGTATACAGTCTCTCCCAAAACACACTGACAGTCTACAACTCCACTCCTACAATGTATACAGCCTCTCCCAAAACACACTGACAGTCTATAAGTTCACCCCTACAATGTATACAGCCTCTCCCAAAACACACTGACAGTCTACAAGTTCACCCCTACAATGTATACAGCCTCTCCCAAAACACACTGACAGTCTACAAGTTCACCCCTACAATGTATACAACCTCTCCCAAAACACACTGACAGTCTACAAGTTCACCCCTACAATGTATACAACCTCTCCCAAAACACACTGACAGTCTACAAGTTCACCCCTACAATGTATACAACCTCTCCCAAAACACACTGACAGTCTACAAGTTCACCCCTACAATGTATACAGCCTCTCCCAAAACACACTGACAGTCTACAAGTTCACCCCTACAATGTATACAGCCTCTCCCAAAACACACTGACAGTCTACAAGTTCACTCCTACAATGTATACAGCCTCTCCCAAAACACACTGACAGTCTACAAGTTCACCCCTACAATGTATACAGCCTCTCCCAAAACACACTGACAGGCTACATGTTCACCCCTACAATGTATACAGCCTCTCCCAAAACACACTGACAGTCTACAAGTTCACCCCTACAATGTATACAACCTCTCCCAAAACACACTGACAGTCTACAAGTTCACCCCTACAATGTATACAGCCTCTCCCAAAACACACTGACAGTCTACAAGTTCACTCCTACAATGTATACAGCCTCTCCCAAAACACACTGACAGTCTACAAGATCACTCCTACAAGGTATACAGCCTCTCCCAAAACACACTGACAGTCTACAAGTCCACTCCTACAATGTATACAGCCTCTCCCAAAACACACTGACAGTCTACAAGTTCACTCCTACAATGTATACAGCCTCTCCCAAAACACAGTATACTCTCCCAAAACACACTGACAGTCTACAAGTAACCCCTACAATGTATACAGCCTCTCCCAAAACACACTGACAGTCTACAAGTTCACCCCTACAAGGTATACAGCCTCTCCCAAAACACACTGACAGTCTACAAGTTCACCCCTACAATGTATACAGCCTCTCCCAAAACACACTGACAGTCTACAAGTTCACTCCTACAATGTATACAGCCTCTCCCAAAACACAGTATACTCTCCCAAAACACACTGACAGTCTACAAGTAACCCCTACAATGTATACAGCCTCTCCCAAAACACACTGACAGTCTACAAGTTCACCCCTACAAGGTATACAGCCTCTCCCAAAACACACTGACAGTCTACAAGTTCACCCCTACAATGTATACAGCCTCTCCCAAAACACACTGACAGTCTACAAGTTCACTCCTACAATGTATACAGCCTCTCCCAAAACACACTGACAGTCTACAAGTTCACCCCTACAAGGTATACAGCCTCTCCCAAAACACACTGACAGTCTACAAGTTCACCCCTACAATGTATACAGCCTCTCCCAAAACACACTGACAGTCTACAAGTTCACTCCTACAATGTATACAGCCTCTCCTAAAACACACTGACAGTCTACAAGTTTACCCCTACAATGTATACAGCCTCTCCCAAAACACACCGACAGTCTACAAGTTCACCCCTACAATGTATACAGCCTCTCCCAAAACACACTGACAGTCTACAAGTTCACCCCTACAATGCATACAGCCTCTCCCAAAACACACTGACAGTCTACAAGTAACCCCTTCAAGGTATACAGCCTCTCCCAAAACACACTGACACAGTGTGCGAAATTAACGGTAGCCCGATCGCCCGTGGCGACGAAAAATTGACCCAGGCTACGAAAAAATCCTTTAAGGTAGCCCGACTGGCGATGAAATCATCGGGCTTGTTGGTTAAAAAAAATTGTCGGGTAAATGTTTACCTCGACACCGTTGACCGACTTCCGGATAATCTCTCATTGTTATGGATATTTTCTGTAATCTCCCTTGTCATGCAATTATACGCTATATATATATACTGCTTGAAAACAATTATTTTGACGGAAATCATATTTCGGACTGTCAATACTATTTTTTGTTTTAGTGAGATATTAAAGTTTGGATGTTGTTTTTGTTGTGTTTTTTTTTTTAATAAACTTGGATTATTTAGTCACCGAAAATTATGAAATATATGTTTGTAAAATCCTGTCACTAATGCCACAAGCAGCACATGTTGACAGGACTTCCATCCTCCCCCTTCATCAACAATCCAACTGCCTTGACAGAACCAGCCCCCCCCCCCATCAAACCACCACCAGCCCCCCTGCCCCCTGGCAACACAGGACCACACAACCACCATACTTGCATTTTATACAAAATATAATAAGATATTGTACAGTTGTCATATCATTCCTTGTTTTTAACCATATAAGGTACTCAAGATGCATTTTTCTGTTAACCGGTGGGCTATGGAAATCTGGCTTGGGCTACAGAAATCTCAAAGTCTGTAGCCCCATTGGCTACCAGGTAAAAAAGGTTAATTTCGCACACTGCTGACAGTCTACAAGTTCACGCCTACAAGGTATATAGCCTCTCCCAAAACACACTGACAGTCTACAAGTTCACCCCTACAAGGTATACAGCCTCTCCCAAAACACACTGACAGTCTACAAGTTCACTCCTACAATGTATACAGCCTCTCCCAAAACACACTGACAGTCTACAAGTTCACTCCTACAATGTATACAGCCTCTCCCAAAACACACTGACAGTCTACAAGTTCACCCCTACAATGTATACAACCTCTCCCAAAACACACTGACAGTCTACAAGTTTACCCCTACAATGTATACAGCCTCTCCCAAAACACACTGACAGTCTACAAGTTCACTCCTACAATGTATACAGTCTCTCCCAAAACACACTGACAGTCTACAACTCCACTCCTACAATGTATACAGCCTCTCCCAAAACACACTGACAGTCTATAAGTTCACCCCTACAATGTATACAGCCTCTCCCAAAACACACTGACAGTCTACAAGATCACTCCTACAAGGTATACAGCCTCTCCCAAAACACACTGACAGTCTACAAGTTCACCCCTACAATGTATACAACCTCTCCCAAAACACACTGACAGTCTACAAGTTCACCCCTACAATGTATACAACCTCTCCCAAAACACACTGACAGTCTACAAGTTCACCCCTACAATGTATACAACCTCTCCCAAAACACACTGACAGTCTACAAGTTCACCCCTACAATGTATACAGCCTCTCCCAAAACACACTGACAGTCTACAAGTTCACCCCTACAATGTATACAGTCTCTCCCAAAACACACTGACAGTCTACAAGTTCACCCCTACAATGTAAACAGCCTCTCCCAAAACACACTGACAGTCTACAAGTTCACTCCTACAATGTATACAGCCTCTCCCAAAACACACTGACAGTCTACAAGTTCACCCCTACAATGTATACAGCCTCTCCCAAAACACACTGACAGGCTACATGTTCACCCCTACAATGTATACAGCCTCTCCCAAAACACACTGACAGTCTACAAGTTCACCCCTACAATGTATACAACCTCTCCCAAAACACACTGACAGTCTACAAGTTCACCCCTACAATGTATACAGCCTCTCCCAAAACACACTGACAGTCTACAAGTTCACTCCTACAATGTATACAGCCTCTCCCAAAACACACTGACAGTCTACAAGATCACTCCTACAAGGTATACAGCCTCTCCCAAAACACACTGACAGTCTACAAGTCCACTCCTACAATGTATACAGCCTCTCCCAAAACACACTGACAGTCTACAAGTTCACTCCTACAATGTATACAGCCTCTCCCAAAACACAGTATACTCTCCCAAAACACACTGACAGTCTACAAGTAACCCCTACAATGTATACAGCCTCTCCCAAAACACACTGACAGTCTACAAGTTCACCCCTACAAGGTATACAGCCTCTCCCAAAACACACTGACAGTCTACAAGTTCACTCCTACAATGTATACAGCCTCTCCCAAAACACACTGACAGTCTACAAGTTCACTCCTACAATGTATACAGCCTCTCCCAAAACACAGTATACTCTCCCAAAACACACTGACAGTCTACAAGTAACCCCTACAATGTATACAGCCTCTCCCAAAACACACTGACAGTCTACAAGTTCACCCCTACAATGTATACAGCCTCTCCCAAAACACACTGACAGTCTACAAGTTCACCCCTACAATGTATACAGCCTCTCCCAAAACACACTGACAGTCTACAAGTTCACTCCTACAATGTATACAGCCTCTCCCAAAACACACTGACAGTCTACAAGTTCACCCCTACAAGGTATACAGCCTCTCCCAAAACACACTGACAGTCTACAAGTTCACCCCTACAATGTATACAGCCTCTCCCAAAACACACTGACAGTCTACAAGTTCACTCCTACAATGTATACAGCCTCTCCTAAAACACACCGACAGTCTACAAGTTCACCCCTACAATGTATACAGCCTCTCCCAAAACACACTGACAGTCTACAAGTTCACCCCTACAATGCATACAGCCTCTCCCAAAACACACTGACAGTCTACAAGTAACCCCTACAAGGTATACAGCCTCTCCCAAAACACACTGACACAGTGTGCGAAATTAACGGTAGCCCGATCGCCCGTGGCGAAGAAAAATTGACCCAGGCTACGAAAAAATCCTTTAAGGTAGCCCGACTGGCGATGAAATCATCGGGCTTTTTGGTTAAAAAAAATTGTCGGGTAAATGTTTACCTCAACACCGTTGACCGACTTCCGGATAATCTCTCATTGTTATGGATATTTTCTGTAATCTCCCTTGTCATGCAATTATACGCTATATATATACTGCTTGAAAACAATTATTTTGACGGAAATCATATTTCGGACTGTCAATACTATTTTTTGTTTTAGTGAGATATTAAAGTTTGGATGTTGTTTTTGTTGTTTTTTTTTTTAATAAACTTGGATTATTTAGTCACCGAATATTATGAAATATATGTTTGTAAAATCCTGTCACTAATGCCACAAGCAGCACATGTTGACAGGACTTCCATCCTCCCCCTTCATCAACAATCCAACTGCCTTGACAGAACCAGCCCCCCCCCCCCCATCAAACCACCACCAGCCCCCCTGCCCCCTGGCAACACAGGACCACACAACCACCATACTTGCATTTTATACAAAATATAATAAGATATTGTACAGTTGTCATATCATTCCTTGTTTTTAACCATATAAGGTACTCAAGATGCATTTTTCTGTTAACCGGTGGGCTATGGAAATCTGGCTTGGGCTACAGAAATCTCAAAGTCTGTAGCCCCATTGGCTACCAGGTAAAAAAGGTTAATTTCGCACACTGCTGACAGTCTACAAGTTCACGCCTACAAGGTATATAGCCTCTCCCAAAACACACTGACAGTCTACAAGTTCACCCCTACAAGGTATACAGCCTCTCCCAAAACACACTGACAGTCTACAAGTTCACCCCTACAATGTATACAGCCTCTCCCAAAACACACTGACAGTCTACAAGTTCACCCCTACAATGTATACAGCCTCTCCCCAAACTTTGTGGGGTATATTTTAACCAACTCAACTTATTTACCACTTTAAAGCCATTAAGGCATCAATTGTTTTTACTCTTGTTATAATAATAATTATTCTCTCAAAGATTAAATTCATGTGGTTTTTTTTGGCTGAAAATTTGAACAAAAATTGCTATATATACACAGCAGGAAGTGTTTTTGTCAATGATTAATTACTTCAGAATTTCTACTTGCATCAACTATTTTTTGTTTATTTAATGACCTTATGCAAGAAGGAAGTAAACACACAAATCCAGAATATTAAGACACAATAAATAAATAAATAATATGAAAGAACCCGAATTTATTTCCTTTCAAATTTTACAACATACTAGAAGGTTTCAAAAAAGAGTACTGTCAGTTCAGAAAGAACAGGGGCATCAGGTTCTCACTCAGTGAAATATAGTCATTATTTTTGTATTTTACACTGAAATAAAACAACCTCTTTGCATTACAGATACATTTAAAGACCATTTCCCCTGTTTGTATAAATAACAGTTTTTGTATGAGATGCAAAGAACAGTTTTCTCATCAGCTGCAATGTGGTATAATAATCAACTGATGACTGACAAGCTATTTCTCCCTCATAGTACCTGTTTCATTGACACCTGATTATCACAAACATACCACTCTATATGCTAGAAAACAGCTGCAAGCTATTCTGTAATGGGTATAAAAGAGAATTCCCAGCGGGATGAGGGTGTTAACCCCTCCACCCCTTGTTTACCATCTACTCCTTCATTGTCTAACTGACGCCACAAATACAATTGAACTATTTTGCACGTCTGCATACCGAAAATGCAAAAATTTAAGTTTTTGCTTCGTTACACCCCAATTGAGTCTTAAGGACTGCTTAAAAAGCCCCTGAACACAGCGTACCATAAAGGATGCCTCAGAAATGTTCAGTACACTTTATAAATTGACATGGAAGGTTATATACCATTTATATAGTCTGTAAATGATTTCTCAGACAAAATAATCAGGGCACGACACTAACAGTAACCCGGTGACCTGAGACAACTAATTTTCTGACAGGATAACCACAGCCAATTTGCTAGGGAACCCGCTGGGTCACCAGAAAAAAACACTTTGCCATGGTCATATCATATATATTTTAATTCTCTTCATGTATATAGCAGACGCGCACTGCCTGGTGCTACATCATTGAATGTATTCAGGGTCGGCGTTCAGACTGCAGTGTTTGGTTAATAAAGTACATACGGAGAAGCCAGTCTCCTTTAAAAACCACATCATTATCGGATATTTAAGATAATTGTTTGCCCTTAATTTTATAAATAATCAATGAATAATGACATCATTTTAAATGAAGTCCAAACAAATGACAGACCTGTTCTGAATGTTGAATTTTAGTTTGACCGAGAATTTCGCCACAATGTGGATTATGTCATTAATCTTTCACGATGTGGCGATTTGTAAGTGGTGCTCCAGAGCCATTTCACACATAGAAATAATAGCTTGATGAGGAAAGGCTTAAAAAATACTATAGATTGATTCTTAGTTTATTTTAAAACGATGAATTATTTAATTGTTTTTTGCCACTGTCTAATCAATCTGACCAAAGTGCACGACTTCATTAAGGTAGGTGTACTTGTTAGATTTACTTTATTAGTAGACAGTTTTATAAATGTCCAACACAACTGTCTATGTCAAATAGGACTAATCATTTGGTTTTAATTCAATGAAGTTATCAAGTAAAAACCCTACTAAAGAGTTTTAAACTCTTAAAGGAAATTATTTTAAAGATAAAAATCATGATAGATTACTTTTAGTTAAAATGAAATAAGATACTTAAACCAGTTATGCTCAGACTTTTTGTGAAACTTGAGTCAACTCTTCCATATAAAACTTCCAGAAAGCCGTCGGTTCAACAGAAATGACCAGCAAATTTTGATCTGGTCGACGAGATCTGATCAGAAATCGGTCCCACTGACTGGATTTTAGCATTTAGGCCCAGTAACCAGGATTTAGCGCAAAGGCGTTAGAAAAACTTTACACATGTTTTCATTGGGCACTTTCGACACAGTGCCTGTATAAAAGTCAACATAGGTGTGCATGTTACTTACTGCCAGTCATACGCGCAGCCAACATGGCTTCTTTAAAAAAAATATGGTAATGTCCAAGCTATTTGAAAACCTGTAGGCAGTCACGTCTAGGAACAGCTTTACTGAACAACCTGAAGACAATGGAACATGAATCTCCAGAAATATATACATTCTATCCAGAGAAAGCCATTGACACTTGGCTGGTAGTCAATTATCACTTCCATTCTATAAACAAAATAGCTCTACCTTTGTCAATTTAAAGGAATCATTTATTTTGTCAAGAAAACAAAATCCATGATAAGATACAAAATGTAAGACATGCTTGGTTTAAATCTAAATACACTGTAATATAATGTTCAGACAGGCATTTTATTTCAGAAAACAAACATATAATTGTTTTTTAAAGTTTATTTGTACATCCACTGTCCATGGTAAATTTTACATTTTAAGGCAGAGTCCACGATGGGAAGAAGCCCTGCATATAACAGTGGTCAAAATGAGCACAAGCTCGCAAGCCTTGGACTTGTAAAATACTTTCCGGCTTTCTCAAATTCTTTGATTTATACAGAAGGGCTTGTTCAAAAATGTAATTTCAAGCAAAAGTATAAAAATTTGGGCTTGTTCATCTAAAAGATTAATTTCGATGACTGATATAAGCAAACACAAAAGAAACAGTGAATCTGCCCCAAAACCATTGGCAACACAGGAAAGGGTCACCCTGTCCGACACTGAAGAAGTCTCTAGTGTTACTGAGGATTCCAGCGTGACACAAAAGATCTCAGAAGCATTGCCTGTCAGTCTGTCTTATACTGAGATCATATGTAGGAATCTGTAAATCAAGTGATTGAAGGTCCTTACATGTCTCTTGAAATATAGATAAACAATCTTGGTGACAAACAGTACTCTGAACCCGATATTGATGAGGAGTGTTTCAATTATCAAGATGAACTTTTGAACTTTGACAGGCTGATGATATCCAGCAGAGACTTACTCAGTTTTTATTATGAAATAAGCTGACTTAGATAGATAAGACGTTGTCATTACTTTGTGTGTTTTTTTCCATCTGTTTTGGTCTGACAGATTTTCTTTCAGTCTGCCAGATTTTTGTTTCTTGTCAGACCAAATATCTGACACATTTTTGTAACTTTCGGAAAGTTTGATAAAATCAGTTTGGGGAAGTCCAATTAGTCAAAATCAGTATTTCCAGATTTGTCAAATGTCTGCCCTAAATTGGTATCAACAAAACACTGAAATTATTCTAAATGAATGTCAAAATGTTAAAACACAGCATTGTGGCTAATAAACACACATTCCCACAAACAAACACCCCAACCAGTGAATGGGAAAGCCATTTTTTTTTTACTGTTCATCCTTTTAAATGTTCAAATATTAAACAGAATTATTTTTTTCATAGAATTTAAAAATAAAACAACAAAAATAAAACTTATGACATGATTTTCAGGAAATGTCTCAGAACTACTGTCACTTTCAAACTTAACCTTTATCCTTGTTTGGACACCTAATTCAAAACCATTTAAAACAAAAATATGTTATTTGATTTAAGCTAATCTTGCATGTTTCTAAATATTCAGTAGCTTAATTTTACATATATCAGTGAAGAGATCAATTGGCTATCTGGAAAAAAATTCAATAATTGTCCGAGATCTACTCTCTAGCTAGTATGGATGTAGATACCAGTTCCAACTTTTCTTGTTTTAAAAAGTGATAAAATGTGATTTGAATCAAATACTTTACATTAATCCCAAAGTGTTGTACCAACATCATCTAACTAATTAATTAATTAATGTATAATTAGAATTAGTCCATATGAACAGTCGCTTGAGAGTGTTTGGCGATTTTTATTTGGCGACTCTACGTGTCCATTCTCGACTTTCCAATAGACTATAATCCTTTGCGGCAGGGTGACTTCCGGTTTATTTGCGGGTTATAACGAAGTATAATAGCAGCGATAAATACGGACTAATTATCATTCCAGGTTTGTTATAAGTTATTTATTTTTATTAGATTTGTCATTTTAACGAGTTTATATTACATTATTGTGATATTATTTTAATGTCATGAGTTATAAATCGCTTGACTGTTTACTTGGACAGTTAGTTCTGGTGGAGTGGGGTAGATGGTTCAGAAAAGACTGCGGTTACTATTCTTATTGGAGTATTATAAACAACAAATTCTCATCCATTCTTAAACATTTGTTTTGAAAATTAACACAAATAATACATAAGTTTGTTTTACTGTCATAATCTAATTAGGAATCTGTATGTACATTACCAGGTATAACTAATAGTCTTATGAATGAACATAAATAAATCATCATCAATATAAATTATGATATTTATACTGCTGTTTGTATTTTATTACTATGTAATAAACATTTTACTTAGAAAGAGTAATTATGTCATGCTGTCACCTGTGTAGTCTTCTAAATGATTTGTTATGTTCAAATATTATGATGGCCACCGGACTAGTCGCATACACCCAGGCCTGGAATTAAATCAGGGTCCAGATTGTCTTAAAACCCATCCATAAATAAGTCTGAGAGTAACTTATTTTTTTTTATAAAGCCAAGAATGACAGATCCCAGCACTAAGTATATTGAGCAGAAAGATAAATGGCACCTGTTAGAGTTAAAAAAAAATGGCAATGCTTTGTTGAAATATTGATATGAATTTGTGTTTCATGAAACACTTCAGTGTAAAAAGGGAAAGGTATTGGCTAAAAATAATTTATGTGTAACACTTGTGTTTTTTTTAACAATGCATTGTTAAATATTGTGGAGTTACAATTGAAGAACATATTTTACATTGGTATGAATCAGTCGACTTGCGGCTTTTAGGGAACAAATTGAAAATCCAAGTATTGATAAAAAGTTCCCTATACGCACATTATTGTGGGCACAAATAATGTTGAATTAGTGAACGATACATTTTTCATAAATGAAGCTAAAAGACTATCTAAATAATGTTCAACTTACTTGATAATGTTTCAAAAGATCCACTCTTATGCAATTTATATCATTTTAATGGATTTTGTTTAATACATGTATGTTACAATAGAAGGATACAGTTGATCATTTGTGAAACTTAATCTTATCTTATCGCTGACCAACACGGTCAGCCTGTATTTGTTATGTTCAAACCTGACTATCACGGTCCGCCTTTTTCGAAACTCTAACTAACAACGATAGTAGATGTTGTTTAATTCGGAAAGAAAATATTTAAAAAGGTAATGTTCATACATGTATGATATAATAGAAGGATACAGTTGATCATTTGTGAAACTTAATGACATATGAGCATAAGAATAAAATTTATTTAATCGACAGCATGGGAAACGAACAACGTGATGATAGAATTATTCCGGATGGGCTAAAAATTCAACTATCGCAGATTTATGGGAAAAATGTAGACTGTCTAAATATCGTTGTACCTACAGTCCAAAAACAAGACAATACAATAGATTGTGGCTTATATGCCATTGCACATGCAACATCTTTTTGTTTTCGGCAAAAACCGTGTTTCGATTTAATATTTAATTCATTAAAACTGCGTGATCATTTATTAGAATGCTTAGAAAAAGAAGAAATGTCTGAATTTCCAATCACTTCCAAGACAATCAGTGGACGGCGAAAAAATTCAAAAATCATTAAAATTGTAAACTCTTGTGTATGTAATTTGCCAGAATGCTTAGGCGACCAAGTGCAATGTAATAAATGTTCTCAATGGTATCACAAACACTGTGTAAAAGCACCAATAAACATATCACAGTTAGACATTGAATTCATATGCCCACTCTGTTAACTAGTTAGACTGAACTTAGGCTCAGACATTTACGTATTCAGTAACTCGATCAATCCTTCATTCAATCTTGTGATCAATCCATCATTCTTTTATTTATTTAGCCATTAAATCAATCAATCAATCAATCAATCAATCAATCAACCAACCAACCAATCAATCAACCAATCAATCAATCAATCACATGGACCATGACAAGAGCACCTCCACGTGGCCTGGATGAAGATGGAAACTTTTTCTTACAAAAACGTGAAAACAATGAAGACTGTCTAAATATTGTTGTACCTACAGTCCAAAAACAAGACAATGCAATAGATTGTGGCTTATTTGCCATTTATTTAACCATTATATCAATCAATTAATAAACCAATCAATCAATCAATGGATACTTTTTCTTACAAAAACGTTACAAAAGTCATCCATCTTCAATTAAACGCTCTTATAATTTATAATTTATTAATAATATATCAATTATAATAATTAAAATAGTACACAGAAATAAATAAAACAACAAACAAATGATAAAATATTAAAAAAAATCCATTCTCATTTTTCTGGTCAGCCTTTTCTGGCCTGGTCAGCCTTTCCCCTCTATATCTATATTGGCAGCCATTTGGTCAGCCTTTTAGCACGACCCCATTATTGTGGCTAAATTAGAATAAATTAGGTGACCTAATTTATTCTAATTAGATCGTTACTACCCTTGATTTTTCTAACTAAGTGATATTTTCTCATAATGAAAATTTGTTTCTCAGTCACTGCCAAACTCTATCACAATACCTGTATAATTTAAGGCCAAAGTCATCTCATTAATTACATTTTGTAGGCATTCTAAATGTGGAAGATCAATTTTTAAAATCACCAGTTTTGAAAATATGGGGCAGACAGTGAGATTTCAATACAGCCCATCGCAGACAGGACCCCGACAGCTCAATTTAACGCTCTTTGTTACTGTCTTTTACAGGTGTTCTTAACTAGTTCACAAAAATCTGAAAACCATAAAATGTTAAAAAATCTCACCTCTCATTTTCATGGCATCGTTTAATTCCACTGTAACATATCCGTCTATTGTCTGACCAGCAAAGTAAACTAAATGAGGATTGTTCAATGTAATTAAAAACGCATTTAATTTGCCCATGATTGTTCACTTGTTAGCTCTGCTTTAATGTTTTGAAATATCAGCGTCCATAACTTAAAGGTGCACACAACAGTAATATAAAATTTTATAACATTTTCAATAGTCTGGAGTTCCTTCCCCTAACACTATCGTTATCGGTATGAACATTCGGAACTCCTCGGCCATTTTTTCAAAAACAACCTCGGATGTATGCCGGTACATCTGTTGAAGTAGTCCGTATTTTTTTGAATAAAAGCATTAATTAAATGTAGTGTTTAAGAGTTGTATTCATTGCTCTCAGCTTAAATTGATTGCCAGTGAAGTGTATTATTGCAAACATAATTACGATTCCCAAGAGTTAAGTCATAAATTTTAACTACTAAATAAGATTACTACGCGATCTATTTGCAGCGGACTTAAACGTACCACTTTTTAAGTATGTAAACCGTCCATATACATCCGAGGTTGTTTTTGAAAAAATGGCCGAGGAGTTCCGAATGCGGTATGAAATATCAGTGAGCAGGGAACCAGACTACATTTTCAATTCCTACAAGATGCACACAACAGTATACCCTAGATGTATGGTAGAGATCAACGCATCACTACGGAGGATGGATCTGGATTTGAACACTTACACTGCAGGACCCCGTTTTACTAACAGTTCGTAAGTTTCGGCGTCCACGCAGCCCTTTAGTAAGTACTATCACTGCGCACACTACATGTATGTCGCTTCTGTCCTGAGTACTGTATACAAATTATTTCAACCAATAATTGTTTTTGGGAAATGAGTTTTTAAATTGATCGTTTTTACAAGTAATTTAATTAATTGAAGCATTTATGGTGGTTAGAACCATGCCTTTGTATAATATTCTCTCCAACACAGCGCTTAAATTGTTTAGGTCTAATAAGCCGCTTCAGATTGAGTCAGACAGACATTGCATGGCACCAGCCCCTCGGCTATATTGTAGTATGGCAACTTTCCTAAGATCTTGTAGAAGAGGAAGGTCGAGGACTTACAGTACATATATACAGTATGCACGAATAAATTATCTATCTTGGAGCATTATAGTGATGTACACTTGGTCACGCAAATATATTCCCTAGTTATTAAGCGCGCTGCGCGGCGTTGAACCCTTTCAAGCAGTTCGATGTCTTTCTGGAGAAAGGGAATTCTGGAGAAAGGGAACCCATACGATGGAGCTATTCTGAGGTTGATCTAAGAGATAAGCGGTTTTTAGACTATCAGCGCATGCGTGCAGGTAGTCTTAAGACCGCAAATTCCAAAGAACTACTTCTATTCATGTCGTTTTAACCCATTTTTTTGGTCTCAATGCGCTAGATCTATGTTTAGCAGAATGACGACAAAATCATAAAAATAGATTAGTTGTATTGCGTTCCGAGTATGAGTTTTTGCTTGTTCGGCTATTTCCGCGCTGTATTTCTGTATCCGCGTTTATTTTTAGCAGGACATAACTATTTTAGATCGTTATATTTACAAGATTAATGAGTCAAACTAATGGAGGCTCTGGTAGGCAGTTAACATACTGATATCCACTCTGAGTTTAGCCCAAGATGTATTACCGACCGCAAGTGTCCCATCGCCTGCATGGTTTGTTATTATAACCTGGTGTGATCCTGAAGCACGCTTATTTGTAATGGTGTATTTTTGATATTACCGTTTCATGAGATAAGAAACAAAAATGATTATCAGAAAGTCAAAATAGTTGTATCTCAGGTTTCGCGTTACTAATGCTTCAAATACTATGATTTGCCTGATATACAATTACAAAATACTATTCATTCTATGATTTTTAGGCGTAAACTTTTCTATTAAGATGTTTTCATTTTTTTGCGTAGTAGCTTCGTTCCGGTGTATTCTTGCCATTGTTTTGGACATAAGGCTTTAAATTTATTACACACATGCCCTGATACGACATTGAGTTATTCATACGTTTGATGAAGCAAAGTAGTTCGGATTTAACCTGTAAAACATCTAAAGTGTGCGAAGCCTTCATAACAGCACTAGTATTATTTCTACACAGATATTTACGTAACACATAAATAACATTTATTTATCAATAAAACTTGAAAAAAGCACAATTATATTCCCATTCTTAAAACAGACAATTTCCGATAATCTAAAAATAGTTTCAACATCATAAACTGACAGATTTTCTAAAAATAGTTTCTACATACATTAACTGACCACATGTTTGTCCTCACCGCGGGAAAACGACCCATCTGATAAGCTCTGCATTTTGATAGGAATTATTTCTAAAGTTGCTCGTAAAAATAAAATCATTTTCCTTAAACAATTAAAACGTGTATGTTCATAAAACTTGCCTTACGTATGATATCTAAACAAAGCACCGAAAAACCTTTAGAAGCGATTGAAAGGGACATGCATTGTAACTTTAAATACATGGCGATACTTCGACTGAAGTGATACGCTGTGCATTTTGAACGAAATTATTGCTGAAGTTGTTTGTAAAAAAATGATTTTCCTTAAACAAAACATGTATGAAAAGGAAATGATATACATGTATATGATGTATTGTATTTTCAAATCGTGTGATATTTAATCAAAGCAACGAAAAACCTTTAGAAACGATTGAAAGGGCGTGCATTGTAACATTAAATACATGCGGAAGGGGTAATACGACGATGGAAGTGACATTTACATAAACAAAATGACACAAGACGCCATTTAATAGATAAAGATATGTTTTTTTCTTCGCCCAGTGTGGGCACAAGCGCTCTTGGCCCTCGGCACATTTTCACTTTTATCTATGTGCCCTTCACCCATTCCCATAGTTCAAATAATATTTGCAACTCTCACATATTTGCCCGCAGATAGTCTTTCAGCGCTTCGCGCTTTGATTAGACTATCTGCGCATGCGCGCAGGTAGTCTTTTGACCACAAACTCCAAAGAACTACTTCTATTCGTGTCGTTTTAACCCATTTTTTGTCTCAATGCGCTCTCTGTTTAGCAGAATGACGTCGAAACCATACAAATGGATTGGTCGTGTTTCAGTCCGAGTATGAGTTTTTGCTTGTTCGGCTATTTCCGTGCTGTAATTATGTATGCATTTTATTCTTAACATAATATAACTTTGTTTAATGTTTAGATCGTTATATTTATCAGATTAATGAGCGTCAAGATAATGGAGGCTCTGGTAGGAAGATAACATACAGTATTGATATTCACTCTAAGTTTAGCCCATGATGTTTCAGAAATGATTACCGACAGCAAGTGTCCCATCGCCAGCAGGATTTGTCATTATAACCTGACGTGACATTGAAGCACGCTTATTTGTAATGGTGCTTTTTTATTTGACTTTTATGAGATAAGAAACAAAAATAATTGTCTAAGTGTTAAAATAGTTGTATCTCAGGTTTCGCATTGCTAATGCTTCAAATACCATGATGGCTTTCTATCTGTACATTTAAATTTAATTTCGAGTATACGATATATGATGTATTGTATTTTCCTATCGTATTATATCTTTTTTTTTATATAGTATGTATACATACACTGTGCTGTTTGTGGTGTTTTTTTTTTGCTTTTCTTCCGTGTTTCTTGTTTGTGAATTTATGTTTTTATGTTCTATGTCTTTGGCGTTTGCCCAGTACCATCAAACCGGGTTTATGTTTAAACTTTTTGCTACTGGGCTTGTTTCTGTAGCTTTTCGCATAAATATTGCTTGTAGATTTGTTTAAATAAGATTTTCTGCAAAATACTCTCCTTAGTAGGTATTTTCATGTACTTGATTGAGAAAATGGCTATCTAATTGACTGCCTTTTGCGGTTAATACTCATTATGTAACATTTTTGGCATTAAACTGCATGCCCCATGTTGATACCTATTTCTCCAGTGATGTGGACCAATGACTGGGCTTTGGAGCACACCATAGTCAAAAGTAACTGGTTCATATGATTCTCCATCAACAACAAACCTCATTGTTCTGATGGTCAGAAAGTCTCGTAGCCAGCTTAGTTGATGTTTCCATCGAAACCGTATAGCTTCATCTTATGTAGTAAGCTGACATGGGGTACTGTATCGAAAAGTCCAGTATTATTATATCCACTTGAATTTCCTCGTCATGTTGTTTAAGTTGGTCATTCACTGTTGTTAATAGTTGAGATCCACATGAAAAACCGGATCTAAAGCCATGGTTTAACGAAGTCAGGTTGTCATTTCTTTCTAAATGATTGAATATGTGTTTGCAGATGATATGTTCCAAAAGTCTTTAGGAGACACATGTCAATGAGACTGGATGGTAGTTCTTTGCTAAGTGCGAGTCCCCTTTCTTGAAAACATGTGTCATATTCGCCATACGCCAGTCAGATGGTAGCTTCCGCGTGTTGATTGATGATTGACAAATGTGTCTTAGCGCTGGTGCTATCTGTTTTGAGCAGATATTCAATACTATGCTAGGAATGTTATCTGGTCCCCGGGCATTATTAATGTTGATGTTCGATAGTAGTTTGGATACGCCGTCAATAGTCATGTTAAGCGGTGGTACGGGAGTTTAAGCATTCTTCGAGGTATCTGATTTTCGGCTGTTGTGTTAAGTGAAAACCAACTTAAATTGATCAACCAAAACCTGTGCTTGTTCTTTGTTGTTGATGTTGAAGAGCTGGCTCACTTTTTTGAGTGGTTGGACGCCAGAGCTGTCAGGTCTTCTGGATTTTACGTAGTGCCAAAACGGTTTAATATTGTTTTCCCCTAGCCTGTATGGTGACGCTATTGTGTTGTATCTCAGCCTTCTTGAACGTCTTCTTACATTATCGCTGGAATGTCTTAAACTGTGACCAGTTCCCGGTCTTCTTTGCATTGTTGAACAGACTTGGCTTACTTTAGTTACTTTTACGAAGGTAATGATTTCCCTTTCTTACTGAAATTAGATGGTACAATTTTCTCGACTGACTTGATGATGATATTTTATGTTGTTGGTAGTTGATTTTCGCAGATATTTGGATCATAGCAGAGTTTATATCACCCCAACTAGTTTTAGAGAAGTTAAGATGCTTTCTTTGTCGCTGTCCAATACAGTGGGGGTTGATGTCGATGTCTGTGACTACCATGGCGTGGTCCAGGGGGGTACACGTATTCCGAATCTGCAAGGGTTTAAGTGAGGTTTTGGAGCTTGATATGCAAGATGGCGACGAAACCATGACGAAATAGGATTAGTATATATTTCAAAAATATCATGACGCGCATTCGGCTCTACAATTACCATGCCTAACTCGGCTTTTTATTTCATGCGCCTAGGTTGAGGAATAAAAAAGTTATTGAAGGAAAACCTTCAGTCTGTTGTTTACAAATGTGGGAAGCGAGAATTTAGGACGTTTAGGTTTCAAAAACACATATTTTTGCAACGGTTTCTGCTTTAACATTATTTGAATGTGGTATTTTAATTTCCTGAAAATTCCTTTGCTGTACAAGAGCCTTCATGGTAATTTTATTTTGGTTTAACCACCTAAATGTGTGCTGAAAATAATTCAACCACCTTTTGGCATCTGCACTGAAATACACGTTTATAAATGAAAACAAACTGTGTGACAAATAAAGATTTTGACAAACATTCCATAATATCATGACAAACTTTCCATTATATTAAACTATCACGTGTAGAATAAAACCGCTTTCGACAGCGTCCAAGATATACAATGGCTTTATTGAATGTTCTCTGAAGTATATCGATGCTTTCCCTTTGTCCAGTGAGCTATACAATCTTGCAGATATCCAACACGCCACCAGCTAAAACATATAAAAAACGTATATTCTGAAAGAAAAAAAATACAACCCTATTGTAACCAAGGTATAAATCGATTTAATAAACATGAAACCTAGCTAGTGCATGTTTGGATCCAAACCATTACATGCGTATTTAATTAATTACAATGAGACCGGAACAAAACGTCGCTGTGTTTTATACGAAATCCTGTAACAACAGTATGCCTGTTTCATGGGAAACATATTCATTTCATTTTCCTTTAAAAATATACCCAAAATTGAAACAGCAATGTTGTTTTACTGGCATCATTGCCAAGCATACTGTGTCAATGACTTTGTGGTGTTTGTCGTATGACACTATCATAAAACAAGTCGTTATCAATACTATCACATACGAGACGATTAACCTCACCTAGTTTATTTTTCAATACTTAATATGTTTATCTCTTTAGTAAACAAGAAAGTCATTCCCTCAAGAGCTGAAACGGTAGATGAGGTGATGAGGTGATCACATGTTTCAATAAAAAGATTCCGAGGACAATTTTAATTAGGATATTGCCACATCTCTATGTTAACAAAACATCGTTAAACATTGGTATGCAGAGGTTTTTGACAACATAATATGTTTAATGTGTCACTACTAACTATCGTGGTTATCAATTCTTCATAATTGTTGTATGAGGGGTTTGGTTTTCCGCCGCGCCCATTATGGCCTGGCCAAATCGCGCAAATGCTAGTTGAAACGGAAATTTAAAAGCCAAGCAGGAAAAATACTCCTTTCCAGTAGGTGACGTATGAAACCAAAGATAATGATTTAAAAATAGTGGTTATAATAGAAGAAAAAGAGGTACCAACTAAAAGTTCAACTTTCTCAAGTATGGGTCGTAGCTCTACAAATGGAAACTAAAGGGACAGTAGCCTATCTTTCAACCAATAACCTAAACTAAACGAGAGAAACACAACGTCACATGCCTCTTCTTGCTGGAGATCCTTATCTTGACCACGGGTAAAGATAAAAAGTACCCGTATGTACAAAATAAATTAACTTTGTTTAACTGAGTATTTACCATGGCCGCTCGGTTCTTCTCCCAACCCAGATTTAAAATCCATCCAAAAATTTAGCCATGTTGGAAATCTTGCCAAAGGGCAAAGATAAGAATATCCGTATTAACTACCTTTTTATTGTCATCACACAATGACCTCCATTGTTTTAGTTCTTCGTCTGTGGCATCACGGAAACTTTGTCTTGTAGCAATATTTAAAATCAAAATACATCATATCTCTCTTCAAATGGCACCCCAAAAAGCGAAAAAATACTTTATTTTGTTTAACTGAGGTGGGAGAAAAAGCATCTACCTTGGCCGCTCATGTAAGATATAGAGGATATTTGTTTATTTATTCACCACTCGTGAAAATATGTTTTTCTATGACACTCGTGAAATAAAATACGATCTTACACTGAAATAAACAAATTTTCTGTTTCTTTTATGCTTATTTTCGGAGTTTTATTAGTGTTTTAATTTATTTTCTTAATTAGTCTCTTTTTTGAAGAGGGTGTTTTTACGCGGAAACCCGTGGGACGCCCCTCACGCAAATTTTATTTATATAATAGCAGATGACGTAGCTGTCAATTTTCTATTTCTAGTTTGTTGAGAAAAAGTTCTCTGATATTCATTTTTATAGTTAATTATTCGCTCGTTTTTCAGTGCAAAGTTTTTATGAACAGTAATTAATGAAGTTTTATTAGTTTTATCTATGCTCCAAAAAAAATAACGAAAACACTGTTATTTTAAGCGGTCATAACTAAGTTACTACGCCGCCATTATTGAATGAAAATTTGAAAGGTCGAATGTGTTAGCAAAACAATTGCTGATCATTATTGGAAATAAAACATTTTTCTTAGTTTAAGAGTGTGTTACATGATACCTGGATATTCAGTTATTTTACTGTCAATGACCAGTCTGTTTTGCTTGAAGACAGGTCAATTTCCAGGTAATGATAAGGACCACGCTAGTTTGTTGACAAATTTTGAGGCGTGGGTGGGGTAAAAAATATCAGTAAATCTGTAAATTGTTGTGTGAATTTTCCGGGAAGTGCGTATTACAACGACAAACAGTTCAAAATACATTTGAACGATGATATAACATTCTATTGATGTTCGAACAGTTTTCGTCTGTAATTTGTTTTGAATGAAAGCTAATGTTTGAACAACGGCATTACCATTTTTTTAATAAACGGTAAGTTGCTAATTTCCAAATATATCTTAATTTAAACTTGTGTAACATTTCTTTAAATTCTAAATATTTTGTTTGCCGACATTTTCTGGTTCAAGGTTAAGTGTTTTGTTTTGATCAAGGGGAAGTAACTACAATGGATTTTAAAAGTACATGTAGTTATGAAAGTTGATATTTTCACTCCTTGTTTTGCAGTGAAAACATCTAATTGATATTTTCCCTGTTGTTATTTCACTGATAAAACTCCATATTTCATCGAAAAGCATGAAAGAAAGGTTTCCGTCTCAAAACACCATACGCTTGGGTTAAGATGAACATATCTTACACGAGCGGCCATGGAAAACTCTTTTAATAGTTTTGGTATTTCATTATGTATGCAGTGTGAAAATAAGTTGCTGAAGTAACAAAAAAGGTTCTGTTATGTTTATATTAAGAAAAGAATCTCTTAATATATAATCTCTTCTGTCTGCTTAAAGCACCTTTTGACAATAAATGGTACGTCATAAGCCGACGTGATAAACAAGATGTACTTCGTCTGTACAATCGGCTGTACATACTTTTGTGATTATGACATAGGTCCAAGCCAAATTGGTTTTGCTAATGTTTAGTTCTGTCATTGATGACACTGGTGAATTGCAATTTGTTGTATATGTGTATGAAACTCTTGTTTTTTGGCGCCACCGATGATTTGAAAATTGTTCAAGATGTGTATGAAACTCTTGTGGTTGGCGCCGCTGATGATTTGCATCTTGTTGTAGATGAGTATGAACTCTTGTGATTGGCGCCACTGATGATTTGCAACTTGTTGTAGATGTGTATGAAACTCTTGTTTTTGGCGCCACTGATTATTTGCAACTTGTTCAAGATGTGTATGAAACTCTTGTGATCGGAGTCACTGATGATTTGCAACTTGTTGTAGATATTTATGAAACTCTTGTGATTGGCGCCACTGATGATTTGTAACTTGTTGTAGATGTGTATGAAACTCTTGTGGTTGGCGCCACTGATGATGTGCAACTTGTTGTAGATGGGTATGAAACTCTTGTGACTGGCGCCACTGATGATGTGCAACTTGTTGTAGATGTGTATGAAACTTTTGTGATTGGCGTCACTGATGATTTGCAGCTTGTTGTAGATGTGTATGAAACGCTTGTGATTGGCGCCACTGATGATGTGCAACTTGTTCAAGATGTGTATGAAACTCTTGTGATTGGCGTCACTGATGATGTGCAACTTGTTCAAGATGTGTATGAAACTCTTGTGATTGGCACCACTGATGATTTGCAACTTATTGTAAATGTGTATGAAATTCTTGTGATTGGCGCCACTGATGATTTGCAACTTGTTGTAGATGTGTATGAAACTCTTGTGGTTGGCGCCACTGATGATTTGCAACTTTTTGTATAGTGTTTGAAACTGTTGTGATTTTTATCATTGATGATTTGCAACGATATGTATAAAACTTTTGTGATAACGACGCAGAACATATTTAATTTTTTTATGAATTTATGAGTATTTTCATAGGAAAACATTGCCAACGCGATTTCTAACATCGAAGCTATTTGCCCAACATTTACGAGAGTCATATGAAGAGGGGTGCCACTTGTTTGTTAATAATGTATTCGCAAATAAGTATTACCGTCTGTTTTCACTGTAGAAAAACAGCAACTTTTTCATGTTTCGATTTGCAGTTATCTGTGATAGTGCTAAACTAAACGTTATAAATACCATTTGGTGTGTTAATACACCGTTAACCGGCAAGTGTGCCAACATGATCTCTTCAGGCATGGTATTTTCGTACTGAAGTTATTTATTCTTTTTTATGTTCCAGTAACTAACCTGATGCTGATGAGCTTGATGTTCACACTTCTCATATACGTAACTAAAACACAATTTGCAGCAGCAATAACCATACTTACATGCTAAATACAACCATATGCTATTATAATTGTTAATTGACTGAAGGCGGATATATGACTTCATGGACGTTTTAATGAACGATATTTGGTTATGTAGTCATATTTACGCGCGTAGTGATCTTACTATAATCAACTTTATTGCTAAATATAGTAGGGCACATGTTCTGTTGAATGCCGGCTTCTTTACATGTTTTTTTTATGTTTTAAGCATTGCCAACTTTGGAGCTTATCAGGGTAACGACGGTCTCTATCGATTTCTCCTCTCAGTGCCATAGTAGCGTTAAGATATGCTAGTTAAGCATTTATTTATCTACTGGACGCAGTGTAAGATTAAGGCAGATATGAAATACAGAATTTATGAGGGTCATAAAGTTGACTCGTCCTTTTATTATAAGTTGCGATAGAAAATTTCAGTTTTGGACGATTTTAGATTTAGCCATAATTAGGTAGAGCTGTTCTATAGGGGAAACGTTGGTTGATAAAGTACTGAAGTATTCAATCATCTCTGATAAACTTACTTCTATTACATATTACTTTCCGTGTCTTTTTGTTGAAGTCTATAATTGATCGTTTATCAAGACATTTAATTGGGGCCATTTCCACACCTTTATTCTAACAGTTTGGTATTTTTTCTAATAGCATTGTAACACAAAATTGGGTGTGAAATTTCGGAAAGGAACAGCTAAAATGAAATATTAACTGCAGTTGCTATGGGTATAACACGATGGCGAGAGTAAATAAGCTCACCCCCCCCCCCCCCCCCCCCCCAGTTGCTATCATTTAGTACCGGTCTTTAACAACACACGTTAAAATGTCATTAATGTTGTAGTGTAGATATGTAAATAATTATCTTTGAATACCCTTATTTATCATGTTTCATAGCCCATATGTATTTCCAAAATTGCCAATGAAACTTGAAACATTAATATTTAATAAGAAAAGAATACGTTTTAACGGTCTGTAATAGTGTTGAGGTTAAAAATGGGAATAATTTTTGCTAAATAAATTTCTTTGTTTTATACACAAGAACAATATATGACATTTCTTAACTACTAATGTAAATGAATAATCGAGTATCATATATAATTTCACTTATATAATAATGATAAAAGGAAAAAAATCCGAAATGGTTATGGAATAATTTTATTGCTATAAATGACAAACTTCGATACACATGTCATTCCCAATGTCATAACCTTGCCGATGGATTATTTCTATCCTGCTGTGAATACGCCGCGGGGTGGGCCATAAAACCATTATCGTACAGTTGAATACACAATTTTGGGGCATCGATTTTCTACAAATTTTACGTAAATGTTCAAAAAGGACCAAAAGATATTTAAAAATTCATTATTTCGAAAAGTGCATTTGAAAAAGAAAAATATTCTGCAACGTAATCCGTTGGAATCTAAGCGATCGGATGTCTATTATAACTTTAAATAGCAAAACATTTTTTAGCTCTTTCTTATTTCAATGTAACTTTTAATGACCAACAAAACCCTTAAAAAGGACCAAAATGTAAAAATCAATACAAAACCATCATCTTCAAGGGCAAGAATTATCCTAACATATATGTAGGAAGTAAGTTGATCTGTTGAAAGACTAAGTCGTGAGAACTGTTTAACCATATTTTCCCTATATAACTCTATAGGCACTTTCGCTTCAGCGGATTTCTCCAAAGTTGGCAATGAAGGATTTAAATGAAAGACATTATTTTCAAGAAATATCATTTGAAAAATGCTTTTTTTTGTATTTGATAACAAATGAACACGCATTGAACAAATAACAAAAAAAAACAAATTAAAATTGACGCGGTTTTTACTACGGTTCGTCTGCAACAACTGTCAAAACAAACATGGCTGATGATTCTGAGTTCGGCGATTTCTTTCAAGGACAAATGTATATTATCCATTATTGGATTCAGACAACGAATATCTTTCTACGATAGAATTAGGCGAGATCTTCGTGAACATTTAAATACATGAAATGATTGGAGACTGTCAAAGTGCCATGTATTTTCGCAAGTTCGGACAAACGTCTTAATATTGACAATTCGAGAAGACTAGCACATCACAACACTTCAATATCTTTGCAAAAGTTAAAAGACAAAAAAAAAATGAAATAATGACGTTATAATTACCTTGAATTGGAAGTTAACCATTAAAACACCATGACCACGAAAGTTCTTTTGATTAAAATGAACATATTACAACAAAAATCATTATTATCTCCACATATTTTACAGAAACTACCAAATGATTAAAAAAATCTTTGATTGTTTATTTGTTTCTCCAAATTAATTACGGACTTTTTATAAGGGCGACAAGTGCTCTTACCATTTACATTCGCTCTACACGCTTTGTTCCCCTTTGTTGTAATTAAAGACTTATTCTCAAACACTATTAGGAAGAAAAAAATAAACAAATAAAAAGGGAAAATGTAAATATAAGTATTGATTCTTATTTTTTGTGCGTTCATGCAGTATGAACGCTCGGTCGCGATTTTGCATATTTTCCAAAACCGCTAGCGCGGATTATGGATATGCAAAATCGCGGCCGAGCGTTCATACTGCATGAACGCACAAAAAATAAGAATCAATCCTTAATTAAATCTGGAATTCCATGAACAAACGCCCATAAAACATAAACAAACAATGTGTGAAGAAAGGTATTACAAATGAAATATGTTTAATGTTAAAAGTATATTCATTTAAGACTATGCAGCCAACCATGCTGTCTTTGCGACATTTCTTGGTTTTCTTCTTATATGATTTTTTATGACATGACATACACATTGATCTATTTTTCAGATATACATGTATCATATATATTATGACATCAAAATTGAAACTAAATGGCCTTTAACGATGTAATATAATACCAGCACAACACACTGGTTATGTAAATACTATAGAATGCAATGTGTCTCAAAAACAGCTGTGCATCTCAAGTAATAATAATAATAAACAGTGTTTGAACAGAACGACATAGATTACAATTTCTTGCACACCAGGTAGGCATTTCCGGTAAATTTAGCCGTGCTGGAAAATTCCATCTGGCACCCCCATGCCAGATGAGTCACATGGTGTGACGTAATACTTTTTATTTATTTTATAATGCACTTTATGTAACCATTATTATGCGATTTCAATAGATAAGTTCCATAAACATTAACTTGACAAAAATATATCTTCAAAACAAAACAAAATAATCCTTAAGAGACGTGATATCGTAGGAACTTATTGACGTATGCAGTAAATACAAAATACTGCGCGTCATGACGTCAGTAAACCTCATCGCACGCGCTTTTTGGTGAAATGAACAAAAATGCGCTATTTATGTATTTTCTTCACAAAACAATGTGATTTAAAGTATGCTAGAAAAATATCTATCATGTGTGTCCTTTCCGGATAGAAAAATCCGACCCTCGAGCACGCTGCGTTGCCGGTAACTCGGCAAGACTCGTTACCTGGCAACGCAGGTGCCCTCGGGTCGGATTTTTCAATCCGGAATGGAAACACATGACAGATATTATTAATATTGCATGATATTGTTTTCCAATAAATGTAAACAACATAAAAAAAACACGTCACTAAACTCAAACAATGACGTCATTTTCAAAAAGATCATTGAACGACATGTTTTCATGTCAGTTTCGAACATTAAATACAGCAGCGACTGTTTCCCATTTTTCTTTTATTTCTGCCCTGAAAAGAATGTAAAACAAAAGCCAACAAAAATAACTAATTTTTTTTTTTATTATTATCAAAAACCTTAATTGCTGCAATATCTTATAATCATGACAAAATATCATTAATAGCTGTTTACAATTACGCCTCATCCTATGAACAGTAAAAAGCCGGCGCCAATAATCCACTTCCTTCAAGCAGAGACGTGACACGCTGGGATTGATTATATTTGTCATCATATAGCGACGTCTCAATCAGCGACTCTATTCCCAGTGCATATTATGTTTCTGCGACATCAACAACAGTTCAGATACACGGATGAAAAATAAGCACTATTAAAAGCAAGAAAGAAAAGAAACAACAACTGACCCTCAAATGTTTCATCGATTGCTTTTATACAGGGAAAGGCTTTTTCATGATATAAATCCTTCAGTAATCAAGGCATCAATACATTTTGAAATTTCATTACTGGCTACGATCTGTATCTTATGTTAATATCATTTATTTCCCAACAAAAAAATTACTACTACTACTACTACTACTACTACTACTACTACTACTACTACTACTACTACTACTACTACTACTACTACTACTACTACCTACTACTACTACTACTTCTACTACTACTACTACTACTACTACTACTACTACTACTACTACTACTACTACTACTACTACTACTACTGCAACTACTACTACTACTACTACTACTACTACTACTACTACTACTACTACTACTACTACTACTACTACTACTACTACTACTACTACTACTACTACTACTACTGCAACTACTACTACTACTACTACTACTACTACTACTACTACTACTACTACTACTACTACTACTACTACTACTACTACTACTACTACTACTACTACTACTACTACACGTACTACTACTACTACTACTACTACACTATTACTACTACTACTACTACTAAATAAATAGAGGATATTTGTTTATTTTAGTGTAAGATCGTATTTTATTTCACGAGTGTCATAGATATACATATTTTCACGAGTATCGAAGCCACGAGTGAAAATATAGTTTTTCTATGATCACAATTGAAATTAAATACGATCTTACACTGAAATAAACAAATTTTCTGTTTCTTTTATTTATTGGATTTTAAACATTTTTCTTAGTTTTAGACTGTTTTTCATGATACATGGATATTCAGTCATCTTACTGTCAGAGACCAGTTAGTTTCGCTTGAAAACAGGTTTGATTTTTCCAGGTAAAGAGTGACTGCCACGCTAGTTTGTTGACAAATTTTGAGGCGTGGGTGGGGTAAAAAATATCAGATTATCTGTAAATTGTGTGAATTTTCGGGGAAGCTCGTTTTACGTTTTACAACGACAAACAGTTCAAAATACATTTGAACGATGATATAAAGTTCTATTTATGTTCGAACAGTTGTTTTCGTCTGTAATTTGTTTTGTATGAAAGCATATGTTCGAACATTCGATCAGCTTAAAGATGAAGAGAACGTTTGAAAAACGGGATAACCGGTAATAAACGGTAAGTTGTTAATTTCCAAATATATATTTATTTAAATTTATTAAACATTTCTTATTTTTTTTTTACATTTTTTTGCCAAAATGTTCTGTTTTGATCCAGGGGAAGTTACGAAAAAGGATTTTAAAAGCAGTTCAGAAAGTTGATATTTTCACTCCTTATTTTGCAGTGAAATATCAAATTAATATTTTCACTTGTTATTTCACTGATAAAACCCCATATTTCATCGAAAAGCATGAAAGAAATCATTATCATAGATAATAGACTCTAAACGTATCATAACTGGGGACCTTAAACGTAACATAGATTTTGACCGTAAACGTGAACTGATTGAGGACCTTAAACGAATTATAGATCGAGCACTTAGACGTGACCTAAATCAGATCCTAATACGTTTTATAGATGGGAACCATAGACGTGACCGAAACAAAGATGAGACCTTAAACGTTAGTTATATAGATTGTGAATTTTAACGTAACATAGAAGGGGACATTAAGCGGAACATAAACGGGTACCTTAACCGTAACGTAGATGGTGACGCCTTTAAAGTTACAAAGATGGAGACACTAGACGCAACAAGGATAGGTTCGTAAAGGTTTCATAGAAAGATTGCAGAAACTGTTTTTTTTTAGTAAATATTGCAGATAAGTTTTCCTAAGTAGTATTAATGATGTCATACATTGCTCTACATCTCACTGGATACACACTTGTAAAGTACTTCGTTCTGAATAACAGTAATCTTTCATAACACCAAGAAAATGTTGGCCGTTTTACAATGACTGATGGACTACATAATTTTCCGCAGACATCGAGACAACCTTTATTAGTCGGCGCCCTTCTAAGTCGTCGCCAAGTTTGATATTACTCAAGAATTACTCCAACTATGGGACCAGTTCATAAATTGCAGAACAATTAATGCTTTCAATATTTCCCACGTTGCACGATAAAATGTGAAGATCAGTGTGTTTTGTAAAAAATTACACTTTAATGGAATGAAACCTTAAATTATAATAGCCCTGATTATCATTTTTTTGAATATTTTGATTTTAAATACAAACTATATATATATATATATATATATATATATATATATATATATATATATATATATATATATATATATATATATATATATGAAGGTTACACGGTACTTACTATTACAATATCCTTTGTTTCTAAACCACCTACGCAGTAATCCCTCTTGGCGTGCAGCAAACATGCGAGTTTTGAAACATTAACATTGAGCTTAATTGTTTGTTTTGAAATCGTCATTCGAAAAATGAACTCCATAAATAAAAATCTATACTCTATAATTCCCTCTTCATGTATAGTACTTTTTTATCCCCGTTTTATTTAGTCGTAAGAGTGAAATGTGTTCACAAAAACAAAAATACAATATATTAAAGCCCGGAATTCACATAACAGGGTTTTCCCATGTCGGTACCAATAAAAGCCCGGAGTTCACATAACAGGGTTTTCCCATGTCGGTACCAATAAAAGGTGAATTTCATGCTATTGAAATTCATGTATTAGACCAATGACTCTTATTGTTTCCGAAGTAACGTGTGTAGAATTTTGGTATAATTTAGTTTGTACCGGAGGATTAATTTGGCTTAAACTATTTAACAATATTATCAACCATAATATCCTTCGAACATATGTATGCCCAACATGTTATCATTGAAATAATAACCTTTTTTTGGTTATCGTCATGCACGTTTTTCTTTTTTATTGCGCCGACTTGATGCTATGCATCATTTTTTTTCTTGTCGAAGATGATGTTCTTCATGCATCATGGTTAGGGTCCCGGTCTCGGCCCCAGGCTACGTTACTAAAACTATGGCTTATCGTACATGGATATGTGGCTAGACAAATATTTCATGATCTTCAATAAAACAACAACGTGACGCGTATCAAACAAAATGATTTTCTCTGATATGTTACTCATTTCAAAAAGACGAATTACTGGAAGAGGGAAAAATGCATTTCTAGCGTAATTGAAATGAATGAAATTAGATTTTATCGAACGTCATCGGAACCAAAGGCCTAATGATTAATCTCATTTTTGTTATGAAATACTGTATATTCTCGGCTACAGAATATTTTACGAACTGATCGCTGGTTTATGAATAATGTTCGTGTCTGTCTACTCATCTAGTAACTGACGGATAATCTTTGTAAATCTTCATCTAGACAATAACGCATTAAGATGCATCGATAGAGTTATTTTTCCATATCTTTATATAGTTTACTTGTCACTACATGCCCAGTCGAAATAAATTGATTTACAGTAAATCATTTTCAGAAGATCAGAAAATATAATGTTTCATCCTTACTGATGTGACAAGAAAAAATTTGAGCCAAGTTCATGAATAGTGTGGAGGCTATGAGTGGAGACAGATGCGTCATGGCAGAATGTAAAATTTTGATTTCAACTCTCAAAAACATGGATTAAGTGGGGCAATATATAGTTATCCGAGTTAGAAAACAACCTACATTTGCAGCCAATAAGATTGCAGATAGGCAATTATTAAGAACTAGACTTCATCTTTATGAATTTCAACTTTCGCTGGTGTTTAAAGATACGCCTACAGCCACTCATCCGATACACACTTCCTGCGTCAGTTTTTTGCTTTGACAATAAGTTAGATCACGAACAAGTTCAATTAAAATACAAAACTAGAATACCACTAGCAGTATATGAGTTTACATTTGAGTAATGAAAAATCAATGTCCTTCCACATGGTACCAACAATCTTGACAGAACTGAACAGAAATTGTATTCGACTTCAGCGTAATAAGCTCATCGTCACAACAATATGAATAGAACAAAGCACCATGGCATGTGACAATTATAACGTAAGTTATTTTTTTTACATTGTATACGGGGTCGAAAATGAACATTATCGCCAATTGCATGATGCACCAATACAAGCTTAACTGTCCATCGGATACCTTATAACAGTCTTTAGCAAATCCGTGCACGCTGAGATGAAAGCATGAGCAATTGTTGTAACGACCAATAAAATCGCAACAGAGAAACACGTTGCAAGCTTTCGTTTAATAAGAAATTGGATTGTAAAGTTTGTATACATTCTGATGTCGAGTTACTGGTTATCTCTCTTTGACTTTAATTACTAAGATAATGAATTGTAGTATATGTTTGTATCCTAGGCTAAAGTAAAGAGTCATATGAGTTAACGAGCTTGGCTTTCAAATTTGTATTATTGAACAATGGTCTACTCTTTCAATACTAGTAAAACACTGAGTAAAACGTTACCGTATAGGATAAAAGATTTTCTATTAATAAAATGGAAAAAAACCCACACTCTTCAATGTCATGTTCCTTTATGCTTTAATATAAGTAATTTAAATATAAATAAAACTGGATATACATACATTACATTATCTTTGCAATTATCAATTCTCTACATATATATATAGCTGATAAATAAATGTCAGACAGTAAACCAGTTAATATGACGGCTTATAAAAGAATTGCATTTGGTCAGTGCTGTCTCTTAACAAGGTCATCGTAAATGTTTGGTTAAAGCGCTTGTCCCTGAAGTTTCTATTGTATCATTAAAGATATGCGGGCCAGTGGGCCGTGTTTGCAAAACAACAGCAACAAAATAATGTTATATGCTCTTAGACATTTAAAACGCAAGTTTATTAAACTGAAAATTGTCCTTGTATTTCTTTCTCCGTTAATTCGCCAGCAAATAACAAGCATGTTTGTTCTTAAGATTGATTTAGTGCCTTAAAAGTCTGAATTTTGCAATGTAAATTGCAATAAAGAGACAGGAACCATGCGTCGTTTGGCGTCTTAGCTTTCCGCTAGAGACAGCAAGATTTATGAAAGCAGTAAAATGATTTCATAACAAGGAATAATTCTCCACGGGAAAAAAACACAAGACAATTCATTTTAGTTTTGGTTCCGACGCATAACTAGTATATTAATGCATCACCTTGCCTACTTTCCGACATTATAGCGCATCTACAATTGCTTTCTTCACTTTTTTCGTACATTGAGATTAGTTTAAACTATACATGTAATCGTTACTATTGTTTGCAAGTGCCATGATCATAATTTGAATCAAAAAGTTGAAAAAGAACAACAACCGTTTTTGTTCTAACTCAACGGCCATAACGTCAATTTTAACTACGCCCCCTCCCTGGGATATACCGGGGATAGCCGGGGAAATGGGCCGTGTTTTTACCTTCTAGAAGGTCCCGCAGTGCCTCCGGGTAAATGCAGTGGTTTTGTCTTTGCGCCAAAAATAGCGGGCCTAACCTAGGGTCCCTGGGGTGCGGGGGCATTTGGCGGGGATTTTACCAGCAGTTCGTCCACTCGGGCTTGGCTGGACCGAAAGTCAAAGACCCCGCTATTCCCCGGACATTGGGGTTGGGGGGGGGGTCCAATTGAATGGTGCATAACTACTGTGAAATCATTAATGTTCGTGGGCATGAAATTTCGTGGTTTGCCGAAAAAAAAACAATTTCGTGGGTACTTGATTCGTGGATTTTCATTTTTGAAAAAAAAAATCGAAGATGCGATCGTCCTAGATCGTCTGCATAATATCCACGCGCTGACCCGTGATTTCCGTCTTCTACGTCACTCGGTTTATGACACTCGCTTATGTGGTAAGACATGCCAATAAGTGCATATACCCATGTCACTTATCAATTTAATTGGGAATAAAGGTAATAAAAGAAGATGTACCCTGATCATAAATACAGATAGGGGAAGCCATTGAAGGCCAATTAAGAATTCTGCACACTGTGAAAACACCGAAAAGGTGCGTATATTGTCACGTTCGGTGCTTAGTAACCTTCAATATACTAGTAATCGATTAATGATTTCATTAAATAAAAAAAAATCGAGTACAGACACTCATCACGCACATCTTGTAAACTTGGAGATTTTCATTAACAGCACGCGTTTAAACATGTGCTTATAACTGTCATTTGCTGCATAAAACACATTTAATTCATTTGGTTCATTATTTGTTAATGGCAGTTATAATATATTAACAGAATAATGATCGTAAGTTATACAGTGAGACAGGTTTTAACACTGTATACTGCGACCTCTGTAAATAATATACTAGAGTATGTACGTAACAAGACAATTGAAAAAGTGAATAAAGGGTTTATATTTCGTGGGATCTTGAATTCGTGGATCACCCAACCCACGAAAACCACGAACATTAATGCCCCACGAACATTAATGATTTCACAGTACATATTGACTGGGCCACTATAGCTGGTCATAGTACACTGTACAATTACTGATTGTTATCAGGACTCTATGCCAATACACATTTTTTATCAAGTTTGACGGCTAGGCGGAAAACAGGGGGATCGACATTGTCCACATGTGTCTGTAAGCTACACGGACTGCAATGAAGATTAACATGGTGCATATTTGTATGTTTGCTACGAGAGTGACAGTGACGCACAACATGGTATATACTAGTATGTGTTTGTATGCTGCCGACAATGAGGAACACCATGGTCCAAGGTCGACTGTATGCTACAAAAACTCTGTCCAACGTAATCCATATGTGTGTGAATGCCACTGGAACTAACATTACCCATATGCCACTTTATGCCGCGCGAACAACAATGTGGACCTACATGGATCATATGTGTCAGTATGCTACGCGGATAAAAATAAGGGCATACATAGTTCATGTGTGTCTCTATGATACGCACAAGTCAATGATGAAAAGCATGATCCATATGGGTTAGTAAGCTACGCGGAAGTCAATGAGGGCAAATATGGTCCTATGTGTTTATTTGCTACGCGAACGATAATGAGGACATACATGGTTGATATGTGTCAGTATGCTACGCGACCGACAGTGAAGACCTACATGGTTCATATGTGTCAGTATGCTACGCGACCGATAATGAGGACATACATAGTTCAAATATGTTTGTATGCTACCCAATCGATAATAAAAACATAGATGGTTCATATGTGTCAGTATGCTACGCGACCGACAATGAGGACATACATTGTTCATATATGTTTGTATGCTACACGAGCGATATTGAGGACCTACATGGTTCATATGTGTCAGTGTCCTACACGACCGACAATGAGGACATACATTGTTCATATATGTTTGTATGCTACGCGACCGATATTGAGGACCTACATGGTTCATATGTGTCAGTATGCTACGCGACCGACAATAAGGACATACATAGTTCATATATGTTTGTATGCTACGCGAGCGATATTGAGGACCAACATGGTTCATATATGTTTGTATGCTACGCGACCGACAATAAGGACATACATAGTTCATATATGTTTGTATACTACGCGAGCGATATTGAGGACCAACATGGTTCATATGTGTCAGTGTCCTACGCGGAAGTCAATGAGGACCTACATGTTCCACATGTGGCAGTATCCTACGCGGAGGTCAATGAGGATCTACATGATCCATATGTGTCAGTGTTCTACGCGGAAGTCAATGAGGACCTACATGGTCCATATGTGTCAGTGTCCTACTCGGAAGTCAATGAGGACCTACATGGTCCATATGTGTCAGTGTCCTACGCGGAAGTCAATGAGGACCAACATGGTCCACATGTGTCAGTGTCATACGCTGAGGTCAATGAGGGCATTTGTCAGTGTCCTACGCGGAAGTCAATGAGGACCAACATGGTCCACATGTGTCAGTGTCATACGCTGAGGTCAATGAGGGCATTTGTCAGTGTCCTACGCGGAAGTCAATGAGGACCAACATGGTCCACATGTGTCAGTGTCATACGCTGAGGACCTACATGGTCTATATGTGTCAGTGTCCTACGCGGAAGTCAATGAGGACCTACATTGTCCACATGTCAGTTTCCTACGTGGACGTCAATGAGGACCAACATCTTCCATATGCGTCTTTATGGTAAGCGAACGAGCACGAGGACCTACATGGTTCATATGTGTTTGCATGCTACGCGGAAGTAAATACCGACTAACATGCTCCACATGTGTCAGCATCATACGCGGAAGTCAATGAGAACCAACATGGTCCATATGGGTCAGTATGCTAGGCGGAAGTCAATGAGCAACTACATGTGCCACATGCGTCAGTATCCTACGCGGAAGTCAATAAGTACCAACTGGTTCACATGTGTCAGTATGCCACGCGGAAGTCAATGAGAACCAACATGGTTGATATGTGTTAGTATGCTACGCGGAAGTCAATGAGAACCAGTATGGTTGATATGTTACAGTGTGTTACGCGGAAATCAATTTGAAACAACATGGTTCATATGTGTCAGTATGCTAGGCGGAAGTCAATGAGAATTAACATGGTTAATTTGTTTCAGTATGCTACGCGAAAGTCAATTAAGACAAACATGGTTCATATGTGTCAGTATGATACGCGGAAGTCAATGAGAGCCAACATGGTTCATATGTATCTGTATGCTACGCGGAAGTCAATGAGAATTAACATGGTTAATATGTGTCAGTATGATACGCGGAAGTCAATGAGAATTAACAAGGTTCATATGTGTCTGTATGCTACGCGGAAGTCAATGAGAATTAACATGGTAAATATGTGTCAGTATGCTACGCGGAAGTCAATGAGGGCCAACATGGTTCATATGTATCTGTATGCTTCGCGGAAGTCAATGAGAATTAACATGGTTAATATGTGTCAGTATGATACGCGGAAGTCAATGAGAATTAACAAGGTTCATATGTGTCTGTATGCTACGCGGAAGTCAATGAGAATTAACATGGTTAATATGTGTCTGTATGCTACGCGGAAGTCAATGAGAATTAACAAGGTTCATATGTGTCTGTATGCTACGCGGAAGACAATGAGAATTAACAAGGTTCATATGTATCTGTATGCTTCGTGGAAGTCAATGAGAATTAACATGGTTAATATGTGTCTGTATGCTACGCGGAAGTCAATGAGAATTAACAAGGTTCATATGTGTCTGTATGCTACGCGGAAGTCAATGAGAATTAACAAGGTTCATATGTATCTGTATGCTACGCGGAAGTCAATGAGAATTAACATGGTTAATATGTGTCAGTATGATACGCGGAAGTCAATGAGAATTAACATGGTTCATATGTATCTGTAAGCTACGCGGAAGTCAATGAGAATTAACATGGTTAATATGTGTCTGTATGCTACGCGGAAGTCAATGAGAATTAACATGGTTAATATGTGTCTGTATGCTACGCGGAAGTCAATGAGAGCCAACATGGTTCATATGTATCTGTATGCTTCGCGGAAGTCAATGAGAATTAACTTGGTTAATATGTGTCTGTATGCTACGCGGAAGTCAATGAGAATTAACAAGGTTCATATGTGTCTGTATGCTACGCGGAAGACAATGAGAATTAACAAGGTTCATATGTATCTGTATGCTTCGTGGAAGTCAATGAGAATTAACATGGTTAATATGTGTCTGTATGCTACGCGGAAGTCAATGAGAATTAACAAGGTTCATATGTGTCTGTATGCTACGCGGAAGTCAATGAGAATTAACAAGGTTCATATGTATCTGTATGCTACGCGGAAGTCAATGAGAATTAACATGGTTAATATGTGTCAGTATGATACGCGGAAGTCAATGAGAGCCAACATGGTTAATATGTATATGTATGCTTCGTGGAAGTCAATGAGAATTAACATGATTAATATGTGTCTGTATGCTACGCGGAAGTCAATGAGAATTAACAAGGTTCATATGTGTCTGTATGCTACGCGGAAGTCAATGAAAATTAACATGGTTAATATGTGTCAGTATGCTACGCGGAAGTCAATGAGGGCCAACATGGTTAATATGTGTCTGTATGCTACGCCGAAGTCAATGAGAATTAACATGGTTAATATGTGTCAGTATGATACGCGGAAGTCAATGAGAGCCAACATGGTTAATATTTTTCAGTATGCTACGCGGAAGTCAATGAGAATTTACATGGCTTATATGTGTCAGTATACTACGCGGAAGTCAAAAAGGACAAATATGGTCAATGTGGGTCAGTATGCTACGCGGACGATAATTTTGCTGCGCATGGTCCATATGCGTCTGTATGCTACACGACCACCATGGTACTTATGTGTATGTATGCAACGCGAAAAACAGTAACGACCTACATTGTCCATATTGACAAAACCTAACACGGGTGACATGGTTCGTATGTGTCTATATGCTACACAGGCGACATGGTTAGTATGTGTCTATATGCTACACAGGCGACATGGTTAGTATGTGTCTATTTGCTTCACATGCGACATGGTCCGTATGTGTTTATATGCTACACACGCGACATGGTTAGTATGTATCTATATGCTACACAGGCGACATGGTTAGTATGTGTCTATATGCTACACAGGCGACATGGTTCGTATGTGTTTATATGCTACACAGGGTACATGGTTAGTATGTGTCAATATGCTACACAGGCAACATGGTTATAGTGTCTATATGCTTCACAGGCGACATGGTTAGTATGTGTCTATATGCTACACATGCGAAATGGTTAGTGTGTGTTTATATGCTACACATGCGACATAGTTAGTATGTGTCAAAAAGCTACACATGCGACATGGTTAGTATGTGTTTATATGCTACACAGGCGACATGGTTGTATCAATATGCTACACATGCGACATGGTTAGTATGTGTTTATATGCTACACAGGCGACATGGTTGTATCAATATGCTACACATGCGACATGGTTAGTATGTGTCAATATGCTATACAGGCGACATGATTAGTATGTGTCTATATGCTACACATGCGACATGGTTAGTATGTGTCTATATGCTACACATGCGGCATGGTTAGTATGTGTTTATATGCTACACAGGCGACAAGAAAAACACAGCAACCACACATATTTAACAACATATTTCAATTTAAAAATGTTGTAGTCCTTTAATTTGTCATGTGCGTGAAGTTAGCAGCACAACAGCATAGCAGCAAGCTGCCAGCAGCAAGTTGAAATGCTGCTGGCAGCTAGCTGCTACATTTTTTAAATATGAATATAATGATTTATATGAACTATATACTACTTTAGTTAATCATTGTATGCTTTCCAGCTGTTTATAGGAATATAAATAGTGGTAAGAAAAAATGAGATTTTACTGTTTTAGCTTAATGTTTGGTAAACTTTTGATTACTTCGGGTCTTTTTGATAAGCGGTCCACCAACACAGTTATTTTCTTGCGAAAGAACAATTTCTCGGACCAACGGGACCATACCAACTAAACGTAATCTTTATTGATAGCAAGGAAACTACAATGCCTAAGATTTGACTATCATTACGAGTAGGTATGATAAATGTTCAAATACCATGCGGACGAAAAGTGCAGGGATGAACTAGGCCACGAGCCCTACAATGTGTGCTATTTCGATAGTTGGAGCTTTTGTCCTGAGTAGGCGAAAATAGAGCTCGAAAATCGAAATTTGCTGCTGTAAAAGCCATTTTGGGGACGCACTGACCCGAAAATTCGAGTAAGGGGACCATAACGAAAAGTGCAGGGATGAACTAGGCCACGAGCCCTACAATGTGTGCTATTTCGATAGTTGGAGCTTTTGTCCTGAGTAGGCGAAAATAGAGCTCGAAAATCGAAATTTGCTGCTGTAAAAGCCATTTTGGGGACGCACTGACCCGAAAATTCGAGTAAGGGGACCATAACGAAAAGTGCAGGGATGAACTAGGCCACGAGCCCTACAATGTGTGCTATTTCGATAGTTGGAGCTTTTGTCCTGAGTAGGCGAAAATAGAGCTCGAAAATCGAAATTTGCTGCTGTAAAAGCCATTTTGGGGACGCACTGACCCGAAAATTCGAGTAAGGGGACCATAACGAAAAGTGCAGGGATGAACTAGGCCACGAGCCCTACAATGTGTGCTATTTCGATAGTTGGAGCTTTTGTCCTGAGTAGGCGAAAATAGAGCTCGAAAATCGAAATTTGCTGCTGTAAAAGCCATTTTGGGGACGCACTGACCCGAAAATTCGAGTAAGGGGACCATAACGAAAAGTGCAGGGATGAACTAGGCCACGAGCCCTACAATGTGTGCTATTTCGATAGTTGGAGCTTTTGTCCTGAGTAGGCGAAAATAGAGCTCGAAAATCGAAATTTGCTGCTGTAAAAGCCATTTTGGGGACGCACTGACCCGAAAATTCGAGTAAGGGGACCATAACGAAAAGTGCAGGGATGAACTAGGCCACGAGCCCTACAATGTGTGCTATTTCGATAGTTGGAGCTTTTGTCCTGAGTAGGCGAAAATAGAGCTCGAAAATCGAAATTTGCTGCTGTAAAAGCCATTTTGGGGACGCACTGACCCGAAAATTCGACTGAGGGAACTTTAGCGAAAAGTGTAATGTTGAAAATTCTTCGTTTAACGCTCCTTTGGCTCATGTTCAGCTAGGCATTGTCAGGTTCATTCGAAACAATCATGGTTATTTAAAACTCATTAAAAAGTATATGTAACTGAATTCCACGCAGGGATCTATTCTGCATGTCAATGGAGATTTATTAACGCCGGCTAGTAGACAACAGGTTTGGATCCTAGGCGCTGATTTGCAATTGAAGTGGGTCCGTCTAGCGCAGGTTCGAATTAAAATTGCCGAAAATAAAACAAACAATAGGCGAATAACACCTGCTCAACAAAAACAATAGCTTTATATATTTAGAGACAGATATTGCCAAAAATTTACATTTATTGCTTTATACTAAGAAATTTGCAATCCCCAGTTCGCATCTAACGACAAACATTCTAATGCCGAGTAAACTATTTACTAATACCGTACATACGTATCAACGGAGGGTACACAGAGGTAACATTTTGGATGGTATAAAAGGTACGGAGTGTAAACAGTGTTTAAGTAGAGGGGGACAGAGGGGGTTTCATTAAGCAAATTCTGTGTCACAGATTTGCACCAAAAGGTTTTTTTTCTGTAACGAATCTCAGGACATTAATCTAATAGAATTTGTTACGCTTTGATGTCATAATTGTAAAAAAGTACCAAAATGTAAAAAAAAGATTGTGTCCGAGACTGGGTTCGAACCCGCGTCGCCAAAATTGAAATTCGGCGTATTCCTTACTGAGCTACCATGACTATGGGAGACATAATTAAATTATAAAGCTATGTCGGTAGTATCACGTGATAACACCGACTAGCCAATCACACATAAGGAATGAATTCTACCTGGTAGACATACCCAGTAATCTTTTTTTAATGGTAAAATACAATATAACTGCTAAACTTAAATAAATTGTAAACTATGTGGTACTTTAATTAGTAAGTTTCAATGCATTGTACACATTTGCAACAAAGTATACGCTGAACTATTTAAACAACATATTAGACATTGAAACACTGATTTTAAATCCTCATCATCCTGTCATTGGAATGTTAAGATAACAGTGACTTTGATTGTTAAGAAATACTGCAGATCACAAGTGTTTCCATTAAACTTCTAGAGCAGTAAAGATTCTGAAGTTCTGAACTATTGGCTCAGTATGTACTTGTACAAAATAAATGGCTATGTACGGCTGTGTCATGTCAAGTAATTTATTTCTCTACATTTATTTCCGTACATACTAAAACCTTTTAACGATTTAGTACATGAAAACGATCGACTTCTTTCATTTCAAGTGAAACATTTCCTCTCTTGATCTGTGGTTATAGTGTAGCCCATTGTTGAGTCATTTTAGTTGCTATTAGCAGCCACCCGCTGTGATTTAATTTCGGCTCCCATTATCTGGAGTTCCTTTGATGATGCTTAATTAATATACTATAAACTGTCAGCAGCGGGCGTTTCTTATGTAATCAACTTAGATCTGACCTATTTATAACTTTTCCCAGCAGGGGTCGTTCACTGCGTTTGTTTGATCAAAAATGTGATGGTCAGTAACACTTACTGGCAATGACATCATACCATTTATAACTTGAGAAACAGGTACTGTAATTTAAAATTAAAGATTTATAAAGCAAAGCGACTCATTTAATATTTTATTTAAATTGTTGTACTGTTATAATAATTTATTTGTGTTAAGAACTATAAGGCAAAACAAAGATTTGGTTAGGGTTAAAACAAACATTTTTTATAAGGCTTGATTTAAGAATATTGATATAAGAACGTTATTTTCCATTGGCGAATAGCGTTAAAGAATTCCTGTATAAAACGTAAAAATGTTTAAACTACATATTAAAAAAGATGCACTCTTATTCCCAAAGAAGATGTACCACAAGTATTAATACAATTGTTTTAATATTTTTTAAACCAATCGGTAGGGTCGCGCCTATATGTAGGTAGGGTTTGTAAGATTTGATTGAGGGGTTTTTTCTGTGTCATTCTTTCTCTTCAATATTTAAAATATGAAAAAGCAAACAGTTGCTTTCAATAATAATAATAAAAAGTAAATGTTGTGCTTAGTTTGTTATTTATAGGGTGGAGTGGACAGAGCCTTGAATCCAAATTTCGAAATTATATTTGCAACTTTTAAGTGTCCAAAAAAAACAACTTTCTGAAATCCTTAAAAGATGCAGAGATCAGTTTCGTTCCAAAATTAAATTTGAACTCACTGACAGTATAAAATGACCAGATTATATATAAAAATGTGCTTTCTATAAGCCATACATTATAAGTTTAGAACCCATCATGTTAACCTTTCTCGATCACCAGAATGTTGATGATATGTGACTATACTCTGGTTCAATCGCCAAGATTCGGAGAGCAAACAGAGACAATTTCAGCCAATCAGAGGCGTTTCACTGTATTCTATTAATAGATTATCTTGCAGTCGGTAAACCTTGGCGATTGCCTATAGCCAATGAAAAAGAGCCTAACATAACAAAAATAAAATTAGAACACCTGAAAGCAAGCGTGGCATGAGACGGCTTGTCATACGTCATGAATGATGATTCACAACATGTGTACCGCATTTTGTACTAACACTGCGGAAAATGGTTGAATTTACGGGAAAGAACGGTCCCGTACATGGGTAGGTATAAAAAAGTGGCCGGACCGGACCAAATGCGGACCAACTGAAATCTCCGAACTGTTACGGAAATCGTTCGGAAGTTTACCTAATTTCCCGACCAAATTAAAATACGCATTGCTATGTTTCATAGATATTTTATCATGTCAGGTTAAAATAATAATAATAATAATAATAATAATAATAATAATAATAATAATAATTATAATAATAATAATAATAATAATAATAATAATAATAATAATAATAATAATAACAATAATAATAATAATAATAATTATTATTATTATTATTATTAAAATAATATATAATTATAAAAAAAACAATAATTAACAGATTATTACACAGTATTTAAAAAAAAAACATACATAAGTTAATTTAATCTTTGAAAATGATTCCGTGTGAACAATATAGTCACATACATGCATGCATGCATGCATACATACATACATACATACATACATACATACATACATACATACAGACATACAGACATACATACATACATACATACATACATACATACATACATACATACAGACATACAGACATACATACATACATACATACATACATACATACATACATACATACAGACAGACAGACAGACATACAGACATACATACATACATACATACATACATACATACATACATACATACATACATACAGACATACATACATACATACATACATACATACATACATACATACATACATACATACATACATACATACATACATACATACATACATACATACATACATACATACATACATACATACATACATACATACATACATACATACATACATACATACATACATATTATTCTGTCCGGTCCGGCCACTCCAACACAAAATTAGAAAAAACCCGAACGAATTCCGTAACAGTTCGGAGATTTCCGTTCGTCCGGATTTGGTCCGATCCGGCCAGTCTTTTAAACCCAACCACATACATCTTTAATATACGGTCGTGTTCGACCCAGTACACCCAACGTGTACGGGACCCATACACGAATACGTTACGGAACACCACGTGTACGGACTTCCGGTTATCCATTCCCACACCCGTGGATATACGGAGTTATCAATAAATATTAAAAAAAAAATGTCATTTTTTTAAATTTCTTTTACGTACTTTTGAAGAAAAAAAAACATATTTTATGCATAGCATTTTTGGCAAAAATATATATATGTATGTACGGAGCCCGTACACTCGCATGTTCGGGATGGATATATAATCATATATATTAAGAAAAATAGAATTTTCGGCAGATTGCCAAATAGTTGAGATCATTATTGTGAGATATCTTAAAGACAGAAATGAAGACATTGATGCAAAATTTAGCTGATTCTGATTCTGACTTAAATAAGTTAAAATTGTCAAACATGTAAGAGTGCAACTTGAAAGATAGGGCATCTTTATTGCAACTCCCTCATACCAATGGGTGGGTTAGGGTCAACAGCTATCAATGAAAATAAAGTTAGTAATGGGTAACAAATTATGAGAAAAGTAAGCTTACAATTAGAGCCGTTTTAAATACATTTAGGAATAAAAAAAATCTGGTTTGCTGCTTCTTAAATTGGACGGACGGACGGACGCACGGACGGAATGACGGGCGGGCGGGCGGGCGGTCGGACGGGCGGGCGGTCTTAAGGATGGACGGACGACCAGACATGTTTTTGTCGTAAACATGTTATTTAACGGTTTCTTGCCAAACAATAAAAAATATAAACACACATATAAATATTCAATATGGTCACAACGATTCATGGCCTATATACAAATAAAAGACAATAGTGTAAGTAAGTTAAATTAAAGAACCAAAAAAGTTTTAATAAATGGAAAAAAGATTAATTTCAAATGCAAACTGAGATATATATTATATTAACTAATGAAGTATTATGGGAGGCTATTTACAAATGACATAATACTTGAAAGATCTAAACGATGTTATTTAGTAAGGAATTTCTTAACATAAATGCTTGATTTATTAATTTACTTAAGCTACTTAGTATGCTTACGTTTATTTATAACAACAGTTTCGATAAACTTGTACATACCCCGGTCTCTAATGTAATATATTTGTATCATTTTTTCTGAAGTTATTATATACAGGACATGTTATGATTAAATGATATTCATCTTCTAAATCATTAGAGTTACAAATAGTACAATAACGTTGGGCTCTATCTATTCTATTTCGGCCATATCGGCCGGTTTCAATATGCAGTTTATGAGATGATCAATAAGTTTAAATTCAGAACTTTCAATAACATGCAAACTTGGAATTAATATTTTTGTTCTTGATTTAAATAAATAATCAGTCTCTTTTCTTTTAAAACAGTAGCCTTTTATTTTAGATATGATCTCGGATAGGATTTTATCATCATTCTTCAAAACAGTTGTCACAATTGTTTAAATTAGGTAGTTTAAATACAAGAATTAGTGAGATAAGGAAGCTGCCTTTTATAGATTTATTTATATGTCATTACTTCAATTGATTTATAATTCGGTCATTAAAATTTCCACAGTCTGTCGAATTAATTGATAAAATTTAGAATGAGTGTGTTTTAGTTGTATTTCGTATAGTTTTATGACCCACTGGCCATGTGTTTTTAGAAGCAAATGATCATGTCACTAAATGACATAACGCGGGCTGTCAGTCAAATTAGCCGGCCAATACCGGACTGACCAATCAGCGTCCAAATAAGGCGTGGCTTATCAGTTGCCTTTTGTTATCCGCCATGGTTAAGGGTCCGCCTACGGAGCGGGAGGTCGTGGGTTCGATCCCGGGCCGCGTCATACCGAAAGACGTTAAAAGCTGGTACAAGTAGCTCCCTTGCCTGGCGCCTGGCATTTAAAGGGTAGTGCTTGGGAAAGTGGTGTACTCAGTACTGGTTCTACCCAGGAAAGTTGTATCCCGTGTATCGGTGCTTTATACCGAGCAAGTTAAAGAACCAAGAGTTCTCTTCGCAAAGAGCTAGGGTATCGCACCCAGATTTCTTGTATCTCACTCTGTTTCTTCAAGTCTTCCAATGTCTGGATTTGACTGCGAATTGCTGTCACTTCTATCTCATGTCACTTATGGCATTTAAACACAATTTAAGTCGTGATGGCGTCACGGCGGGGTCAAGCCATAATGCAGCCAATTGGCGCGGGCAGACCTTGATAAACTCAAATAAACAAACAAACAAGGTTAAGGCGCTTGGCATTTAAACGGTAGTGCTTGGAAAAGTGGTGTACTCAGTACTGGTTCAACCCAGGAAAGTTGTATCCCGTGTATCGGTGCTTTACACCGAGCACGTTAAAGAACCAAGAGGTCTCTTCGCAAAGAGCTAGGGTAACACACCTGGATCTCTTGTATCTCACTCTGTTTCTTCAAGTCTTCCAAAGTCTGGATTTGACTGCGAATTGCTGTCATCCTATCGCATATCATTTATGGCATTTAAACACAATTTAACTCATGATGGCGTCACGGCGGGGTCAAGCCATAATGCAGCCAATGGGCGCGGGCAGACCTTGATAAACTCAAATAAACAAACGACCTCCGACTATCTGCACTAGTGAGTGTGGCGGATCCGTGGTCTTGAGATAACACACTTGACTATCAATCCAGGCGTCGCAGGTTCGATCCCCCGTCGCATCACTAACATGGGGGTCCCGTGTGACAGTGCTATACACTGGTGCACGTTAAAGAACCAGTGTAGCTCTAACATTCAGGGTTACATTCTGTCTTGACTAACAATCTTAATGGAGCACTCGCCGAATGGGCAAGGCTCGAGTGCGAATATAAATAAGCTTACACACCCACACAGTAATGAGTATGTCTGCCCTGTTAGCTCAATCATCACTCAAATAGTGTAAAACTCTGAATCGGACAACCCTGGTTCGATTCCCGGGCGGACCAGGTCACTACTGTTGTGATTTGTTATGAAATCCTTTTTACGACCATTCGCAGTGTACCACTGCCCCTGGCATGTACAGAAGTTGTCAGTTCCTTGCAGAGGTGAAGGCACCTAGTACTGGTTCTGCCCAGGAGTGTTGTGCGGTGGTTGAACTGTCACTCTGGGACCCTTAAATGTGCTCACGCCGGGACCCGAAGTATAAACTACTAACACCACCACCACCTTCAGTATTGAGTGAGCTCAATCGATAGAGCGTTGGTAAAAATATAATAAAAAGATAAATATAAGATAAAAACAAATCTGGCTTCTTAAAAATAATAACATCCAATTAGAAAACTTGAAATTAATTTCGATTTCAATAATCTGTTTTTAATTAGCAATCGGTCTCTAATCTTAGATATGATTTTATTTTATCAGTATTCATCAAAGCAGGTGTTACAATTTATATAATATTGTTTGAATATATTATTTGTTCATTCATACATTAATTCATGCATGCATCAATTCTCACTCACTCACTCACTCACTCACTCACTCACTCACTCACTCACTCACTCACTCACTCACTCACTCACTCACTCACTCACTCACTCACTCACTCACTCACTCACTCACTCACTCACTCACTCACTCACTCACTCACTCACTCACTCACTCACTCACTCACTCACTCACTCACTCACTCACTCACTCACTCACTCACTCACTCACTCACTCACTCACTCACTCACTCACTCACTCACTCACTCACTCACTCACTCACTCACTCACTCACTCACTCACTCACTCACTCACTCACTCACTCACTCACTCACTCACTCACTCACTCACTCACTCACTCACTCACTCACTCACTCACTCACTCACTCACTCACTCACTCACTCACTCACTCACTCACTCACTCACTCACTCACTCACTCACTCACTCACTCACTCACTCACTCACTCACTCACTCACTCACTCACTCACTCACTCACTCACTCACTCACTCACTCACTCACTCACTCACTCACTCACTCACTCACTCACTCACTCACTCACTCACTCACTCACTCACTCACTCACTCACTCACTCACTCACTCACTCACTCACTCACTCACTCACTCACTCACTCACTCACTCACTCACTCACTCACTCACTCACTCACTCACTCACTCACTCACTCACTCACTCACTCACTCACTCACTCACTCACTCACTCACTCACTCACTCACTCACTCACTCACTCACTCACTCACTCACTCACTCACTCACTCACTCACTCACTCACTCACTCACTCACTCACTCACTCACTCACTCACTCACTCACTCACTCACTCACTCACTCACTCACTCACTCACTCACTCACTCACTCACTCACTCACTCACTCACTCACTCACTCACTCACTCACTCACTCACTCACTCACTCACTCACTCACTCACTCACTCACTCACTCACTCACTCACTCACTCACTCACTCACTCACTCACTCACTCACTCACTCACTCACTCACTCACTCACTCACTCACTCACTCACTCACTCACTCACTCACCCACACACCCACACACCCACACACCCACCCACATACCCAAACACCCACCCACCTTACTTGATTACAAAATTCAAAACTTTTTTATAACATGGGCGTACGGGAAAGAGTGCATTTCCGTATATCCATAGGGTACGGGAATTGTAACTTTTGGAACTTGTATATGTCCGTACATCCGTAATATACGGGAAATGTACACGCCCGTATATTTTTCGTGTACAGGAATGGTATAAACCCGTACGCTCAACGTGTACGGAAGAGCATAAATTCCCGTACACTCAACATGTACGGAGACCATACATGTCCATCCGCTCAAGATATACGGAGATGTATGGTCTCCGTACATTCATCAAAATTTTGTTAGTACCAGTCGTACATCAACCCTACCAGCATTGTCGATTTTTATTATTTATTATTATAAACATGTCGCTTTAATTTCATCAAAGGTTGTTAAAACCCACCAAAAGCATAACATTTTCCTACACAACGGGACCCTTACTAACACATTGCGGTTTCCCTGCGTAACACGGAACAATGTATACCAGTGTATGATTTAAATGTTGTTCATATCATGTATGCTGTCAAATATAACACCAAATTACCTGACTTTATTACAAAATTCAAAACCTTTATAACATGTGTGTACGGGAAAGGGTACATTACCGTATACCCATAATGTACAGTAATTGTTACTATTCCGTACACTCAGTGTGCACGGGAACTGGTTTATTTCCGAACATCCATATAATGCGGGAATTGTACAAGCCCGTATATTCATCGTGTACGGGAATAGTGTAATCTCATACTCTCAAAGTGTACGGAATAGCATAAAATCCCGTATTTTCAACATGTATGGAGATCGTTCATGCCCGTACACTCAAGATATACGGAGATGTACCGTACATCCATCAAAATAGTATAAGTACTAGTCGTTAGTCAATCAACTCAGTATTGTCCGAATTATTTATTTTTATAATTTAGACCTCTTTTAAATTTCATCAAAAGCTATCGAAACCCATTAAAGCATTAAATTTTCTACAAAGGTATTTTTTACTGACACCATCCTGTTTTTTTACGAAACAGTGATATGTTTAAGTCAATGGTATAAATGACTTTCATATTATATGTGCTATCAAATTAAACCCCCAAAGACCTAAATTGGCTACAGAATTCATTGTTTTTTGTTACAACACGGATGTACGGGTAAGTGCACGCCCATACATCGAATCCCGTATACTCAAGATGTGCGAGTTTTATGAATATACGAATCCGAACACACCCGTATACTCAACATCCCGTACACTTACCGTACAAATTTGATGTACGGGTTTCAGTATATTCCCGTATATTAAACCATTTTCCGCAGTGTAACATCTTCAATCCGTTAAAGTTAGTCCAATATAGCCAAGAGACATTCGGAGCTCCTCGGCCATTTTTATCGAAAAAGATATACGTTATTCTGCTCAATCGTTTAAGACATTCGAGAGGACAATGAGAGGGAAATACTTATGATTAACACCTTTATTGTTTAAGGGATTTTCATATGTAACTAAGCTTGATTGGTTATAATTTGGCGATTATCTCGTAATTACTTTTTAATATCAAATATGTATTTCTAGAAATGGAACTTGATTATGATATTTTAAATATTCATTTTTAATAACTCCGTCAGAGAAGTTAAACAGTTAATTGTGTCAAAGTCAATTTAAAGAACACCCGCACAATATTGTCCCGTATAGTTCCGAAAAAAATACAATTATATTGACCTTGAGTGTTCATTGTATTGACTTCTGCCTAGTTTAAGGAATATTTGCCATGATAATCCACTGCCGTGCATCTTCTCAATATTACACTGGTGTCACAGTAGGGGCCATTTCCTGTGTATTTGTTAATTGGCTCCGGGCCTTTTAGGTTGACACTTTTCGAGTAGATTATCCTACTAATACATATAAACAATATACACAACTATAAATGAAATGAATAAACCAAAATAAATATGACTGCTAAGCTTTTAAACTGTGATATAGCATTTATATTAAAACCCATTTTAAATGCATGATCACCATTGTTATATCAAAATTGTGAAGCATCCTTGTTAAAATATATTGGTGGGCTATTATATATAACATCACCCTTGTTCTTATTCAAAGGCATTGTATTAATACTGTTATTATCGTTTGAAAGCAACAATAACAAAAGATGAAAAGTCCAATTCTATAATAAAACCTTTATAACTGCACGGCTGGATTCCCAGATCGGAGAACTGCTAAGCAGCACAAGGGCATTAAGATAACTTTCGTTATGACTTTGCATTAATATGTTCGTGTATATGCTTATGGGTGTGTGCGTGTGCGCGCGCGTGCGTGCGTGCATGTAAGTGTGTTTGCGTTTATTCATCGGTTCCGTATAGTGTGACTTTTTGAATTGCTACTCGTAAATATGGTTGGTATTATTTTATTTTGTACTGTGATGATAAGAAATATTACTGTGTCTCAAGCATTTAATGATTTTTGCCTATCAATTATATAGTTAATATGTTTTCATGAAAAAGTTTAAAAATTATAATAGGGTCATACAAGAGTAAATTAAATCAGTAGGGCACTTATTTAATAAAACAAGAAAGGATTTTTTTTTCAAGAAGGACATTTGCAGATACAAAGTCACACGGTGCAAGATTCCTCCTCGTATGCGACCGCGCACCCCGGTTTAGTGAGTGTAGGATGATACCCCCCCCCCCCGGATGATTGCCCCCCAGACATTAGCCCCCCAGACAATAGCCCCCCTGCATATATATAAATGACTTTACATATATACACTCTTTTAAATTGGCATATTCATAAAACTCATAAAACATTAAAAAAATGCCATTTAGTGGTCCTTTTCTGGTTCTCTATACAGACTTGTGAATCAAGTGTTCAGCGAACAAAACCTATAGTTATAGTTCAAACAGTGCATTTGCAAATGTCCCTATTACCATCTAACAGAATTGTAGTGTTGAAGGGTACAATGAAGGGTGGCCAATGTTGTGGGAATTAGTGTTACAAGTTCGATTTTGACTTGTAAAAATAATCCTCACAATTTCGAGTCATTGAGGTTTGAGAATATCATACAAATTTGCTTAAATAAACTGGTTATAATATGCATTTTAATATTGGGGGGGGGGGGGATATCGTCCGTTTTTTCACTAAGACGGGGTGGGGGGCTATCTTCCGGGAGGGCTATGGTCCTAGGGACTAATGTCTGGGGGGCAATCATCCGGGGGGATATTATCCGTACCTCCGGTTGAGTAGTGCAGCTTCACCGAGCCCGAGCCACACTGTCTTAGCGGCACGTGCATTTGACCAGCTTGTGGTATTAGCTGACATAACTGCGAGTCGCTGTTTAAGTGCAGACAAAGTTTTATCGTTCAAATGACTCAAGTCAAATTAAGATGTTAAAAGTTGGTTTTTTATTAATTCCCCTTATACGTTTAATTGTCACGTGCGGCTATTGATATAATGTACCATTATTATTTAATAGAAGAAGTACAAAGATCCTAGTTAATTCTCTAAGTGTTTCCATTACAAAGGGTCTTTTCCCGTATATGTCAAATTTGGGAGTAGTCGGTCCCTGCTAAAATTAAAATGAAATATGGAATCATTGTTGTGACTCGGAGACCTATGCATATCACTGATTAGAAACAAGAGATGTCTAGTTGGTTTGGTTTTGGTTATTTTAAATGCAAAACAGGCATTGCCTTTCGAAGCACACACTAGTTAACTATAAATGTCAATATATGAGATTACTTTCTTAACATGCACTAGTTCACAAAGCCAAAAGTAACGCCGAATCATTGATATCCTCATTAACATTGTTATTATTTATGGCCTTTCTCAACAAAATGTTTGCATTGGTGGGCCGCTCATGAAAAAAACCCTGCAGTAATAAAATTTTACCAAATAAGCTAAATCAGTAAAATCTTTTTTTTCTTACTCCTATTTGTATTCCTATAAACAGCTGAAATAAAAAACAATTATATACTATAGTAAATATATATTATTATATTCATAGTAAAAACGCAGCAGCTAGCTGCCAGCAGCACAGCAGCTAGCTGCTGTTGCTGCTAGCAGCTTGCTGCTATGCTGCTGTGCTGCTAACTTCACTCACATTAATTTGTCTTGTTTTGTTTTAATAAACCGATCTATTAGCAAAATAATGGATGGTTTATTAAACAAACCGTATATTTTTCTTCATCAACGTGACCTTCTCAATAATATAATCTGCAGAACAAGGAAACAATATTCTTGTTCATAGCTAACAAACGCTGACAGGAGCGGTATGTTGCTTGTTTTCTTGATTGGGAGACGGACATATACTACAAAACGTTTCTTTGGTATAATTATTTTTAAGTGTATAAAGATTCGTTTTGCTTAGCACTTGGATTGGATATTTGCCTGATGAAATAATAAAACTGCTATATTATCACTTTCTTTAGTTAACAAATTGAGCAGAAACGAAATAACATTGCAATCGTTTCCAGTGTTTTGAGTATTCAATGACATTCTTATATGAATTATCACCACCATTTATATTTAATTTAGCAGTTTTCGTCTCTTAATTGCTTATTTTACTGTTATTTATCTGCTTAATGCGCTTCATGCACCAGTTCTGTTTCTTATCTCCGAAGTGTACTTAACATTCTGTTTCTTTTTACATTCACGCTAAATTTTGTTAAAAATTCCACTTATCGAACATTAGTTGGCATCGACAACGCCTCTACTTTCACCGTGTTTATTTTGGAGGCTGATTTGAATCATTTTTTTCTTTGATCTTAAGAAAATGTGTTGCCTAATTGAACACGTCAATATTCCTATGCAACAATTGGATGAAGAAATGAAGGAATTTAATGAACCAATGTTTTACTTGAAATAATTCATATTGACATGAATATACCGTCCATTAACATCAAGTGGCATCATCAAATGTGGAGATTTCAGAAGCCATATTAAAATTGGCAATATCTTAGACATACTGGCAGCGGGTTGATCCGGGGTCTTGTTAGTGTACGCTGTAATATAAACAGTCGTATATCATACTTTCAAAGTCTCTTTGATGGACAGTTAGCCGGAAAAGATAACTAAAATTGCATTTGCCAGCAACCACTGATTATATCAATGAAAGAAATGAAAATTATTTATACTTCAGAGCGTAGCAGCTTTTGAAATAGTGGTCAACGTTATAAAAGCAACATTGAACTGAGGTAGGAAGGGGCACGAAATGTTTCTGACATTTCGGGAAGGGGATGCATTAGATTTTCTCTTTTAATTAAAATAATACGTAAACATTTATATTACATTTATCGAGTTTTTTTTTACAAACTCATTCTTAACTTTATCTGATCTTTTTTGGAAATGGGTAAGATTCAGGCTTGGTGAGGAGGTAGGAAATTGGTAGATCATGCTCCTCATATTTGACGAGAGAGCTACACGGTGCGGTATATCCACCTGTCCGTCCCGTTTCTTCGCCATTATAACAGTTTTTAAAATAAATTAACTCGTAACAGGGTACTGAATAATTGTCATTGTTCCATTGATGTGATATCTATGTTTTACATATATTTTTTCAATGTGCTGATACAATTGCTAGGGGACACGTTTGATAAAAATAAACACAATAACATCATGACAGTTAAATGATTGTACAGATGTAATATTTTCGCTCGCAACCTACAATTCTTTCTTGATTACGTTGTTTGTCATTGGAAAGAGCAATAACAGCCCAAACGGCAACCGTTCCCATAATTATATGTTCGACTGCAACATCATCATTATTACCTCCTGGCCCTCAGTATCAGTAGACAGTCGGGATGTTTCAGAAATAATGATGTGTACTTCATTTAGTATACCATTATAGACTATTTCGGTTGATATATAGTCTTGACCCATCTAATTACAAATTGCTGTTCCCCTCGTTAGAACGCTGTTATCTTGTTCGTACTACCGTCATCATTATTATCATCCGAGATTCTCAGGGAGTGCAAATGGCGAAACGTAACAGGCCATCATCGTTTTGCGTCCAGATCCAAGCAAAACGTAATCGTCCATTTCGACGTCTCAATGCCTTAGTAGACGTAAAATGTGTGTACTTACCATACACTATGTCGCAGTGTCTGCTAAGCTGTCTTGGAACATGAGAATTTTCTCCAGTTTCACATTATATTATTTTGTAAAACATATACTAGAATACATGTTGTATTACACCATAACATACAAAAGTTCCCATGTGATTAATAAACAACATATATATATATAATTAAATTTAAGGCTTGTAATGTCCACGTGGCAATTATACGTTGTCTTTGCACAATTATTCGCGGTTGGTTTCGTTTTATCATATTCAAACGGCAGCGTAACATTACATCAACATTTAAAAGCATTTGACCATTTTAGATAGTTGATGTAACAACAGACAAAACCACCGCATCTCTATTAAACAATCAAATACAATTCTGATGATTATACAGTTCTCCAGAGACGGACATCGGTAGGAATGTTTACACTCGATGAAGCACAAGCTTTGTTATGACAAAGTAGCTCTCTAAACATTGTTTCAGGACATATTATTTTTCTGCATTTCCATAAATACGATTGATCTTTTATGGAGTCAGTTGAGGATCGACAAAACGCAATTTGAAATTACTGTTATGTTGTCTGGAATATAATTTGTATACTAATGGTAATCGTAGCTTGAACAAGTGACATCGTAATGGCATGGACTTCACTTATATACAAATCGTTGAGTTGAAAGTGATATCTAACTGTTGTAATGATGGGCGGTGCAGCTTCACTTCATCCTTGTATATAATGTCTTCTTTGTAACTGCGAGATGGGAAAAGATGAACTAAATGGAATAGCGGTCCCTCCTCGTAGTTTTAAACACACGGACGAACAATGCGCATATAATATATATAATGTTTCTGAAAGGATAGGAATATTTAATATTTAGATTTATAAAACAACTAAAATCGTTTAAGAAGGTTCACTTTTCAATCGAAGCGACCATACCTGTAGCTCATTATAAGGTTCGATAGAGAACGCTGCACCCACTCGCATAGCCGATACAATGATCGCGGAGGACAACGGTAATTAAGCCCTCGTGATGCATGAACAGTATAATGAGCAATCAGCTAGTGGCTTACATTTCAGTGTTTAATAATCTTGATTTCTGGTGATTTGTGCAGTTACAAGGTTTATGTGGGTGGTCAAATATGTGCTTCACATGAACTAGCTGTGACGGAATTCCTACAAAAGGTAAGAATTTTATTATACTGTTTAATTTAAAAACAACAACAACATCTTCAGCTTGAACATTCCGAATACGTGTATGTTAAAAAGGCGGGTTTCATATTTGTTTCTACATTAGATGCAATCGTCCAAGGCTCTGAAATATTTGTATGTGGACTCAACAGCGGAAATGTCTATTGTAACGTATCTAAAAGAACTCACCCATTTCATGAATGAACTTTTTATCAAACCTAACTTAAAACGGTAAAAAATAATGCACACAAAAACTGCTTTATAACGCAAAAATGTTTGTTTAGTCCTATTAAGTATTTTTAATAATGATAGCACAAGTAAAATGTAAGGCAAATAAAACAAGTTTAGTAAGGCTTTTAAAATGTAATGTATGCAAATTATGTTTGGTTGGGACGCGATGTTTATTAAAACGAAACTGAACAACATTAATGAACTTAATTCGAGCTATTTGAAGTGTTTGCGTTATAAAAGGTTTCTTTAATATAATATATTAGTTACGGGGACTTATTTCTTCCTTTATTTACTTCAGTTACTTTAACAAAGCAATTTAAAACGAATAAAAACGCAATAAAATAGGTTTTTGTGCATAATAGCTGTTTATTATCTTTATTACCTTTGTGGTAGTTCTGCTAGAATGCACGAGAATGCACTACGATTACTCAATATACTAACAAACATTGTATATATATATATATATACCATATACTTAGGGGAAATCAGGTATGGTCGGCAGTGTTGTGTGAGCGGTTGTTGGCCATATTGTTATCTCCGTCCATCCACGTCCATGGCAGCACCTGTGTTCCTATCAGATTATCATGCCTGATAACACCGGGCCGGGGGTTCATGAGCGGCCAGTTCCGCTTTCTTTAATTAGTTTAATGATTGGTATAATTGGCTGGTAGAGTGCCATATCATTAAGGTTTATTGATTTCGACACTAATCATAGTTCGCGATATGTCGAGATTTGATACGATTTACCACAGGAAAAATCCTGAAAATGTGTATACATGTGTTCTTGAATGTTTGCATGTGTGTCTTGTTTTGGTTGTGGAGGAGGCCTTTCACAGCATTGATTCCGGTAATTTTGTCACTGACACCGTTGAATTATCTTGCTTGCCTTATCCATGTACAAATGTTTGTATTTATCTTCTGTTCTTTCCTCTCCGAAAACAAAGACACAATTTAAATGCTATAGGGAACATATACTGATCACAGAACACGTGACAGGGAAGCGACATGGAAATTAACGTGTTCGCCAATTGGCATACATGTTAACGTATATGAAATATATATAGTTGTAATATTTGTTTTCGCAAAGCTTCGCTATCGAATACATAAGACTGGTCAACATCAGGGCGACTCGTTTCTAACCAGTGAAGTTAAATGCTCGTCCATACTCACCGGTTTTGACAGTTTCATGTGATATAATGTATTACTTTCATGGATACGATATTTAAATATTGACCCAGTTGAAAAAACATGTTTTCCTTTAGATTAAATTTGAACAAGAGAGTCTATTGTATTGTGGGTCCTTTCACCATTTGAACTGGTTAAAAGGCTAAATCTACTTACCATCAATTTCCCCTGCATGAGTCAAATTGTTACATCAATATTGTTAATAGCGAACATTATATGTCAAATATTTACTCTTGATTTTGTTTTGCATATAAGAAAAAAAGGAAACCTCATTAATCATCAATAAAATCCAGCTCGTTTAGACGTTCTGAGTATTGTATTACAATCTAGCTGAAAGAATGTCGGATAATCAATGTTCAAAACATGGAGGAGAGTAAACATAAGAATTTGTTACCTTGAAAACTAGTTCACTAAGTTCAAACCTTAAGATGTTGTTGTTTGTTTGCTTTTGGGCGTTCGAATTACAGCATTCATAAACGGCAATGCTTAAATTTTAATGTCGTTGTTTACGTTTCATTTACAAATATACCATTTGAAACTAAAAAAACTTATTGATTTATTTTTTATTTCTTTGGTTACATGTACATATACATGTATAGTGAATAAACCAAAAATGATTGATATGATGTTCTAATACTAAAATGTCGCACAAAATATCGTTCATTTGCAATTCGCAGTAAATTTAAATTTGATACACGGCCAATAAACTCATTGTAGAACGTTACTATTTATTTATAGCCACCGACTGTCAACATGGTGTAACATTGATATATAAATGCGCATCTTTAATAACATTATAATTAAAATACCTATAATTAAATGTTTATTTGTGCTCTTTTATGCTACGTTTACACTATGTTCCCGGTGGCCACGACAGCCCCGTTTGCCCGAAACGTAATGCGCCGTGTGATTTTGGCCATTTTTGTCTCCATAAACAAGTTTTGTTAGGTTGTGCTAAGTTTCCTCACGTTTTATCAAGGTAACCGTGACAAGCCGTAGGGGCGAACAAGTGGTTCGTCCAAGGCGCACTAAGGTCCGGGCGCGGTCTACCAGGGATGCATGTACGTTGCGTCCCGGTCCGATACGTTCTGATGGGATTCCTCACGTTGTTCACGTCTTCATCCAGTTGTGCGTTTTCCACGTTTTGTCAAGGCTTCCTTCAAACGCGAACACCGCAGAACTTTGGATTACGTTTGTGTCCACGGTATAAATAAAATCCCCCAAACATCAGCAATCACTGTATCTCTGTATCAGAATACTTCGACAAGTAAACATGAATTCCCAAAGATGAAGAAGATTTTGTGTTTTCACCTCAAATGAAACTTAACGAAACGGCTATCGTTCACCCTAGCTTGCCGTGAAAACCGTGACAAAACGAAGCACAACGTGACAAAATGCCGGGGATTACATGTGATTCCCGCCCCCCCCCCCCACGGACGATTTATAAGTTGTGTTACGGCCTATTACGTACTGTCACGTACTGTCACGTGTCATTACGTTTACCCCGTTTTACTATGACCTACTGCGTGTATCATCTACTGTGGCTGCCGTGGCAAATTTTTTGACAGTTTAAAATTCTGGCCCGGCATGCACGGCAATAACGGTCTGTCACGTTTGCATATCTCGTTCCCCCGCGCTGTCTCACGTTTATCCCGTTTTCTCCAGGGTGGTCTTAAACGGGGCTGCCGTGGCCACCGGGAACATAGTGTAAACGTAGCATTAAAGCGAACGAAGCATATTGGCCTCATGTTTTTTTATATTGTCCATTGTCTGATTAACCGAACGTTTGCGCGCAAAATTGAAGTTTATATTCATTCATTATTGTTTACTTTGTTTGATTTCCCCCTGGGGAGACGCAGCTGGGGATATTTCTGAAGTCAATAAGTAGGATATGTTTTCCGCATAATTTAATCTTAAGTCATCGATCTCAGAAAGAATTTAATACTACCTGAAGCCATCATTGCCAAATGTACCCTGGCAACTGATGTAATGAACGCTATCAATGTTTCTTTTCTGTGGATAATTTAGACCTTGGTAGGTTATTATGTTCTCGTCTACCCTTCAGTACAAAATTGGTTTGTAACTTTTACCAAATCAGAAGTAATTCATTTCTACTCAAGTCCCTTAGAATGTTACTAAACGTTTCAAACAAATCAGCTCTATTTCTTAAGTTGAATACGTTCAACATCGTGCACACTTTTTGATATAGTTAGATGACATGAAGTAAAATCTTAAAAATTAGGAATGGGCTGAGTGAGCGTAGCGAACGAGCCCTTCTTCATCATTGAAATATTTATTCAGGTCATTTTACTCACTTAAGAAACCACCTCAATTGCTGACGCATTGTAAATGCAAAATCGGACGCAGGGAGTGTGTATCGGATGAGTGGCAGTAGGTGGACCTTTAAACACCGCGTAAATTGAAATTCATAATGATTATGCCTAGTGTTTAATGAATGCCTATCTGCAATTCCATTGGCTGAGAATGTAGGTTGTTTTCTAAGTTGCAATGGATCGGCTATATAATCGCACTGACGAATGGACAAGCTGAACAATGCTTGATTTTCCTGCCATTTGACGTAAATATCCTTATTGTCTATAATGGCATGTTTGGTCTAGTCTATAGTTAAGGCCAATTTGTTGTCTGAAGAACATAATGGAGCTTTGCCAGCCGGCAACCATTTCGCGGTAATTACAGGCCGGAACAATACTGACCATTATACCTCGGACATAAACACAGTAATTAGCTTTAATGTATATAGCTTAACGCTGAAAATATTGGTATTCAGTCCAAGTTGAATATACTTAACGTATGTTGAAGTGGAAAATGTATGACGTATATTACCATAAACGGCAACTGAAAAGTGACATATGGTTCAAATTCTGATTCGAAAATTGAGCTACTGGGTAGATTACACTGTTGTGGAACATGTGATGAAAACAATATTGAACATGCAACCTTGGCCACGACAAAATTCAAACACACATAGTAATGTACAATGTCCGGTCTGTTGTTGTATCGCCTTACCCCACCCAGCGGCCGGTATTTTACATTATGAACTTATATTTATAAATCAATTAAAAACTTTTTTTGAAGCAAATAACATGTAAAAAAGCAACCCCTAAATCTTCAATGGATTTGAATTTGCAATATTTTACAGCTCAACCCCTACAGTTTCTGTTGTGTATGTAAAACCATGCATTATTTGACATTTGTATTGTACTGTATGGTACCAACTAAACCTACTGTATTTATGTTATGCTCTCCATATATGGAGGAAATAAAAGATCTTATTTAAAATTTAAACTCATAACCATTAAAAAAACAACACCTAATCGCTTTTATCATTTTTGAACGATCTCCATTTTAACTATTGAGTTGATTTCCCACGCGCAAAACATTAAAAACAGCAAGGGCGAATCTGGAATTGCTGAAGTCAATTAGTATGATTATTTTCCTGTATATTTTAATAAAGTCATCGATCTTGTAAGACAGTGCTGACATCCCGCTTTGGCAAATATATCATGGAAATCGGGCATACGTGACGTAGGCTATATGGACAAAATATGTTAGATTCTGACTTGATAGATAATAATTTATCTACATATATGTCCACCTTGATACACTCCCTACAGGACGTATGCAGAGAACGATTCGTTATTTTTTCCCGCATAATGAAGCGACATTAATAGTATTCAACAATGTAAAAGGTAACAATGTTCTTGTTTAACATAGAAAAAAATATTATAGTAAGAAGATACTATCAACGAAATATACAACCAATGTATACATATACGTGTATTTCACCTGTACTATTGACATTACCATGAACGTATGCTTTCACAAGTCTGTAGGTACTCTCACCGAGTTGAATTCAAATTGATACAATCGAGATTATAGGGACAGACCCAGTGGGCATCGCTGACGGAGGTCAGCATTTACAGTCTCCTCACCGAAAAACGTCAGTTTATACGCCAGTGTCTGCTCCTTATACATTGGTTTTGTTTTCCACTTTCACTTGAAACTAATTGCTCTCAGTTTTCAGAATGGAATGTATGGATACTTTTTTTCTAAAAAGCAGCTGAAAATAAAGTCGGCCACTTTTTAAGAATGGTATTTTTTTTTTAGATTTGTTAGGATATGGTGTGCTTATCGATTTCATTACCCTCGAAATTGTTCTTCAAAAAGGTTTATAAATATGACTTGACATTAATGGTATTACATATGTCTAAAATATCGACGATGATTGATCAGTGCCTTGATACCTGGCATTTGGCAAGAGCCGCTTGATACAGTTTTATCTATATTTAAACTTTGATACTACGTTTCCCGAGGTGAAAAACGTCAGTACATCTTGTCAAACGATAGAAAGGGTTTCCATTATGAAGGCCACATTGTAACAACACAATGACAACGACAGACACAATCACAGTAGTCGTAAGTTTTACCACGCTCATATTTAAAGGCACACTTATCAAGACCAATACACACCAAACAAGAGACACATCATTACAAAAACGGTAAACGTTGAGGGTACCGCCTTGGCACGATCATTGAACACTATGAGGGTACCGCCTTGGCACGATCATTGAACACTATGAGGGTACCGCCTTGGCACGATCATTGAACACTATGAGGGTACCGCCTTGGCACGATCATTGAACACTATGAGGGTACCGCCTTGGCACGATCATTGAACACTAAGAAACCACCGGGGATTTACAGCAGTTTGAGAGCGCTCACTAGTCTCATCATTTATCCTCAAAGTGGAAAGATCACACTGGCACAACACAAGACGTCACAAAAATGACATTCTAAGACAGAAGAACAATAAAACAATAACGCAATCGCTTCGTCAACTGATAACTATTTGGGTAACGCCTTTAGGACGGTTAATGAAATCCCTTAGGACTTCATGTCGGCTCATTTATCGGTTTCCTAGAGCTCAACATAACATTTGCACCAACAGGTATTTTACATGCTCCGTCTGAGTTAAAACATTAGATTGACGGAACTTGGTGAGAACGTTTGTCTCTATGCACATTTATTTAACAACGCCACGTATCTTTACAGTAATTAAATATATTGTCCAAAGTACTAGACTGTGCATTAGTATGCAGATGAGAAAATAATCACAATACCATCAGAAAGGTTAATACTTAGTACACGTACACGTAATTCTCGGCCAATATTTCAGCGTTCCATCATTCTACAAAATTTCGTCAAGTTGAAATTTTGGCCAAGGATTGCATCTTTAAAATACAAGCAAATCTAAAATATTTCACACGTGTAAATGCAGAAAATTGCATATTTTTTATAGCCTAAGATATATTCTCAGGTCGTTCTTGTCAAAAAGATATTTAGAAATGAACGTCACTCACTTGTGTGTTTACATCGGTTGTGACCCGTGGTGACCCCACCCTGCTAGTACAACGTGTGAAATATTTTTTTCACGATTTTTTATATCTAAAGGGTAGAAATAACAGCTTATTAATTTGCTAGAGATCTATCTTGTTGAAATGCTTTATTTATTGTATTACTTATTTAGCTCTGTTGTGGAAAACCTGAACCATCTAATGGGCCTAATGGTGTCGGAAAATCAAACATCACTGGAATAGAAGATTGGTAACTTGAAAAGCAGATATGTTGCCGGGAAATCTCATTATGAATTCCTATTTAAGGCGAAAGTTTCTCGTAGGCACACTAAACACTCAACTATGATTGATGTGGTACACAAATTGCGTAAAGTTTACATGTACGTACACAACGCATAGTAGAAATAATACTTTACGGCGGTTGATTGATGAACATCAGTAGCTGATCCTTGAGTGAGTGTCCCCTTACATATGTCAATATAGTTGAACAAATAGACATAAATTACACAAGTATGCATCATTTTAGGCTATTGTTAGCCCACATACCATGTTTGTAGTTTTCAGTTTTCTTTTTGAAGCGGGCTAAAGTGCACAGATACTAGGTTTTATCCTATGCCCTTCTAATGTCAACTCCTAGATCTGCCTCTGGACATGGTTGTAACAGGCTTGTCAACACATTTAATTTGCTACGGCTGTGCTAGGCCTCTGCACTCGAATACATTGGCTTCAGTATCCTTCACATTGCAGTTGTCCGGTGAAAAACTAGTCTACTACAATCATCCACTAAATCGTTTACCGACAATAATGTCGCCCAGTTTACCCTTGTCTGGGAGTGTATTTCCTTTTTGTTTATAGTTTTTCTAATGGCTATCGCTGCCACCATCCGAGAAAGCACTCGGAAAACACAAAATACTAAACAGTGTTTTTTATACATTTAATTTTCTCTTATACGAAAAAATACACACATAAAATGCTTTGTATAGAATTTATAGTTATTTTAGAACATCTTAGACTTTAATATACTGCAGCGACCACAAAGCCTTGGTCTCAGGCGTTTCTAGGTTACGTATATCATTGTGTGATATCTCACTTGTTAACTTATACAACAATACAACCTACATTTCCAGCAAATGGAATTGTACAAATGGCAATCATTGCTAAGGTATCATTACTAAGCTTAATCATTAAGATGTTCAAATTTCGCGGGTGTTTAAACTTCTGCTTACTGTCACTCATGCGATACACACTCCCTATGTCATATTTTGCTAAGACAATGTATCAACCAATAACGTTGTATTCCAAGTCAGTTTGATAACCTGAAGTTAATTCTTGATGATTAAGAAGGACTCTTTCGCTACGCTCACTCTGCCCATTCTTAATCATTTAAGAATTAACTTTATCATCTTACTGTTACTTAAAGTTTGGGTTGCATGAGTACCTTTGGTCACTGAGTTCATTCATAGACGCAAGCGTTCAATCTGTACAGACCACGGAAAGTTAGGTTTGGCAAGCAGAAGTGTAAACATTTCGGCTACTATAGTCAGGAGCTTATATTGGCAATCCCATCAAAATCCCATATTAATTAAAAGCTTAACGTTTAGTAAATAACCATCTTTTTATTAATATGTATTACTCTTAATATTGCCACAACAACTGAACGTGACACTGGACTGTTACACATGTGTTTGCGTATTTATTTAATTTGAAACGATCCAGCCCTGTACTTGTCGCATCATGATGAATTATTCAGTACATCAGAGTTCCACAAAAACGAAAAATGCATCCAAATATTAATTTAAATTGACAGGTTTGTCACATTAGCAAACGAAATATAGCGGACTCATAAAGTGCCCATTGTAGATTTTAACAGATTGAACATTTCTACCGCTTATTTGGATGTGTCACCATTTGGAAACACTAATAACATTTATCATCTTCAAATAAATTTACTTTTTTGAAATGTTTGATTTCACATACGTGAAACGTCAAGAAGACTTGGCGATTTTGGTATTTCTGAAGTCAATCAGTATGAATTATTTCCTGTATATTTCGATCTAAATTCGTCGATCTTGCAAGGCAGTGTTGCGATCCTATTTCAAAGTCGTTTTTACCAAATTGATCATGTAAAAACTGTAAATTAAATCGGGCATAAGCGAAGAATGAAGTTCAGCCTATAATATATTTCTCTTTTGGGAGATATTTGCTAGGGATCACCGGAGGCTATTGTCCTCATATAGGCCTTCAGTTGTGGAATTATCAAGAACTGGCGATACGGATACAATCCATAGGTATCCATTTAAAAATGTTACAGAATTTCAGGACTTTTTCTAGAAAGTCATAGAACTGTTTAAAAAAACGTCTTAATGTCAAGAGCCTTTACTGAAGTACACATAACGTTAAAGGAATAAAACGTGTTTAGCTTTATTTTCTGTCACGTCTATATCTAAATGACGATTTAAAAAAAGAGATTCTAGTTGGGTATGTTGTTTCAGTAATGTTGATATTAATGGTGATGAATGAAAGTTCTGTTATAAGGTACACTGCCTAACTAGCAGGTTTATGTTTAGTGACATTGTCTAACCAGCCAGCCTATATTTTGTACATTGCCTAAATACCCAACCAATGTAAAGGTTAACCAGCCTATGTTTAGGTACATTGCCTAACTAGCCAGCCTATGTTTAGGTTCATTGCCTGCCTACCTAGCAAATGTTTAATCAAGCCGATCTTTAGGTAAATATCATTACTAGGAAGCCTATGTTTAGGTACATTGCCTAACCAGTCGGCCTATGTTTAGGCACATTGTCTAACTGGCCAACCTATGTTAAGGCACTTTGCCTTACTAGCCGGCTTATGTTTAGGCACATTGTCTAACTGGCCAACCTATGTTTAGGTACTTTGCCTAACTAGCCGGCTTATATTTAGGCACATTGTTTTACTAGCCAGCCTATGTTTAGGTACTTTGCCTACCTACCCAGCATCTTTACCCAGCCAATATTTAGGTAAAAAGCCTTACTAGGAAGACTATGTTTAGATACATTGTCTAAACAGCAACCCTATGTTCAGGCACAATGCCTAACTAGCTAGCTCATGTTTAAGTACATTGACTTAAAATTCAGCTTGTGATTTGTACACAGCCTAGCTAGACAGCCTATGTTTAGGTTAATTGCCAAACTAGCCCGCCTATATCTAGGTACACAACATTACAACCCAGCCTATTTCAGGTAAACAACATTACAACCCAGTTTATTTGAGGTACACAACATTACAACCCAGTTTAATTTAGGTACACAGCATTGCAACCCAGTCTATTTTAGGTACACAGCATTACAACTCAGCCTATTTTAGGTACACAGCATAACAACTCAGCCTATTGTAGGTACACAATATTACAACCCAGTTTATTTTAGATACACAGCATTACACACCAGCCTATTTCAGGTACACAACATAACAAACCATTTTATTTTAGGTAATTTTAGGTACACAACATTACAACTCAGCCTATTGTAGGTACACAACATAACAACTCAGCCTATTGTAGGTACACAACATTACAAACCAGTTTATTTTAGGAAATTTTAGGTACACAACATTACAACTCAGCCTATTGTAGGTACACAGCATTACAACTCAGCTTATTGTAGGTACACAACATTACAACTCAGCCTATTGTATGTACACAGCATTACAACTCAGCTTATTGTAGGTACACAACATTACAACTCAGCCTTTAGTTGGTACACAACATAACAAACCAGTTTATTTTAGGTAATTATAGGTACACAACATTACAACTCAGCCGATTATAGGTACACAACATTACAACTTAGCCTATTGTAGGTACACAGCATTACAACTCAGCCTATTGTAGGTACACAACATTACAACTCAGCCTATTGTTGGTACACAGCATTACAACTCAGCCTATTTTAAGTACACAACATAACAAACCAGTTTATTTTAGGTAATTTTAGGTACACAACATTACAACTCAGCCTATTGTAGGTACACAACATTACAACTCAGCCTATTGTAGGTACACAACATTACAACTCAGCCTATTGTAGGTACACAACATTACAACTCAGCCTATTGTTGGTACACAACATTACAACTCAGCCTATTGTAGGTACACAGCATTACAACTCAGCCTATTTTAGGTACACAACACTACAACTCAGCCTATTTTAGGTACACAACATAACAACCCAGCCTATTTTAGGTACACAACATTACAACTCATCCTATTGTAGGTACACAGCATAACAACCCAGCCTGTTTTAGGTACACCAGTATTACAACCCAGCCTATTTTAGGTACACAGCATTAAAACCCATCCTATTTTAGGTACACAGCATAACAACCAAGCCTGTTTTAGGTACACAGTATTACAACCCAGCCTATTGTAGGTACACAACATTACAACTCAGCCTAATGTAGGTACACAACATTACAACTCAGCCTATTGTAGGTACACAACATTACAACTCAGCCTTTTTTAGGTACACAACACTACCACTCAGCCTAATGTAGGTACACAACATTACAACTCAGCCTATTGTAGATACACAGTATTACAACTCAGCCTTTTTTAGGTACACAACACTACCACTCAGCCTATTGTAGGTACACAACATAACAAACCAGTTTATTTTAGGTAATTTTAGGTACACAACATTACAACTCAGCCTTTTATAGGTACACAACATTACAACTCAGCCTATTGTAGGTACACAGCATTACAACTCAGCCTATTGTAGGTACACAACATTACAACTCAGCCTATTGTAGTACACAACATTACAACTCAGCCTATTTTAGGTACACAACATTACAAACCAGTTTATTTTAGGTAATTTTAGGTACACAACATTACAACTCAGCCTATTATAGGTACACAACATTACAACTCAGCCTATTGTAGGCACACAACATTACAACCCAGCCTATTTTAGGTACACAACATAACAAACCAGTTTATTTTAGGTAATTTTAGGTACACAACATTACAACTCAGCCTATTGTAGGTACACAACATTACAACTCAGCCTATTTTAGGTACACAACATTACAAACCAGTTTATTTTAGGTAATTTTAGGTACACAACATTACAACTCAGCCTATTATAGGTACACAACATTACAACTCAGCCTATTGTAGGCACACAACATTACAACCCAGCCTATTTTAGGTACACAACATAACAAACCAGTTTATTTTAGGTAATTTTAAGTACACAACATTACAACTCAGCCTATTGTAGGTACACAACATTACAACTCAGCCTATTGTAGGTACACAGCATTACAACCCAGTTTATTTTAGATACACAACATTACACACCAGCCTATTTTAGGTACACAACATAACAAACCAGTTTATTTTAGGTAATTTTAGGTACACAACATCACAACTCAGCCTATTGTAGGTACACAACATTACAACTCAGCCTATTGTAGGTACACAACATTACAACTCAGCATATTGTAGGTACACAGCATAACAACCCATCCTATTTTAGGTACACAGCATTACAACCCAGCCTATTTTAGGTACACAACATTACAACTCAGCCTATTGTAGGTACACAACATTACAACCCAGCCTGTTTTAGGTACACAGTATTACAACCCAGCCTATTTTAGGTACACAGCATAACAACCCAGCCTATTTTAGGTACACAACATTACAACCCAGCCTATTTTAGGTACACAACATTACAACTCAGCCTATTGTAGGTACACAACATTACAACTCAGCCTATTGTAGGTACACAACATTACAACCCAGTTTATTTTAGGTACACAGCATTACAACTCAGCCTATTTTAAGTACACAACATTACAACCCAGCCTATTTTAGGTACACAACATTACAACTCAGCCTATTGTAGGTACACAACATCACAACCCAGCCTGTTTTAGGTACACAGTATTACAACCCAGCCTATTTTAGGTACACAGCATTACAACTCAGCCTATTTTAGGTACACATCATTACAACCCAGTTTATTTTAGGTACACAGCATTGCAGCAACCCAGCCTATTTTAGGTACACAGTATTACAACCCAGCCTATTTTAGGTACACAACATTACAACTCAGCCTATTTTAGGTATACAACATTACAACTCAAGCTTTTGTAGGTACACAACATTACAACCCAGTTTATTTTAGGTACACAGCATTACAACTCAGCCTATTTTAGGTACACAACATTACAACCCAGCCTATTTTAGGTACACAACATTACAACTCAGCCTTTTGTAGGTACACAACATTATAACCCAGCCTGTTTTAGGTACACAGTATTACAACCCAGCCTATTTTAGGTACACAGCATTACAACTCAGCCTATTTTAGGTACACAGCATTACAACTCAGCCTATTTTAGGTACACATCATTACAACCCAGTTTATTTTAGGTACACAGCATTGCAGCAACCCAGCCTATTTTAGGTACACAGTATTACAACCCAGCCTACTTTAGGTACACAGCATTACAACTCAGCATATTTTAGGTACACAGCATTACAACTCAGCCTATATTAGGTACACAACATTACAACCCAGTTTATTTTAGGTACACAGCATTACAACCCAGCCTATTTTAGGTACACAGCATTACAACCCAGCCTATTTTAGGTACACAGCATTAAAACCCAGCCTATTTTAGGTACACAGCATTAAAACCCAGCCTATTTTAGGTACACAGCATTACAACTCAGCCTATTTTAGGTACACAGCATTACAACCCAGCCTATTTTAGGTACACAGCATTACAACCCAGCCTATTTTAGGTACACAGCATTAAAACCCAGTTTATTTTAGGTACACAGCATTACAACCCAGCCTATTTTAGGTACACAGCATTAAAACCCAGTTTATTTTAGGTACACAGCATAACAACCCAGCCTTTTTAGGTACACAGCATTGCAACCCAGGCTTTTATAGATGCCCAACTACTCAGCCTATGTTTAGTAACACTGGTTTACTACCCGGCCTATGTTCTTTTAAGGCACATAATGCGTAACCACTTACATTTACTAATCTGTGCATAGCAGATATCTATATATAAATGTATCCCTTCGTAACTTGACTCAAATAGTAAGCAATACCTTATTTTGCAAATCCAATATTGTTTTGTTTTAAATGTGGCTGTTCCGTAACATTTCTTGTATACCCCTGCTTACCTGCGTGCTTTCGGCGTCCAGTATGTTGACCGAACAATAACTTTAGAATCATTTGTCCAGTTATCACCAAATCTGATCGGAATGCGTATGGATATACTATCTCGGACAATGTCGATAACCAGCGATATTTATCGAATCTACCGAGAGTTATCCCCCTTTCGGTCTTGTCGGAACAATCACTATAGAAGCCTTTGTCCAATAATTACTATTTTTTCAGAATGTGTATTCGCATAATATCGCAGACAAGTTTAATAATCAGCCTTATCGCTTGAGTTATACGAGATTTGACCCCCTTTAGTTATGGAAATTCCCTAAAATCGGTCTTGTCCGATCAATAATTTTAGTATTCTTTGTATCGGACAAAAGAGTCGTCGCCCTTTGGCAATACCTAAAATCGGTCTTGTCTGATAAATAACTTACGGACAAGTTCGTTAACCAGCCAAATCGCTCAAGTCACTAAAGAGTAATCGGATTTCAATTGTAGAACCTAACTAAAATCGGTCTTGTCCGATCAATAACTTAAGAAACCTTTGTCAAATTATCACCAAATTTGGTCAGAATGTGTATGGGCAGTATATCTCGATCAGGCTTAACGTACATCCTATTTTATCACCAAGCTTGGTGTCCTCAAATAAGGGCGTAAGAATATTGGGACAGTTGGCGTTGTTTTTATTTTATTGCTACATTCAGTTTGTTAATTTTCGTGAAATGTTCATATCTTATTTATCCAATTTGACGACTGTAGCAAAAGTGTTTACGTACAGAATTTCAAAAATAATTGCTAACATTCCCCGAGTTCAGCGCGCGAAATGCCTAATGAATGTCTCTATACTAGTCTAGTCAGTACGCATGTGCGCGCTTCTAAATAACTCACTTAATTAAACCAATTAATGACTAAATAGAAATTTGGCGGCTGTTTTCGTGATTAAAAGGATTTTTGCGATTGATATCTGCTTAAAGGCTTTCTGGTTGTAATAGCTTTTCTGAATGATTACATGTGGATCTTTCCGGCGCGCTATTGGCAAGGGCATGAACATGAGCGCCAAATTTCCTCCTTGTTTATATAAAAGAACAATTTTGTCAAAACAACACTGACCTTTCATTAAACGGCAACACAGTTATAACCTCTAATGGATCTAACGAATAATGAAACTTAATGTGGCAAAGGTGGCCAATATTAAAAGTTGAATAAACCTGTATTTCATTGATGGATAATGGAAACCTGCATTCATGAAATAGTACATGCTAATGAGAGTTCATTTACCGGATTTGTTAGAATATATGTTGTGTTTGTGCTGGAAATAAATGCTGTCAGAAACAGCTTTCGAGATGTGCACTTAATATTCTCTCACGGTATTTTAATAAACTCCCGAGCAATTTCAAATGATCTTCTAAACAAGCAGTGACATTTACTGCATTCTTTATTACTTTACTTTAAGTATCTTTTAACTACCGGCAATCATTGAATTATCTTGAACAACGCCTTTAAAATTTTCACACGTCATATAGGCTTACATTAATAAATAAATACTAAAACATAGCATCCACACGGAACTTATGTGTAGCTTTAATATTGACATTAAATGGATATCAACAAAGGTGAGTGTTGGATATAAAACAAGAACGTCCGGTTACACATGACTCTCAAGACTTTTCTCATTTATGCTCGGTAAAAAAGTCATGCGATAACGCGTTTCAAAAACAAATATTTATCAGTCACATAATTATTTATAGTTTATATTTTTGGAAAATGTAAACTCTTATCTCCTCTTAAATGTAAGTAAAATACCATTCATTGATAGTTTACAGTGTTAAAAATGTTTGTTTGGGTAACACAGTCTACGTTATTTCCTTATAACGACACAGCCAAATTGCTTCATTTAAACTCGGTAAAACATTTATGCGACAACGCGTTTCAAAACAAATATCAGTCACAGATTTATAGTTAAGATTTTTGGAAAATGTAAACTCATACCTACTGTATATAAGTGAAATATTATTCATTAATCGTTTAAAGCGTTTAAAAAGTATTTGTTGGGGTAACACAGATTACGTTATTTCCTTAAAACGGCAAAGCTAATCAATTCAACATGTTAACAGGTTGTCGACGTGATATATACGTTACGGGGTTAGTAGGTGACCAGATATGGGATACACGGGGCAAAGGAAACCATATTCGGGTTCCACCTTCGCTCTAACCCGATATGGTTTCCTTTGCCCCGTAAATCCCATATCGGGTCATCAGCTGACCCCGTAACTTATAATATATGGCCATGGTTGTGAGGTTATGGTAAAACGCATTTTATAAGACATTATAATGTATATATTCAACCGAGCGCCAAATCTGAAATACGACGTCAGTCTGTTACGTGATGTACGTATGTTACATGCAATACTTGTTCAATGGTAATGTGTTGCAAGCAAGAGAATGTAACTACTTAATGGACCTTTATTTCTTGATTTAAAAATAAAATAAAGAACATGCAACTCCACCCATGCAGTATGTACAACGCTCAACCATGTTAAGACAGGACAAAGGGAGAGTTGTCCATCATCTGATTCCCGATTCAAACGATTGACTGAAAGTCAAATGATATGGCACATGGACCCTTTTTTAAAAATTAATAAAACCGAATACTCGGTTACAATTCAGGGTCAGTGTATTGACAATATCAGCAACTGCGTGCCTTTGGGCGAACACAAAATTTACATGCACACACAGATGGCATCACAAAGAAATAAGCATATTTATATCTGACACGCACGCACGCACGCACGCACGCACGCACGCACACACACACACACACATTAGCAATACATTCCATAACATCAAAAGGCAGCGAAAGCGAGAACATCAGTACGTTTTGTTTATAGCATTAAATACACTTTTTGAAAGATTAGTGAAAAACAGAATACAAATATCAAAACTATAGATAAAGAGATTACATTTCCCCTATCATTATTTATAGGCATGGGAATATTTACTCTGCCCATATGGTCATTTGATAATTTTGACAACCTATTTGAATTACACAAATATTCTTATTTATTTAGAAATACTGAGGATATTTGTTGATTATGGTGCAGGATCGTTTTCAAATTCACCAGCGTCATAGAAAAACATACAGTATGGGTTCACGAGTGGCGAAGTCTCGCGTGAAAAATCAGATTTTCCTAACGTATTTTCATTTTTTTTCTTTAAAATAACATATATCGAAATTCCAATTATTAAAATCGATGTTGTATTGTTATTCCTTTATCACGAATCAATACAACCCTTAAACTATTTTTGAATTCTTCATAAGCCGCCGTCTGTAGAGGCAATATTATTGCAATATGTTATTTTTGTATTCATATAGCAAATTGGAAATTCTAAGAATTCAACAAAAAACGGAAAAGATTGTGTCATCAATGGACTTATACAATTATTCTACATATCAGTAAAAGTCGTTTAAGTTCATTTCTATTTTAACATTCCGCTATCTACGACTTTTATCTTTTTAAAGATATTTTTCTCGTTTTGTTTGCAGAAGATGTCAGTGTCTGTCCATTGAGTACTTGAATTAATCTGTTAATTTATGTATGATTATTTCACTTTATATTTTTTCAAGTTGATGCTGGCTACAATTGTGGCTATTGGACTAAGACTATTTGTTTATAGATGTTCTGAAAAATGTTGAAACACGAGTCAGGTTTAGGGAATACTTTGTTCTTAGATGGTAGCCCATTTATCTATTAAGATATTTTGTTGTAATATATGTAATTACTGTTTGGTGACGTCTCTTGTTTAGTGTCTGTTCGGCCTTGAACCTTTTGACTGGCCCTATTTAAGTAATTGGCTGCTGGGCTTGTCCATGTAGTTCTGTTGTATTATCAATGTATGGATATGTGCTATGTTTTGCATCCACACCACTATATAAAATCATATACAACTCGTTTTGAACAATATTATGTCACTGACCGTTACAAGGCGGTAGCCCCTAACAATATAGCCGCCAAATATTTTAGAAACCAGGAAGTTCAACTGCATTAAATTTTGCCATGAGAAACGGACACAACGTATTTGTTTTAACATTGCACGAAACTACATGTACAAGAAAACCCAAGAGCATTTTGTTTAGCGTACTGTGGAACGTTCCTGATTTAATGTTAAATCGTAAACTAGTTATATAATATATCTACATTAATTTGAGAAATTGTTTAAAACGTCAGGACTGTGATATATATGTAAACAAGAAGTTATAGATTGCAGGCAAACTTAAAACTTTCAAAAAAAGACTTTAAACTTACAAAATAAGGTAAACAAACATACGTATTAAAGAGGTTACTACGTCTCGGGCCATTTTGAGGCACTCGGCCCAATTATCACTCAACGGCCCAACTACACCGTATGTTAACCTCTAAGTAAACAACTAGTCATTTAACGTCTCCAATCGACATAACCGCAGAATGCGTTGTTTATATTTTGTCTCTAAGTTCAACTTATAAGAGTATTTACCTGTTATACATTGAACGAAATGGATAACACACTTCAAGTATGTGATTTAGATGTTTGATTTTGTCTTTGAAGATTGTAGAGTCCTTGAGGTAAAACAACGGTTACCCGTTAAGTAAGGAAAGATGTTTCCCACTTATATTAAAATGTCTTTTATAATGTTCTTAATAGCTTGTATTAACCTATTTATAAAAAAATATCACATTCGATGAATTGCATGTAATCCTTCAGTTATTCGCACAACGGTTATTAACAGCCATTTAACCCATCAATAATTGTGATTCCTGGTCAGCGGATGGATACAAATGTAAACTTTTGATATTTTGTATCAACAACAACTTTAAATGTATAATTTAAACGATTTACGGTTTACTAGATAAATCCCCCATGACACTCGTGCCCCATTTAACTTCTGTTTCAGTGACCATTCCAATGCGTGTGCGGTTTATTTTTATGTTTGTTTTAGTGTATGCGGTCTTTATACGTAAACTGCCAATCGGGCCATTACCTGGTGCCTCTAAACAGGGATTGATTAATTAATTTTCCGAATACTGGGCTTGTCTCTGTAGTTTTCATTGTAAATTGAACAATCTATAAACAATAATACTTAAGCTTAACTCGTATTTAAGATATAAGCAATTCTTTATTAGATCTGAATTTTTTTTATAACAATGACACTCAGAACAATACAGGGTAAAACTAGAATTTCCAACATCAAAGAAAGTATGAATCTTAAATCTATAATCAAGGAAGTTATTAGACGTTATTAACACCTGTATTTCCATAAATTCCATCAGTGATTTAATGCAGTCCGTTATAAATCCAAGAAAGGGTCATTTTGAAGACGACAGTAATAACAATGCTAATTCAGCTTGGACGTTAAGCTCGCTTTATATGCGTGGGATGATATTTGCATAATCAGTTTCATCTTTTGAATTCCTCCAGTTCAGAAACGGACAGTTAACGAACGTCAAAATGTGATGGTACTACCATGTGGTGAAAAAAGAGCAGTCAAGACTGCATCACAGTAGCCACAAATATAACTAATAGAATGATTATCTTTAAGGGGCATTTAATAAAGTTAGGAGAACGGCTGACTCTCCGTCTTATAAAGTACATTGTCTTAAACAGGGATCAAGGGTCAGAAGAACTGTTTAAAATATCATGCATGCATGCATAAGGGTCAGTAATGTGTGTTTCTAATGAGCTAATTCATTATAATACGAATATATTAGAAATAGTTTAACAAGAGTAAAAACATTGATCTTGGAAAACAGTTTACCAAGTACGAGAAGCTAACATTTCAGAAAACGTTGAAAAGCAGATAAAAATAAATACTGTATATCTGACTGCATTAAAACCCATTTTGGCCAGTGGATTTGCATGAAGTGTCTGAGTGAATTAGATAATGCGATTGTGTGTACACCTGCTGAATAAAGTTGCAATATAACATTATCTAGATGCATATTATCAGGACGATTTACGATTTATAAATGGTTTAAATCCTAACTGTCAGCATGAAGACCACAACACAGATTGAAGGAATTCACCCTCACTCATTTACACCAGGTTTCAAATTGGCTAAATATCTAGCTAGCTAGATAGATACGAAGGTATCATGCAGATGCAATGTAAATAAAGAAGAGAAACAAGGGAACTGCCAGTACTTTTCTTTCTTTGGTTAATGGCGGTAAGACGCCTTAAATTTGATGACCATGTATCTTGTTTGTTATGTATACTCGGACGTCAGGCCCACATTATAGTTTTTACGATATATGCTGACTTCCACTTTGGCATGTACAAAGCGGAATATTAGCACAAATGGAATGTAGTGGCACAAGAAACATTGTTCCGTCGAATTCAATAATACAATGAAAACTACAGGGTCTACAAAAACAATTCCAGTTGTATAAAGTTGTATAATGACATAAAATGACCCAAAATAATAGCATTGATAGGTGATACAAATTATAATCAATATAAAGGTAATATTTCATAAAACATCCCTAAACAAATAAAATTAATATAGAAATATAACATTACATTTTCCACTGATAGGCTATCATGAATTATATTACCATAACATTTGAGAAATCAATAAGTTTTCTTTTTAACGCTTTTTGAAGTACCATAAGTAAAGAAATTTTAGGGGAAATGAAGCAGGAATTCGAAAATGAGATTTGCATGTCAAGAATCGTGCTCAAAATGGTGAAGATTACGTGCTAGATTTTTTTTTTCATTGGAATGCCTATACTGACTGTAGAGATTATGTTTACATGTTTTGATAAATCTGCATTTGTTTCTCTGGAGAACGAATTGTTCAAGGTTACAAGGATGAGAACTGTATTAAAGTGTAATCTTCGTATGGAACAATATCCGAAATCAGTTTTGAGCGCGAGGCTTTTCTAGTGGTATAGGTTTTTGGTTCGAATACCACTAGAGGTACCTTTACTTGGCATCTCAAAATGGACAAGTACTGGTTTCTTCACAAGAAACGGACTCGGGTGTGATTCTTTAAGCTGCAAGCTTCGTCACAATGGAGCATTAACAAAAAGCAATAATATTTATGTAAACTACGGAGCTAGTGAAATCTGATTGTTTGCTGTACCTGATCACCATATAGTCATACCCCAGAGCGCGAGTTTGCCTGACTGTTTGCGGTACCTGATCACCACATCACCATATAGTCATACCAAACACATACTGATACCGATCTTTAAATAGTAATAGTTAAGTAAGCGGTGTATTTTGTTATTTGATTTTGACACGTGTGTCCTCAAATAAGCACATAGTCTTGCTTTTGACTATTGATCGCCTCTCTGTAATTACCATTGAATTATTGGTGCCGCTTAAGACTGTTATGTTTAGTATTTTAGTATTTTGACACGTGTGTCCTCAAATAAGCCCATAGTCTTGCTTTTGACTATTGAGTTCGTCTCTGTTATTACCATTGTAATATTGGTGCCGCTTAAGAATGTTATGTGTAGTGATTTAGTTTTGTCTACGTTCATATACTGAAGCTCATAGTTAAGCTTTAGATTGCAGGGCACGTCTAGGAAGTACCTATTGCATTATTGGTGCCGTTCAATGACAGTTATGTAATCTTCAGCGTTCTGGTTGTGTCTAGTTGTGTCTAGGTTCATATTTTATCAAATGCATTTCTATAAACAGCATTTTGCATGCGGCTCCCCTCAATATCCTGACGTTATTTTACACCAGTTAATACTTATTCTACGATGTCACATTAATCAGAATGTATGTGAGTACAGCAATATGGCAATAACATATGTTTGAAATGAGGTTTTTCATTTTAAGTGAACTTATAGATATACATACACGTTATGGAATGATAAAATAGAATTAAACATTTCCAAACTCACAGAAGTTCTGTACAAGTCCACTTAAAACATAGAGAAATGACGTTACATTGTGTAAAAGCTGCCTTAAAAACGATTTGTTTGATAAGCGCACATTAATCAAATTATTCATTGCAAAATATATCTTCGAAAGAATGCGAAATTATATGCACCATTTGAGCAAGTAAGTGTTTATCTTTGAAATTGATTTGAGCGTTGTTTATTCGGGTTTCGTGGCTAGGTAGGAGATCGTACCAGAGAAGTGTACGTGAATTCACACTGACTTGGAATGAAAGCACAAGAGTACAACGCTCTCTATATACATGGTATGGAGATATATGGAATTGTTGTCATGTCATCAGAGCACAAACGAGGAATGGACTGACAGACTAATTGCTGTTAAAAGTAAGTTGTATTTAGGAATTTTGATTTAAAGCAAAAAACAACCCCACACATGTGAGGTGTCTGTATAGATTTGTAGGACCATGATCTTCACATGTCAAAATATCCACACTAAGGACCCTATTTGTGACTTTAGTGATAAATTGGATCTCTTTCGACACACAACGCAGTCACATATCTTATATGTCACACTTTCTGTGAAAATTGTGAGCGAAACAGGTTTGTGCTGTGACATGATATTGCATTAGAGATCACAAATCTACAACAAACAGGATTGAAAGGAAATTTGGCGGCTGATACACTCATATCTGCTTTATTATTATTGCTTTTTTTGTTACCGAACTCATCAATTTTGAGCCCGTTACTAGGTGATGCCAATTTGTCCTCTTTAATGAGCGCGTTCCAAGATCTTTGAAAGCATAAAATCTCCTTCAAATTTATATCAAAATTATATTGAACTTATACCTGCTATCTTGGTAATGGTATCTCCGATGAAACCAATAAGCGACCGAATAATAAAAGTTTATCATCTATAATCATTATTGCTTTGGAAATATGCCTGTCTGAAACAACAAGTAATAATAACAAAATAAGTTTGCGAATAATTACAAAAATATGAATATGATGTATTTGTATGTCATCAATATTTGTTCGGAAGTATGCTTCTGTACAAGCACTATGAAATAATTGCAAAATGAATTTTCGAACTATTATGGAAATATGATTATGATGCATTTGTAGTTTAATCAATTCAGATAAAGACGTTAGTCTTGATTGCTGTGAGCTCGTTCTTAACGACTGGAGAGACGAATACATTAGCCACATGTCGACTCGAGAAAAGGCGTCATTAAGATGTGTTTATTTATATGTCATAGGCGAAAAAGGAATTTGGCGGAACATTAAATTATTTCTTTCATCATGAAAGACGTAGAAAATCACTAACAATGGCTTTGATTCTCGCCATAAACAATTATTTCATGTATAAAGTCATTATTAGCATACAGTTTGTTATGTACGTATTGAGTACATGAAGAGTAAGGCAGTATGTTGTCCGGACAATAGTTTTAGAACCATTTGTCCAATCATCGCCAAATTTGGTAAGAATATCTCGGTCCAGTTCAATAACCAGCGATATTAATTGGGTCTATCGAGTTATCGGCCTTTAATTATAGAAATAACCTAAAACCGGTATTGTATGATCAATCATTATAGAAGCCTTTGTCGTATCATCATCATTTTTTTCAGAATGTGTATGGACACACTATCTCGGACAAGTTTCATAACCAGCCGTAACGCTTGAGTTATACGAGATTTAACCCCCTTTTATTGAATAAAATCGACTAAAACCAGTCATGTCTGATCAGTAATTTTAATATTTTTTGTAATGGACAAAGGATTCTCAAATAATTGACCGGACACGAACAATTTTAGGTAATTTCTATAAGATTTATCGCCCTTTTATTGTAGAAATAACCTAAAATCGGTATTGTCTTATCAATTTCTTTAGAAACCTTTGTCAATCATTATCAAATTTTATCAAAAGTGTTTTGGAATAATTTCATGGACAAGTTCGTTAACTAGCCAAATCGGTTAAGTCAAGGAAGAGTGATCGCCCTTTCATTATAGAACTTACCTAAAATCGGGCTTGTCCGATCAATGGCTTAAGAAGCATTTGTCAAATTATCACTAAATTTGGTCAGAATGTGTGTGGGAAGTATATCTCGGTCAGGTTCGATAACAAACTATGTTTCCTCAATCACTCCAAAGTGATGACCCTTGAATTGGCAACAACTGTATTAACAGTGCTTTCGTTTTGGCTTAACGTACACACTTTGATCACCAAATTTGGTGTCCTTAACTTAGTACTCGCGAATATTGTGACAGATGGCGCTCTTGTTCTTTTACTTACTTTTGTAAATTTGCTAATTATGTTCATTTATTATATAACCAATTTGCCGAATGGAACAACACTAATCTTGTAGGATTATCTGTCATTTGACATAAGAAAGTGTTTACTTTTAGAAGATCAAACAAAAATGCTCACATTCCTAGTGTTCAGCGCGAAATGCCTTTAGAATTTATCTATAATAGTCAGTGCGCATGTGCGAGCTTCTAAATAATTCATCTAATAAAAACCAATTAATGACTAAATATAAATTTTGCTGCTGTTTTTGTTACTAAAAGGAAATATGGCGGTTGAAATCTGCTTAAAGGATTTCTGGATTTGTCAGTAGGCATGAGACTGAGCACTATTTGTTTTCTTCTTGTTCAAGTATAAGGACAGTCTTTGTCCTTGCTGACCTATCATTAGTGTATAAGGACAATTTTTGTCCTTGCTGACCTATCATTAGTGTATAAGGATAATTCTTGTCCTTGCTGACCTATCATTAGTGTATAAGGACAATTCTTGTCCTTGCTGACCTATCATTAGTGTATAAGGACAATTCTTGTCCTTGCTGACCTATCATTAGTGTATAAGGACAATTCTTGTCCTTGCTGACCTATCATTAGTGTATAAGGACAATTCTTGTCCTTGCTGACCTGTCATTAGTGAATAAGGACAATTCTTGTCTTTGCTGACCTATCATTAGTGTATAAGGACAATTTTTGTCCTTGCTGACCTATCATTAGTGTATAAGGACAATTTTTGTCCTTGCTGACCTATCATTAGTGTATAAGGACAATTGTTGTCCTTGCTGACCTATCATTAGTGTATACGGACAATTGTTGTCCTTGCTGACCTATCATTAGTGTATACGGACAATTGTTGTCCTTGCTGACCTATCATTAGACATATCAAAATACTGATCTATCATAAGACATCAACACAATAATTAGTTCTAATGGATCAAACTAATAATAAAACTTACGCGGCAAATGTGGCCAATATTAAAAGTTGAATCAGCTTAAATTACATTGATGGATAATGAAACCCTATAATATCATGAAGTAGTACATGCTATTGAGTGTTCATTTACCAGATTTGTTAGAATATGTGTTGTGTTTGTACTGGAAATAAATGCTGCCAGAAACATCTTTTGAGATGTGCACTTAATATTCTCTCACGGTATTTTAATAAACAACCGAGCAATTTTAAAATGATCTTTTAAAACAAGCAGTGCTATTAACTGTATTCTTTATTACTTTACTTTAAGTATCCTTTAACTACCGGTAATCATTGAATTATCTTCAACAACGCCTTTAAACTTTTCACACGTCATATCAGCTTACATTAATAAATAAATACTAAAACATAGCATCCATACGGAATGTGTATGATAAAAGCGACTTTTTGACATTTATACGGGCAGCTTTGCAATTTTCCATGTCCTACCCCTATTTGCCTAAGACGAATAGAACATTATAGCATATACAATGAATCGTTTCAAATGTGGCAACAGAATATCTGACTAAGAACCTTCTTTTATATAAGAAATATTGGACCTCAAAACATACACATTTTATTTGGTCACCATGTCGCAAAACTGTTTTTGTCGAGGACTTTCAAAAATATAGAATTTTATATCGATACTAGCTTGTAGTAATGCAGGGACTGCACATGCGCATAAGTAGTACACTCGCGCAGTTCGGGTTTATAATGGCTTTTAACTTCCGTAAAGGTGTTTATTTTCTTAAAAAGTGGTACTTACTCTTGAAGTAAAGCCCAAAATTGATCAGTTTGATTGGGATTGGACAAAGTGATGGTCTCTTGAACATTGTCCGTTGGGAAAATCTAGGGAAATAGTTGGCTCACTCTAACAATAAAGCATAATACTCAGTTACAGTTTAGTTCCAGTTAATTGACAACATCAGCAACTACAAGCCTTTGATCAAACACAAACATTATATATATACAGATATGGCATCTCAAAAATTAAGCATATTTTATATCTGACAAGTATATACAAAATGCATTTATATATTTCAAATAATTAAAGCAATACATTGCATCAAATCAAGAAGCAGCGACAGCGAGAGCATCAGCTCGTTTTGTTTATAGCATTAAATACAATTTCTAAAAGATTAATACAACACAAAATACAAATATCAAAAACTATAATTATTGTGATTACAGTTCCTCTATCATTATGTATACCATTGGAATATTTACTCTGCCCATGTGGTCATTGATAATCTATTTGAAATAAAGATTTTTTTTTTATATATTACGAAATATATTGAGTGGCAAAGTCACGAGTGAATAATTTTTCTATGATCATTATAATACAAATAAGTTGAACAAATGGTTAGTTTGCCATTACGACAAATTACTTTAAATGAAATTTTTATACTCTATGAGCATATCTTATTCTTTTGTTTGACATAACATATATCGAAATACCGATCATCAAAATCGATTTTGTATTACTATTCCTTTATCATGAATAAATACAATCAACTGTTATGAGAATTATTCATTATCAGACTATCTTCGAAATCTTCATAAGCCACCGTCTGTAGAGGCAATATTATTGCAATATGTTATTTTTGAATTCATAGCAAATTGGAAATTCTAAGAATTCAACAACATACAGAATAGATTGTGTCATCAATGGATAAATACAATTTTTCTGCATACCAGTAAAAGTCGTTTAAGTTCATTTCTATTTTAACATACCGCTATCTATGTCGTTTATCGTTTTAAAGATATTTTTTCTCGTTTAGTTTGCATGAGATGTAAGTTTCTGTCCGTTGAGTAATTGAATTAATTTGTTAATTTATATATGATTGTTTCACTTTTTTCAAGAGGGTGCTGGCTACAATTTTGCCTATTTGACTATGACTATCTATTTATATATATTCTGATAAATGTTGAAACGAGAGTCAGGTTGAGTGAATACCTTGTTCTTAGATAGTAGTTATATATGTAACTAGTGTTTGGTTTATTGTTATGCTCTGGCGTGTCTTGTTAAGCGTCTGTTCGGCTTTTAATTTTTTGACCGGCCCTATTTAAGTGGGCTTGTCCATGTAGTTTCTGTTGGATTATTTATGTACGGTTTGTTTTGCATACCCACCACTATATAAAATTATATACAACTCGTTTTGAACTATTAATGTCACTGACAGTTACAAGGCGGAAGCCCCTAACAATATAGCCGCCAAATATTTTAGAAACCAGGAAGTTCAACTGCATTAATTTTATGCCATGAGAAACGGTCACAACATGTTTGTTTTAACAATGCACGAAACTACATGTATAAGAAAACCAAAGATCATTTTGTTTAGCGTACTGTGGAACGTTCCTGATTTAATGTTAAAGCGTAAACTAGGTATATAGTATATCCACATTAATTTGAGATATCGTTTAATTACATTATAAGTATAAGTAAAATGTGTCTTAATACATTGTTTGTTTGAGTAACTGTCCTTATATTGGAAGAGAGAAATTTACCTATGTGGTCCCAATACCTTCTGTAAACGTCTCGCCTCGACGCTCATTTGACTGTAATATATATATATGTAAACAAGTAGTCATTTAACGTCTCTATTCCACATAACCGCAGAATGCGTTGTTTATATTTTGTCCCTCAGTTCTACTTATAAGAGTATTTACTTTTAAAGCATTGAACGAAATGGATAACACACTTCAACTATGTGATTAAGATGTTTGATTTTGTCTTTGAAGATTTTAGAGTCCTTGAGATAAAACAACAATTACCCACTAAGTAAGGAAAGATGTTTCCTACTTAAAACATGTCTTTTATAATGTTTTTAATAGCTTGTATGAACCTATTTATAAAAGAAATATCACTTTCGATGTATTGCATATAATCCTTCAGTTACTCGCAAAACGGTTATTAACAACCATTTAACCCATCAAGAAATCAAAGACCCTTAAAGCTAACAATTTATTAATCGTGCGAACGTCTTTGATAGGATTTAAGGTCAGCAGAAGGATACAAAATGTAAACTTTATATATTCAGTATCAACAACAACTTCAAGTATATAGTTTATACGATTTACGGTTCGCAGACTTGTTCAACGCCAGATAAGACTCGTCCTCCAATTAACTCCTGTTTCGCTGACAATTCCAATGCGTGTTTGGTTTATTCTTTATGTTTGTATTAGTGTATATGGTTTTTACACGTAAACTGCCAATCGGGCCAATAGAAACCTGGTGCATCTTAACAGGGATAATTAATTTATTTTCCGAATACTGGGCTTGTCCCTGTAGTTTCAAATGTAATTTGAACAATATATAAACAATAAGACTTAAGCTTAAGCTTGTATTTTAGATATAAGCAATTCTTTACTAGATCTGAAAAAATATAACAATGACACTCAGAACAATACAGGTAAAACTAGAATTTTCAACATCAAAGTAAGTATGAATCTTAAATCTATAATCAATGATTCTATTAGACGTAATTAACACCTGTATTTCCATAAATTCCATCAGTGGCTTAACTGCAGTCCGTTATAGATCCAAGAAAGGGTGATTTTGATGACAACACTTATAACTATGCTAATTCAATTTGAACGTTAGCTTTTCTTTATATGCGTGGGATGATATTTGCATAATCAAGTTCATCCTTTGAATGCATCCAGTTCATCGAACGTCAAATGGTGATGGTACTACGATCATGTGGCGAAAAAAGAATAGTCGCATCGCAGTAGCCACAAATAAAACTAATGGATTGATAAGCTGTAAGTAGCAGTTAATAAAGATAGGAGTACAGCTTATTCTCCGTCTTATAAAGTACACTGTCTTAAACAGGGCAACAAGGGACCTGCCACTGCTATCTTTTATTGATTAATGCCGATAGAACGCCTTTAATATGATAACCAAGTTTCATGTCTGTTATGTATTTACTCGGACGTTAGGTCCACATAATAGTGTTCACGATATATGCGGATTTTCACTGAGGCATGTACAAAGAGAAATACTAGTAAAAATTGAACGTAGTGGCACAGGGAACAATGTTCCATCGAATTCAATAATACAATAAAAACTACAGGGACACAGGGACTACAATAACAATTCCAGTTGTTTAAAGTTGTTTAATGTCATAAAATGGCTCAAAATAAGAACGTCAGTAGGTAATATCAATTATAAAGGTAACATTTTGTTTTAAATCCCTAATCAAATTGTGAAAGTGAGTATCGATGCAGGTGAAAAGCTGAAGTCCTATGTATGCTTTCCTATTATTGGGGAAAATAAATAATCTACCTACCGATTTAAAAATGAGAAAAATAAATTTCAAACAATCTTATGTTTTCCGTGTCATAATCAGACATATGACTTTCAGAATATTACTTAAAATAAAGTCAAAATAGGTTATTTTCAACCTATACCGTTGAGTAAATAAGCAACATTTCCAAGTGCTTAAACATAGTAAATTAAAGGAAGAACGTTTATTCAAGGAAATATAACGCACAAAATATATTTGAAATAGGCCAACATGACCCGTGATCAAATTAATCATAATGGCTTACATGTACAAATACCAATAGCGAACAAGCAAACTATAAACGAGTATAATTGTATCAAATAAATAGCAACTGTACCTTTAGAGTTTGATATACAGATCATAAATAAATATATGAAATAGTATATTTGTATCATATAATTAACAACACTATCTATAGAATTTGATAAACATATCATAAAAGACACCTGACTTGTGCACTATATCCATGCATTGGATCAACTAAACGGAACTAATACCATAAAATTTCTTTCAAAATAACTCAACTATTGCATAATTGTCTTTACTATAATGTCTACGTTAAAAGATAATACAACATGCATATGGTATGTATTAAATGTGAGATTTAATTATTTTACAAAATGAACTACTAATGCATTACATTCTTATAAGTACAAACGTGTCTAACTTAAATGAATGTGTCCAATTCCCAATCCACTAAAATGGCGAAAACGAAATATAAGAAGGGTTTACAGGGTAAAGCTATGTCGATATTAGTATTATTTTGGTTACCAAATAAAATGCATGGCTGTATTTTTAAAGAGCATCTTATACAGATGAAAGCACGCATATTTCCTACTCATTATAAATCTATACCTGAACATACATTTTCCTTATTTCAAATGCATTTAAATATATATACAGCATTTTTTTAAGATGTTCGCATTTTCATACTTAAAACATAGAAACTGCCTTAACATGCTCGGTCTCTCCAATTAGTATTTCTTAATGTATTTACATCGTATATTTTTGTAAATAAAGAAATGCTGGTTGATATCGGGGTGAATCACAGATATTTTTTTATTCTTTTTTTGTTTAATTTGGAGAATATTTTCGACTGATATGTTGTTATGAATTATATACCTTGACATTTGAGAAATCAATAAGTTTCCTTTTTAACGCATTTTTGAAGTACCATAAATAAAGAAATCTTAGGGAAAATGGAAAGGGAATTCGAAAAGGAGAGGTGCATGTTGCGATTTCAAGAATCGTGCTCAAAATGGTGAAGATTACGTACTAGAATTTAAATAAATCTTCCATTGGAATGCCTATACTGTAGAGAGTATGTTTAAATCTTTTCATAAATCTGCAATTTGTCTCTCTGGAAAACGAATTGTTCAAGTTAACAATGATGAGAACTGTATTTAACTAAAACAATTTGCCAAAAGCAGTTCTGAGCGTTAGACTTTTCTAGTTGTATAGGTGTCTTTCAAAAAGGTTTTCTGATTGATAACAACACAAGGTTCCGTTTCATGGCCTCTCAGAATGGACACACGTACTGGTTTCTACACAAGACCCAGACTCGGGCGTGATTCTATAAGCTGTCAGCTTCATCACAATCGAGCACAAAGCAGTTATACTCAGGTAGCAAGCATACAAAGCTAGTGTTATCTACTGATACCGATCTCTAAAAAGTAATAGTTAAATAATCAGTGTATATTGTCTTTTGATTTTGACACGTGTGCCCTCATATAAGCCCAAAGTTAAGCTTTTGACTATTGATCGCCTCTCTGTAATTACCATTGAATTATTGGTGCCGCTTAAGAATGTTATGTTTAGTATTTTAGTATTTTGACACGTGTGTCCTCAAATAAGCGCATGGTCTTGGTTTTGACTATTGAGTTCGTCTCTGTTATTACCATTGTATTATTGGTGCCGCTTAAGAATGTTATGTGTAGTGATTTAGTTTTGTCTACGTTAATATACTGAAGCTCATAGTTAAGCTTTAGATTGCAGGGCTCGTCTAGGAAGTACCCATTGCATTATTGGCGTTTAATGACAGTTATGTAATCTTCAGCGTTCTGGTTGTGTCTAGTTGGATCTAGGTTCATAATAGATCAAATGCATTTCTATAATCAGGATTTGGCATGCGGTTTCTCTTAATATCCTGACGTTACAAAAGAAGGCATCAGTTAATTCTTGTTCTACGAGGTCACATTAATCAGAAATTAGGTTAGGACAGCAGTATGGCAATAAAATATATTGGGACTTGGGTATTTCATTTTAAGTGCACTTATAAAAATGATAGGAAATAGATTAAACATATCCAAACCCTTGGAATCAAGAAGCTCTGTACAGCTCCATTGACAACAAGGTGAAATGACGAAACATAGTGAAACTAATGCCTTAAAATCGATTGGCTTGATAAGCTCACATTAATCAAATTATTCATTGCAAAATATATCTTCGAAAGAATGCGAAAGTATATAAACCATTTTAGCAAGTAAGTGTTTATCTTTGAAATTGATTTGAGCGTTGATTATTCGGTTTCCGTGGTTAGGTAGGAGATCGTACCAGGGAAGTGTACGTGAATTCACACTACCTTGGAATGAAAGCACGAGACCACAACGCTCTCTATTTACCTGTTATAGAGATATATGGATAATTCACTTATTGAAGTTGTTGTCATGTTACTGGAGGACAAACGAATAATGGACTGATATACTTATTTCAGTTAAAAGTAAGTTGTATTTACGAATTTTGGTGTAAATCAAACAACAACAAACCCACAGGTGTGAGGTGTTTATATAGATTTGTAGGAGCATAATTTTCACATGTCACATTATCCACACTAAGGACCATATTCGTCACATTTGTGATTGATAGGATACCTTTTGTCTCACAACGCAGTCACATATTTTATATGTCACACTTTCTGTGAAATTTGTGAGCGATACATGTTTGTTTCTGCTTGTTTCTGTAGCTTTTCGCATAAATATTGTGGTGTGACATGATATCGCATTAGAGAAAAGAAGGTTCATAACAAAAGATGAATATAAGTATCTTCCATGGCCGAGAGTTTAAGATAGATTCATTCCGACCCGAGCGTAGGGTGTTTTGCGGAAACGAGGTTTACCGAGTTTCCGCAAAACACCCCGTGCAAGGGTCGGGATGAGCCTATCTTACACGAGTGGCTATGGTAGATGCTTTTTCTCCCACCTCAGTTAAACAAAATTAAGTAAAAATGTATTTTTTTTGTCGGAACTCTTTTGTGCTTTGTGAAAATAATTGCGTACGGATATGCAATAATTCGTGGTTGTCATGGATATTCGCGCAGTGATTCAGAGTATGTAAATGGTCTGATCGGTTTTAAATAGTTCTCAGAAGAGTGAAGCATTATTTCTTGAAAGGTGCGTGAAAACTGTTTTCTGGTGACATTTGAAGCGAGAAATAATTAACTCGCGTTCTAAATATTGCCACCAGACAAGATTTCCGTGATGCGCTACAGACGACAGTCTTCAACAAGGGAGGTAATTACAATGTGGTGACCATTAAAAGAAGTTCCATACGGGCATTTTATCTTCGCCCGTGGGAAGAATAAGAATTTCTAGCATGGTTAAATTAATGGATCTACTTATCTGAAGTGGGAGAATAGGGATTTTCATTAGCATGCCGAAGATTCACAACATATTACTTCAACCAATTTTACTATATTTTATATACAAGTATGTTGACAAGGATCATCCTTTACAGATCCAATTTGTTCTCAACTATGAAGCACATGATCCTATTTGTCAGAGGTGTAAAGGATGGCATCTTTTTCACGCAATACAGTCACATTAATCTCTCTTCCTGTGAAACACGTCATTTTTTTATAATACCCATTTTATTACATACACTTATGTCACATTTGAAAACGTAAAGAATAGGTTTCCATTTTTTCACAGAAATGTGATATGTGATTTTTTTGCCAATTATAGCTTTCCTCCCATCAGACTTTGCAATCGAATGCGTATATTCGCGCTACTTACGCCCACCTACTGTATCAGAAACCTACAACAAACAAGATACCAAGGATAGAAAGGAAATTTTGCGGCTTATACACTCATATCTGCTTTATCATTATTGCTTTTATTTTGTTACCGAACTCATAAATTTTGAGCCCGTTACTAGGTGATGCCAGTTTGTCTCCTTTAATGAGCGCGTTCCAAGATCTTTGAAAGCATAAAATCTCTGTCACATTTGTTTCAAATTTATATTGACTTATGCCTGCTATCTTGGTAATGTTTTCTCCGATGAAACCAATAATCAACCGAATAATATAAGTCTATCATCTTTAATCATTATTGCTTTGGAAATATGCCTGTCTGAACAACAATCACTAATAACAAAATAAGTTTGCGAAATATTAAAAAAATGAATATGATATATTTGAATTTCATCAATATTTATTTGAAAGTATGCTTCTGTAAAATCACAATGCAGTAATTGCAAAATGATTTTCAAACTGTGGTGGAAATATGATTATGATCTATTTGTATTTTAATCAATTCAGATAAACACATTAGTCTTAATTGGTGTGAGCTCGGTTTTAATGACTGGAGACGCGAACATATTTGCCACATGTCGACTCGAGACAAGGCGTCATTAAGATGTGCTTGATTATGTGTCATTAGGTGAAAAAAAGGAATTTAGCGGAACATTAAATTATTTCTTTTATCATGAAAACATATAAAAATACTAACAATTGCTTGAATTCTTGCCATGAACTATCATTTGATGAATAAAGTCAATACTAGCATAGAATGGGTTTCGTACGTATTGAGTTCATGAAGAGTAAGGCACTGTCGCTTTGATTAAAAACAACTTGTAGTGAGGCTATACGGGTAGTTATCAGAATAAATCAGTGCTAATTTATGTTTGTTTGTAATTTGTTTTTTTTTCTTGCACTTTGTGTTGACATTTTGATAATCATCAGTCCTTTGTGGAAATAAAACTGAATTAAATTTTAGTTCTTCGTGGACTGATTGGACTATCCTTATCATGCCATTTGGCCCTAATCAGTTTTTAAAATTCTTATACTATACCAAACATTTTGTATGCTTACGTTCATGTTTTCAAGCTGACCTTTTTGTGGTGACTAGATCTATTCATGGAAAATATTGATGCATTCAAACTATGTGAAATATTTATAGAATGAAACTTCTGTTAAAATTGTAGGAATGGTTTAAACAGTCTTTTTCATAAAATTTATGTTGGCAAATCTTTTAAAAATGGTTGATATTGAGGTATTCTACCTACTATTTTGAAGAAAACCAAACATCAATTGTGAGTTACTCATTTGAACAGAATGTAGTAACTCCAAGCCAAAAATGATTCAATTTCAATTACGTCGTTCGGCAAAGTAGAGGAATTCTATTTAACATTGGACACTGTCTGTTTAACACCGTCGTAAAATAAACCGTTTTGTCAAAACCCGTATTTTTGTAAGACTTCATGTCTCAACGTACATTATACAAATTTACGTTGAAGGATTTTGACATCATACGTCGAAGTGATGAATGAAAAGTCTGGTTTTCCATCATTCATAACATTATATTATTTTTGTTGTCAAATCATTAGTTGTTTTAACGTGTATAATAAAATAATAATTTTTACATAAACGCGGGTAGTTTTGCCATCTTTTAGGCCTTATCCCAAATGTGCTTAAGACGAATAGAACGTTATGGCATATACAATGAATCATCTCGAACGTGGTGACAGAGTAAATGGCTAAGAACCGTCTATTATATTATAAATATTGGACTTCAAAACAAAATAGAATATTTATATTTGACAGGTATAAACAAAATACTTATATCTCAAATAGATAAAGCAATTTATTGCATCCAATCGAAAAGTAGCCACAGCGAGAGTACCAGTGCGCTTTGTAACAGGATTAAAAACAAATTTTGAATGAGTAAAAAAGAAAAGAATACAAATATCAAAAAGTATAATTATTGTGATTACATTTCCCCTATTTCCCCTATTTACACGCCTGGGAATAATTATGTTTTGAACTACGTAGCCTGCCCATGTTGTCATTGATTATTCTGAAAAACATTTTTTAAATCATGAAATATGCACGATTAAAACAAAATAGTCAAACAATTTTTATTTCGACATTACGATATATTTCCATCGATCATTATAAGTATTATTTATGAACACACTTCATTCCTTTATTTGAAATAAAATATATCGAAATATTAATTCTAAAACACGAATTTGTATTAGTATTCCTTTATCACGAATAAATACTGTCAACCGTTATCAGAATGATTCATTATTAAACTATTGTTTAACTATTTATAGGCCGCCGTCTGTAAAGCCACTTCTATTGCAATATGTTATTTATTGAATTCATAGAAAATTGAAAACTCTAACAATACAACAACATAAGGAAAAGTATTTGTCATCAGTGGATACAAGGGCAGTAATGTCAGGTGCGCATTGTATTTGCGTACATCTTTTCTTTCTATCAGTAAAAATTGTTAAGTTTATTTCTCTTTTTTGAACATACCGCAAGAATCACTCCATCTACGACGTTTACCTCTTTCAAGTTGATGTTGGCTACAATTTGGCCTATGATTATTTATTCATAGATATTCTGATAAATGTTGGATCTCGAGTCAGGTTGAGCAATAATCTTGTTTCCATGGTCGTTCTTATACGGTAGCCCATTTTTATTAAGATATTTTAATGTTTTATATGTAATGAGCGTTTGGTTTATTGTGATGTTGTGACGTCTCTTGTTGAGTTGAGTGTATGTTAGGCCTTAAATTACTTGCCGTGCCTCTTTTAGTATTTGGCTGCTGGTCTTAACCATGTTTCTGTTGGACTATAAATGTACCTTTTGGGATGTGTGCTATGTTTTGCAACCACTAAAATATATAAAATAATATACAACTCGTTTTTAACTATTAATGTAACTGAGCGTCACAAGTAACAAGGCGATACACCCTAACACTGTAGCTGCAAAATATTTTAGAAACCAGGAAATATAATAGCAATTCATAGTAACTATGAAGAAACGGACACAACATATTTGTTTTTACAATGCACAAAACACGGACCAAAAAAACAGCAGCATTTTGTTAAGCGTACTGTGAAACGCTCATGGTTTAATGTTAATGTTGTTAAATAGATTTATAAACATTAGGAACCGTTTAATTTCATTATCGAAATAAGTATAATCTGTCCAAACACAATGTCTTTCTTAAGAACGTTCTTTTTTTTGGTGGAGGAAAATATACCTATGAGGTCCAAATATCTCCTGCAATAGTCTCGGCTCGACGGGCTTTAGAACGTCGAAACTGTAAAATTTATGTAAACAACTAGTCTTTTAACGTATTCAATCGACATAAGCTCAGCATGCGTTGTTTATATTTAGTCCCTGAGTTTAACTTATAAGAGTTTTTACTTTTAAAGCATTGAGCGAAATGGATAACACACTTGAAGAATATGATTTAGATGTTTGATTTTGTCTTTGAAGATTGTAGAGATAAAATAACGCTTACCCGTTAAGTAAGGAAAGATGTTTCCCACTTAAATTAAAATGTCTTTAACAATGTTCTTAATAGCTTGTATTAACCTTTTTATAAAAAATGTCACATTCGATGTATTGCATGTAATCCTTCAGTTATTCGCACAACGGTTATTAACAACCATTAACCCATCTAGAAATCAAAGGCCCTTAAAGTTAACAATTTATTTTTTGTGTGAACGTATTTGATCGGATTTCAGGTCAGTGGAAGGATGAAAATGTAAACTTTTGATTTTAAGTATCAACCACCATCTCATATATATAATTTATACGATTTACGGTTTACAATCTAATATGAGGCCCCAGTAGACTCGTGCTCATGTAAAGACTGTTCCATCGACCTTTCCACTGCATGTGTGGTTTGTTTTTGATGTTTGTTGTGTGTGTGTGTTCTTTTTGTGTCTCTAGTTTAAATGCCAATTGGGCCATAACCATGTGCCTCTAAACAAGGTTTATTTCTTTTATTATCCGAATACTGGGCTTGTCACTGTCGTACAATATATCAACAATTATTAAAGACTAACTATAAGGAAAATGTATGCAATTCCGAACTAGATCTGAAACAAGTATAACAATGGCACTAAGAACAATAGAAGGTTAATCTAGAATTTCCAACATCAAAGAACGTATGATTCTTTAATCCATAATCGAGGAAGTTATTATACGTTATTAACACCTGTATTTCCATAATTCCCATCAGTGACTTAACTGAAGTCCATTATAAATCCAAGAAAGGGTAATATTGAAGACAACGCAAAAAAACAATGCTGATTCAGCTTGGACGTTAAGTTCTCTTTATATACGTGGGATATTTGCATACTCAAGTTCATCCTTTGATTGCATCCAGTTCAGACACGGAGAGTAAACGAACGTCCAATATGATGGTACTAGAGCATGTGGTGAAAAAAGAACAGTAAAGACTGCATCACCAAAGCCACAAATATAACTAATGGAATGATTAGCTGTAAGTCGCAGTTAATAAAGATAGGAGTACGGCTAACTCTCCTTCGTAAACGGGGGTCAAGGTTCAGAAGAACTGTTTAGTAAATCATGCATACATAAGGGTCAGTAATGTGTGATTCTGGTCATATTATGAAACTCAATGACCTTGCAATAGGAATCAATTGATTCTGTTGAAATGCAAAACTGGTAAAAATACAGACAGACGTCTTTAAGGCAATAACCATCTGCATATATTAAACGCGGTTATATGTTCCAGCTAATTCATTTTAATATAATTAAATTGGAAATTGTTTAACCAAAGCAAATATTTATCATGAAAAAAGTATACAAAGTGCAAGACGCTAAAATTTCAGAAAACGTTGATAATCAGATAAATTATATAAATTCTGTATATCTGACTGCATTAACACACATTTTAGCCGGTTGATTTGTATGAAGTGTCTGAATGAATTAGATAATGCGATTGTTTGTACACCTGCTGAATAATGTTTCAATTTAAAAAAATACCTAAATGCATAACAGAATGATTTCGATTTATTAATGGTTTAAATCCTACCTGTCAGCCTGAAGACAACAACAAAGATTTAAGGATTTCACCCTCACTCATTTACGCCAAGTTCCGAATTGAATAAATATCTAGCTGAATTCATGCATGGTTACGAATGTAATGATATAGATGTAAAGCAAATAAAGAAGGGAAACTCAGGATCTGCCACTACTATTTTCTTTTTGATTCATGCCGATAGGACGCCTTCAATTTGATTACCAAGTGTCTTGTCTGTTATGTATTAACTCGCCCTCATACTAGTTCTCACGATATATGCTGATTTATACTTTGGCATACATGTACAAAGCGATATACTAACACAAATGGAACGTAGTGGCACAGGGAACAATGTTCCATCGAATTCAATAATACAATGAAAACTACAGGGACACCAGGGCCTACAAGAACAATCCCAGCTGTTTAAAGTTGTATGATGTCATAAAATGGCCCAACATAATACCGTCAATCGGTGATACAATTTATAATCAGTATAAAAGTAATATTTCATACAAAATCCCTAAACAAATGAAATGAATATAGAAATTTAACATTACATAACTCCTGATAATAGGAAACTTGGTTAAGTTAGTATCAATGCAAACACAAGTCCTATGTATGCTCTTCTTTTATGGGGGAAAATAAATCTACCTACTGATTTAAAAATGAGAAAAATAAATGACAAACAATCTAGCGTTTTACGTGTCATAATCAATTATATGACTTTCAAAATATTGCTTAAAATGAAGTCAAAATAGGTTATTTTCACACTGTACTATTTGCGAACTCTCGCGCCAAATGTGTCGGACCCGAATGCGAGAGTAAATAAGCAACATATCCAAGTGCAAAAACATAGTATAATAAAGTAATGCTGGTTGATATCGAGGTGAATTAGAAAATCTTTTTATTCTTTTTTTTTTGCTTTATTTGGAGAATTTTTTCGACTGATATGCTATCATGAATTTTATAACCTTAACATTTGAGAAATCAATAAGTTTTCTTTTTAACGCTCTTTGAAGAACCATGCATGAAGAAATCTTTAAAGGAATTCGTGCCTGTTGTGATTTCAAGAATCGTGCTCAAAATGCTGAAGATTACTTGCTAGAATTAAAAAAAAATCATTGGAATGCCTATACTGTAGAGCTTATGTATAAATGTTTTGATAAATCTGCTTTTTGTTTCTCTGGCGAACCAATTGTTCAAGTTAACAAAGATGAATACTGTATCAAACCAAAAGATCGTGACCTTTGTATGAAACAATATGCCAAAGGCAGTTCTCAGCGTGATACTTTTTTAGTGGTATAAGTGCTTTTAAAAGAGATTTTCTGTTCGATAACAACACGAGGTAGCTTCACTTGGCATCTCGAAATGGACACAAGTACTGGTTGTCTGAACAAGAAACAAACTCGTGCGTAATTCTCGTCACTATCGAGCATAAACAAAAAACAGTTATATTCATGCTACCTACATAGCCCGTGTTAGCCTGATTGTTTGCTGTACCTGATCACCATATAGTCATACCCAAGAGCTCGTGTTAGCCAGATTGTTTGCAGTTCCTGAATACCATAAAGTCATACCCAAGAACTCGTGTTTGCCTGATTGTTGCTGTACCTGATTACTATAAGGTCATACCCAAGAGCTCATGTTTGCCTGATTGTTTGCTGAACCTGATCACCATATAGTCATACCCCAGAGCGCGAGTTAGCCAGATTGTTTGCAGTTCCCGATTACAATAAAGTCATACCCAAGAGCGCGAGTTAGCCAGATTTTTTGCTGTACCTGATCATTATTTAGTCATACCCCAGAGCGCGAGTTAGCCAGATTGTTTACAGTTCCTGATTACCATAAAGTCATACCCAAGAGATCGTGTTTGCCTGATTGATTGCTGAACCTGATCAACATATAGTCACACCCCAGAGCGCCAATTCGCCTGATTGTTTGCTGTACCCGATCACCATATAGTCATACACCGGATAACGAGTTCGACTGATTGTTTGCTGTACCTGATCACCATAAAGTCAAACCCCAGAGCGCGAGTTCGACTGATTGTTTGCAGTTCCTGATTACCTTATAGTCATACCCCAGAGCGCGAGTTTGCCTGATTGTTTGCAGTTCCTGATCATCATATAGGCATACCGCAGAGCGCGAGTTTGCCTGATTGTTTGCAGTTCCTGATTACCATATAGTCATACCCCAGAGCGCGAGTTTTCCTGATTGTTTGCAGTTCCTGATCACCATATAGTCATACCCCATAGCGCGAGTTTATCTGATTGTTTGCAGTTTCTGATCATCATATAGGCATACCCCAGAGCGCGAGTTTGCCTGATTGTTTGTAGTTCCTGATCATCATATAGTCATACCCCAGAGCGCGAGATTGCCTGATTGTTTGCAGTTCCTGATTACCATATAGTCATACCCCAGAGCGCGAGTTTGCCTGATTGTTTGTAGTTCCTGATCATCATATAGTCATACCCCAGAACGCGAGATTGCCTGATTGTTTGCAGTTCCTGATTACCATATAGTCATACCCCAGAGCGCGAGTTTGCCTGATTGTTTGTAGTTCCTGATCATCATATAGTCATACCCCAGAGCGCGAGTTTGCCTGATTGTTTGCAGTTCCTGATCACCATATAGGCATACCGCAGAGCGCGAGTTTGCCTGATTGTTTGCAGTTCCTGATTACCTTATAGTCATACCCCAGAGCGCGAGTTTGCCTGATTGTTTGCAGTTCCTGATCATCATATAGGCATACCGCAGAGCGCGAGTTTGCCTGATTGTTTGCAGTTCCTGATTACCATATAGTCATACCCCAGAGCGCGAGTTTTCCTGATTGTTTGCAGTTCCTGATCACCATATAGTCATACCCCAGAGCGCGAGTTTATCTGATTGTCTGCTGTACATGAACACCATTAAGTCATACCCCAGAGGAACATTTGAAAATGTGACGAATAGGGTTCTATTCTTCACATTAATGTCATTTGTAAAACCAATTGGACCTTCATAGGGTTTCTTCAATCAGACTTTACAATCGTTTATATAAGCGCTACGTACACCCACCTAGTTTATCACATTTTTTTCAACAAATAGGATATCCTGAATAGAAAGGAAATTTGGTGGCATATAAACTCATATCTACTTTATCATTATTGCTTTTATTTTTTTACCGAACACATCAATTTTGAGCTCGTTACAAGGTGATGCCAATTTATCTCCTTTAATAAGGGCTTTCCAAGATCTTTGAAAGCATAAACAGTCCGTCACATTTGAATCAAATTAATATTGGACTTGTTATCTTTGTAATGATATATCTCCGGTGAAACCAATAAGCGAACGAATAATATAAGTCCATCATCTATAGTCATTATTGCGTACGAAATATGCCTCTTTGAAACAACAAGCAATTTTAACAAAATATGTTTGCGAATCATTATAAAAATATAAATTGTATATATTTGTATCTCATTAATATTTATTTGAAAGTATGCTCCTCTGCAATCACTGTGCAAAATTACAAAATGAATTTTCGAACTATTGTGGAAATATGATTATGATGCATTTGTATTTTCATCAATTCAGATAAACACGTTAGTCTTGACTGCTGTGAGCATGTTCCTAACGACTGGAGACGCGAATAAATTTGCCACATGGCGACTCGAGAAACGGCGTCATTAAGATGTGTTTAATTATGTGTCATAGGTGAATAAAGGAATTTAGCGGAACAATAAATTATTTCTTTCATCATGAAAAACGTCAATACTAGCATATAATGTGTTATGTACGTATTGAGTACATGAATAAGGCACTGCCACTTTGATGTAGTGAGGCTATATCACATAGGCATTCACATTAGTTTACAATGTTCGGGCGTAGTGAAAGCCACCATGGATTCATGAGTTTTAAGGCTGTTCGTATGCAGACTTTTATAACTGCAAATCGAAATCTACCATGGGCATATCGGCAATACATTTTTAAAAACATTTTTTAAAATATATTTAAAAAGAAATCGATGTGAATTCGAATTTTGGAAAGGTGAAATTCACTAATAAATCAATGTGTTGACAATTTTTATTATTGAACATATATTTGAATATAATGGGACTATATTTCAAAGTTTAATGAAATTGATAAAAAATACAAAAACAACAACATGGAAATCAAAAAGAAATCCAATTTTGGAGAAGTGATTTTTTTACCTAAATAAATATATTTATTTTTGACAATTCATTTGCATTGGATGATCGATTTGTCGGAGCCAAACCGAAAATTAACGGTGACCTCAGCCTACGGCTCAAGCAGCATACCGTTGATGGCTGAGTAAATACGATCGCAATGTTGAATGGGGTCCCTTGTGTCAGTGCTGTACACTAGTGAACGTTAAAGAGCTAGGGTAAATATTACCAGGGTTACATTCTGTCTGTGCACTATGCCCCAAAAACATAATATGACAAACAATCTTATCGGAGCACTACCCAAATTGGCCTTACCCGTGTGCGGGTATAAATAAACTTACACACCCTTTTTTACAACACAATCAAATCATGTTGTAAAATGACACCAGATTTATGTTTGAAGCGCTTAAATCGCTGAAAGGTTTTTTGCCTGCTACGTTATGTGAGTTTAGTAATGTAATTTGTAAAGCTTTAGAGCTTAGTACATGACTGCTCATGAATTCTTTCGCAAATTCTTTTAGATTGATAATGCTGATACTCAATTAGAATAAAACAATGGAGTTACAGTCACTTGAAATACTGATTAAATATGTGGAAAACCAAAAAAGATTACAAACATACGAAGTAATACTTCATTGCATAGTAAAGCATTTAGGCATTTCTTTAATAAAATCTACTGTAAACACGAGTGGTATGTAATTCACCATGCCCAATAAACCAAATTCATCCAATAAAATGCATTCGACATGTTAATATAGTTTATGTTTAAGGTGCCTTTCTTCAATGACCGAAACCTCACGCGAAATTCCCTTGATCGAATCAACATATACTATTTATTTTCTATGTATTGATGTATCTAAATAATGCTCTCAACCTATGTCACTCGTGAGAAAATGAACATATTTATATCAGTAGTTTATACAATTCAATTCAATTCAATTCAATTTATTTAATTGATAAAGGCCTCCGGCCCAAGACAACATATTATACATATACATATATGTACACAATGAGTGGAAAAGGGTTATGACAATGTTAATATTCAAACTTCTAAGATACAGCTTTACACAAATATTACATGCAAGCAAATAATAGTTGATAATAAACATGGTTCAAAAATAAATAAATAATGTTAGAACTGTCAAATAAAAGTTATTAGAATTGACTATGTGAATCAACCAAGTCTTATCAATAATTAATTATTATATATCTGTTAATTACGTATTTAGATGCCAGGAATATAATTATAATACATTTACCAATACTTAAGAGATTTTAATTGTACAACTAAGGTGTTTGTATTTTAATACTAGTATAATATGCTCAAATTGTTTGTCTGGATATACATACAATATACATTCAACAATATAAAACAACATTCAATTTAATGCAATTATATAGATATGGTGAAGAGGAATTGTTAAAACAAAAACAAAAGATTTTTACATTAAAGAACGGACACTAATGCATGACATTGTAACGCAAATATAATAACAATTGTAATTAGGTTGTTTAATGTTGTTTAAGTAAATTTACAGACATATACACATATTGATTTTCCATGATTATAAATATGAAAATTTGTAAATGGTATTGTTGAAAACAAGACTTATCTTGTCTTATTGTTATTTTACTAGAACACATGTCATAAAAAGTATATAACCTGATATAGACTTATTTGATATTTGAACTGATTAACAGAACAACTATGACAACATAACCTAACGGTAAGACACCATTACTGCATGGAATTATATTCTTTACCCGACAGCCTATTCGAAACGAAAAAATAGATTGTCAATAGGAAACAATATATATTTAAGACATATATATATATATATTAATATATAAAACATTCGGCTTACTTCAACATAAAAAGTGTATTATATTGCATCAAATCATATTTATGACCTTTGTAGCATTACTATGTGGATCTCTGAGTCAAAATATTATAATATTAGGTATTAAATTCAAGACAATCTGATGGTAGATAGTACTAGATACTAAAATAGTATGGTAATTTTCAAACTATGGTCACAATTATAAATCTAAAATAATGCCATTAATAATACATGAAATGAGGGAAACTAAATACATGACCAAAATGCTTCAACATATAGAGTACTACTACTGTAATGCTCGTGATATACCATGTATATTTCCAACTGTTAAGAAAACATTTTTTCTAATACACAACAAAAGTATACATAAAGGCACATATATAACATTATGCATTTAATTATTATCTGTTAAATACAACTTCCTATATTTCATAGCATAAAATATGAACATAGATACATTTAATACAATTTGTTCATTTCTTGAAGACATCAGTACAGTAAATTTGTTAACAGTGGGATCAGTATAATATTTACTAGGCAGGTATTTCAACCTTAAATCATTGTAGTGTTGGCACTTAAACATAAAATGGTACTCAGTTTCTGGTTCTATATTGCAGAGTTTGCATATGCGTCTGTCCCTTGGGGTGCTTATATATCTACCCCTTTCGATTTCTAAGTCATGAGAAGAACAACGGAAACATGCCATCGCATTTCTAAATTTTCTTATTTTTACAATGTCTAAATAATTTTCATGACACAAATTATCTTTGAACAAAGAGTAATAAGTTAACTTAGGACTGTCAATAACTGCAGAACGCCATTCCTGCAAGTACTGGTCTTTCAATGTTTGTATAATACGTGATATAAACAGTTTTTCATTGTTCACATTTTGCTCTAACCACACATAGTTATAACCATTTTGACATAAAATGTTCCTTACATTGGTTACCCAATTTCTGTTGCCAATTTGGTCTTGCAAATATAATAAATCATATGCTTTCCTAACAAATCTATAATTAGGAAGTTTAATTATTCTCATCCAATATTTCAAAACACGCTTTATAGCGATAATAAACATGGGAAAACGTCCACAATCACCAAGCACCGGAAAGTTAATCGTATGTTTTGGTATGCACATATAACGTTTGCAGGCATATAGTTGTACTTGTTCTGTTGGTACCATCCTTTCTGCACCCCAAATTTCTGCACCATATAACAAGATTGGGACATCTTTAGTATCAAATATTTTGAAAAATGTAGATTTATTCATTTGTCCATAGTCATATAGTCTAGATAAAACAGTTAGCAACACTCGTTTTGATTTTAAAGCTTGATCTGACGCCATCCTATTTAAAGATAATTGTCTTGTAAGTAGTACCCCGACATATGTAAAATCATTTACAACATCTAATAACGTCCCTCTATAGTTCCACTTCTCAAATTTAGACAAGGTACCTCCATTCTTAAAAACCATAATTTTAGTTTTCTTAATATTGACATTTAAACCAAACTGATAACAAAATTCACTTAGTGCATTTAAAAGGCGTTGTAGACCACACGGAGTGTCAGCAAGCAAAGCCAAGTCATCTGCAAAGAACACAGAGTTTATCTGGGTAGTGTCTGGAAATAGCTGTATACCATTAAATGCCGGAGGTTCAATAAGCTTGATAAATTCATTTATGAAGAGAATGAATAAAACAGGTGACGCTATACATCCTTGCCTCAAACCAAGAGGGCAGTTAAAACTTTCAGACAATGTTCCATGATTTGCGCGAACCCTCCCCTTCACTGACAAATACATAGCTCGAAATGAGGAATAAAGTTTTCCATGTATACCGTTGGTCGACATGACATTAAATAACTTGACTCTGTTTACAACATCAAATGCTTTTTGGAAGTCCACATAGGCCACGTATAACTTTTTACCAAGTGTAGATAATTGTTTATTAACAAGAGAATGCAATATAAATGCATTGTCGACAGTCCGGTATCCTTCTCTGAAACCTGATTGATTTTCACTTAGCCTATTAAATATATTAATGAAAAATGTAAGGCGCCTATTTATAATGCCAGTGTATATTTTGCCCATAACATTCAACAATGAGATGCCTCGATAATTGTCAGTTACATCAGGATCACCTTTTTGTATAATGGAATAATAATTGTCTCACGCCATTGACTTGGGTATGTTCCAGTAGAAAATATTCGATTGAATAATTTTCGCAAAACAGGCAGTAAGTAATTCAGGCTATATATAAAACATTCTGGTACTAATTCATCGCTACCTCCACTTTTACCCTTTTTCATATCTTTAATAACGGCTATAATTTCATCGTCCGTGATAGAGTCATTAAAAAGTGCATCCGTTAATTCACCTGTATATACATCATCTGGATATGGTAATTCACTATCTTCGAGAGTCAAACTCTGAAAGAGACCTTCAAAATGATCTTTCCATTGATCGATAGATATATTTTCTCTTCTGGATTGTTTATTAACAAGACGTTTAAATTTTTGCCAAAATGTCTGACCATCAGAGCAGCTATTTTCAAGATTTATCAGTACATTACTATTAAAATTGTCCTTTTCAGTTTTACAATATTCCCTATACTCGTTTTTCGCTATTAAATAGGCTGATAAGTTGACATTTGTTCTATCACGACGAAACATTCTCAGTGCCCGCTGCGTCTTATACTTTAATGTTTTACATGTATTATTAAACCAATTACTACTTTTCTGTTGTGTACTTTTAAATGTCTTTAAACAAGTCTGACTGCATTCCTTTATCAAATCAGTTACAGTAGACACTAGCGTATCTATATCAGTTAACTGGCTTTCAAGCAAAGAGTCAATTTCATTATAAAGTTCATCAGTAAATACATATGACAGTTTCTCTTCAAACGCATTACAATTCTTCTGATTGAATACATATTTCTGTTTTATATTTGAAGTGGCGGTTGTATGATGATCTGAGTTATATGTATAACATTTAAGATGTACTCGAATAAGTAAATAACTGGATTCAGAACGAGTTTCAATCCCGAAGTCATTTATAGATTTAACTATATTATCCGTATACAGCAAATAGTCTATAACACTGCAACCATTATGATTAACAAATGTAAAATCTCCGACATTCTGATCCTTAAATAGTCTACCATTTGCTATTCTGAGTGTATTCACTTTACAAAAGTCAATAAGCTTTACACCAAAGTTATTAACATGTTTATCATTTGATACACGTGGGGACATATGTGAATCGTCTAATAAATCCTCTACTGTTTGCAATTCTGGTATATTCCTATCAAAAGTAAAATAGTCCATTCGATCTCCAGTACGCGCATTAAGATCTCCCATAAGTAAGAAGCTTTCACTAGTCTGAATATCATATTCACGTAACGTGCTCTCTAGTAGGTCAACACCAGAGTTATCTTTACCTTCATAAAATGGAGAATTAATAGGTGGTATATATGCAAAACAAATGATAAGATCTTCAAGCAGCCTTACAGATGTCTTGTCAACTTTAAGAAATATGGCAAAGTCACATTCTTCATATATTCTCGAGATATAAAGTTGATATTCATTTCTGTAATATATAATTATACCTGCCATTGCGCGGCCACGTGTACTATTTCGTATTGCTGGACAAAAATATGATTTAAAACCACTTCCAAATACTGGAATTTCAGATTCGCTTTCTATCCACGTTTCAATAAAACATACTATATCGAAGTTTTTAAAGTAACTGATAAAATCTTCATCATAACACTTGCTTTTAAGACCATCAATGTTCCAGGATATTATTTTCAAATCCGAATAACTGTTGCCCTGGCCTTGGCCGCCGTCCTATATAATAGGTGGCATATGTGTGTCCGTTATACTTTCAGCTTCGCCCATTTCAACATTAGTATTGTCCGAGGCATAATCTCCAGTCGTTGATTGGGCCGGTTGATCTAGCATTCTTCTTGCTTGTTTAACTGCACGTTCTGTTTTGCCAGCATGGTCCGTTTTACTATCCATAGTTCTCAATTCACCACGAAAGAAATATCCAACCTTGCCTTTAGACTTGAGAGTTTTCAACTGATGGCGTTGTTTTACTGTTAAATCATCACCAACGCGTACATTATGCTTACGTAATTCATCTCTGCTTTTGTAAATCCTATACTTATCATCATCATAACGAAATGTAACTACGGTTAACGGCTGTCTACCATCTTTCACATCGCCAATACATTTGACATATTTTGAATCATCAGCGATCCAAATATCATTGGGACTAGCAGCATTTAGAACATTTTCTATAATAGAAGATTTAACCTCTTTAATAGACGCTGATTCAGACAAGGGCAAATTAAAAATCCTCATATTAGATTTGATCGCATCTCGTTCAAGCTTTTCGATACTCTGTTGAACTTCATTCATAGCATCTGTATTTCTCTCAGTATTCTCATTCACTTGATCAATATCTAACTGTAAATTTTCAGAATGCTGTTTCATTTCATCAATGTCGTGCTTTATCTCGGAAAGATCATTTTTCATACAACCATAATCTACTTTCAGCGTTTTAATTTCATTTAATGCATGATCACATTTATCTTCAACTCCTTGGATATGGGTCTTCACACTGTTGATCTCTGTCTTAACTGTAAGCAGCTCAGCCATGACACCATTAATAGCCTCAAGAATACGCGCCTCGCCTTCGTCGGTAACTGGTCCAGGGTTGGTCTCGACGTCGCCGCACAACCACAATAGCTGAACAGCAACATTGTGATAATGCAAGTTGTTGCTGCTAGACGTTGAAGAAGTATGGGTATGAACGTTGTAGTAGTCGCCTTGGGTAGCACAGGGGTCGCAATATGCTACAATGTTATGCTGGTATGATTCGAGCAAGCGTACTCCATGACAGACGCCATACATAGACAGAAGTGTCACTATTGTGAATATACCACATACAAAAGTCAATAAATGGATATCAGTTCCTTTGCAATATCTGTCATATCTGGATTTACTTTTGACTGTGGTACGCTTTTTCCTGGGTGGGAAACAACCAATGCGGATTCTATACAGTGATACATCAATACCCATTTTGGCCCAAATTGTTTACCATAGATCGGGTAGGAACAAATTGTTTACCATAGATCGGGTAGGAAATACTGTTCATGTACATATATGTACAAATGATGGTCAAACATGTAATCGCTCACTCTAGCAAAGTCAACTGATGCTTATAACAACATCACTGCAGTTCCTTTGTATACCTCTGCTATCTACCGGTGAGAAGCGACGGTCAAACAATACACTGTAATCCTTCTATTGTTCACCACCTGTCACTATTATAATCCAGGTACATTTAGTTAACAGAATATAACATCCATGTATATGAATTTATACGCACAATGCACACTTTATTCCAAATTTATGCACTTTTTATTGTTAATAACTACTAAATAATTCCACCAATGAAAAGAATATTTTATCCTTTTTAAATTGATATAAATATGTCCACATAACTCCTTCTTAAACTAGAATAAACTTATAAAATTGTCAGAGCTAAAATAATGTGTCCATTCCCTTTGTCCACTCAATAAATCTGCATATACATATGCATATATGCAATATGCTCAAGACTTTGGGCTGCACATACATAGACAAAATAAGAAATCTTAAGACTCTTTCCGTTCTATTCGGCATTACATCATTATACTCAGGCCGACAGACTTATAACGCTTTAAGCGCTTTGATTATGTTGAGCGTACGTTTTTAATACTAAAGGAGAGGTTGTACCGGTCGTTGTTATTTGTTATACACGTTGCTTTATATTTTTAAAAAAATCAGTCAATTACTTCAAAGAAATAGATGGGATAATTTTTAGTTTAGGTTAATACTTGTGGTTAGTGTGTGTTATTGATATATTTCATTCTTTGCACCATTACACAAGATTATATCAATGAAGTTGTTTGGTACTCTTCAAGACGATGTTTAGATGGCATTTTGTTTGCAAAAGTGTGGTAAATACATGGAATAATTCAAGCAAAACATACAGAAAATGCTGAGAGCAATGTATTATTGTCGTGTTCAAGCATATTCAATATCTGCAAATTTTGTTCCCGTTTTTAAAGCTTTTCTTTTGTCTGAGTTGTCATCTTAAATAAATAACTGCATTTGTATAATTTCGTTATATAACGGTATTCTCCCTGAACTTGAACAATATGCATGATCATAATTTAAAGAAAACTACAGGGACATGTCAATATGTTTTCCTTAATAAATATCATAATGACTGAGGGTACATTTGAAAATTTAACCTGAGTAATTGTTATTCTAAATTACTGTTCTCTCGCATTTACTCGACATATCATCATTTATAACTCTTTATTGTCTGGTCGTTCCTCGAAAGACGTCATTTTATTTTACAAACTTTCATTGTGGATATTTTCTCTTAGATATTGATAAGGCTATTTTGAAGTGTGTCGGCTGTTTGTTGTGTTTTAACGTTTGTGTTTCTCGTCCATTGTTGTTTTGTTCCTAACCCTGTGCCTCTAAAGCAGTATATACATTTTTAATGACTAGTGGACTTGTTCCTGTAGTTTTAGTGTATTATCATATAACAGCAGCAAGTATTAACAGTTACGATGATGGTATAGTTACTGTTCAAGTTGGTATAGTTACTGTTGAAGATGGTAAAGTTAGTGTTGAAGATGGAAAAGCTACAGTTGAAGATGGTATAATTACTGTTGACGATGGTATAGTGACTGTTGAATATGGTATAGTTACTGTTGAAGATGGTAAAGTTACTGTTGAAGACTGTATAGTTAGTGTTGAAGATGGTAAAGCTAGAGTTGAAGATGTATAGTTACTGTTGACGATGGTATAGTTACTGTTGAAGATGGTATAGTTACTGTTGAAGATGGTATAGTTTCTATTGAAGATGGTATAGTTACTGTTGAAGATGGTATAGTTACTGTTGAAGATGGTATAGTTACTATTTAAGATGGTATAGTTAGTGTTAAAGATGGTAAAGCTACAGTTGAAGATGGTATAGTTACTGTTGACGATGGTATAGTGACTGTTGAAGATGGAATAGTTACTGTTGAAGATAGTATAGTTACTATTGAAGATGGTATAGCTACTGTTGACTATGGTAAAGCTACTGTTGTAGATGGTATAGTTACTGTTGAAGATGGTATAGTTACTGTTGAAGATGGTATAGCTACTGTTGTAGATGGTTTAGTTACTGTTGACTATGGTATAGCTACTGTTGTAGATGGTTTAGTTACTGTTGCAGATGGTATAGTTACTGTTGAAGATGGCATAGTTACTGTTGCAGATGGTATAGTTACTGTTGCAGATGGTATAGTTACTGTTGAAGATGGTATAGTTACTGTTGAAGATGGCATAGTTACTGTTGCAGATGGTATAGTTACTGTTGAAGATGGCATAGTTACTGTTGCAGATGGTATAGTTACTGTTGAAGATGGCATAGTTACTGTTGCAGATGGTATAGTAACTGTTGCAGATGGTATAGTTACTGTTTAAGATGGTATAGTTACTGTTGCAGTCAATAACAGGTTCAATCCAACCGAGACAGCCGTTCTCCTTTTTAACGGAAGTGGTTCGTTCATCCGAAGACAAACTCTTCCAGGTTGCATGTACAATGTATATGCATAAAGTTCAACCGGTCGCCATCGACATAGCTGCTCAAGGTGTGTGTTTTAGACGACATTTTCAGTATGATATTAAATGACATATACATGATTAATAGCTTCATTGATTTAATGAGTTTGAAAGAAATGTCAGATTGCGGCTTCGATTGTTCGTGACACTATCAATCGTTTTAAAGGCTCAACTATAAGAGTCTGCAAGTACATAAAACGCATTTTGGTCAATTAAATTAATGCTTTAAAATTGACTCATCTTTATAATATCCTTTAAAAATTATCTCTAACAATCCGAGTGTTACTTTATGTCTCCTTTTCATGCAATGATTAATGGAAATTGCTTTTTCTGTTTTTGTTTTATTATAATCGTATTGGCAAGAAATTGGTCTATTAGTTTGAACTTGGTGAACGATTTGGGATTAGGCTCTGAACAGCCCATGTTTGCGAAATAATATTGCGTCTGAACGCGCTGGGTCAACGTGGAAATACAGCAGGTTTAAGTTGTGTATGTACGTATTGTTAATTATATCTTACCTTGGCTTACAATTAAGAAACAACTGAATGTGAGATACCGGGAACAAAAGAAAACCATCTAACTGACATGCTTAGTCTTTAAAATAAAGCTAAAATATATGCACATAGAATAAGTAGCGAGGATCAAAGAGCATTTGGTCATTATCTTGGCATGACATTTATTATTTCTTCGCTAAAAAGTACAGATCAGTATTGTTCGATGCTTTACAGAAGTCTTAGCTTCACTGTGATATGTCAACCAAATCGACATAATTTTCACTTCGTTTACCTCTTAGCGACATTCCAGCTACCTGACTTGCCTGGTGTGCAGTGCGAAGAGTCGTAGAAAGGAGTTCATAACTAATCACAACAGAAGTAACCTGGTCTGCCCGGGAATCGAACCCGGGTTATCCGATTCACAGTCCAACGCTCTACCGATTGAGCTAACCGGGCGGACTAGAAACTGAAGGGAAGAGAAGATTAAGTGATACTCGTAACTTTGTTTATTTTTCCTCGACATGAACACAGCATATATTGTATGCGAACAAAAAAAAAAGCGGAATACTTTTTTAACACAGGCAAAGATAAAGTTAAAAAATATCCGCAGTGTTGTTTGTTTGTGGTATTTGTATTCATGTATATGGTGTTAATACGTTTGTGTCTCTTGTTCATTGCCGTTTGAAATGTAAAACATTTAGCCATACTCATTGGACCATACGTTCTGTTCTTAATGGATTATCGTTGATCGCCAATTGTCGTGCCTCATTGGTTAGCAAAATGGCAGACTGATATGCAAAAATGACAACAGCATTGGCTTATGGCAATCATAAAAAATATCTGCAGTAATAAAAAACAACACCAGTTGAATAATATTTCCTCGATGAGCAATGCCGACAGCAATTGATGACCGCATTATTCTTGAAAGCACAGCCCGTTCAGTACAGTCAGTACTTCAGTATTGAAGGGTAGCTTGTCCAATATCACAATAAATGTGACTGCTTTTATGCTACTAGGACTAATCACTTGAGTCATTCACCAAAAGATATAACTACTTCTTTTTATATTTTGTAAAAATATATTTAACTATAAAACAAACCAATCCTAAACCAGATCTTACCAATACTGGATATGTCAGCTTACTGCCATGTTTGTGAACAGGTACCCTCGAAACTGTGAATGAACACGTAGTCTGTTTTTTGCTTTGAACACGTTCGTTACATGTTTGTTGTTTTAGCTGAATTGTAGGAAAGTGTAATGCAAAATTATCAAAAATGATGAATAATTCGATGCGACATACGTTTTTATGCTAGGTATAACTGTCCACACAACGCTGTCTTTTCCTTAATTGGAAATCTTCTTTAAAGTGTCGGTTAAGTTCAGATTGCACTTAAATGCTTCTTGAAATAAAGGATAGCCGCGCAGAACTCAAATGTTTGTGTGACAGTGAAATGTATATTTACAGTTCTCCTAAATCTATTGATATGTATGGTTAGATCGGTGACATATTGCAAATTGGTATTCAAACAGTTTTTTTGCTCTTTAATCACAATATACTACCAATGGTATATTGTCGAGTTATTGAGTCTAAAAGATACCGTTACAAATTAAAGTAATTCAGATAGGATTCACTTTGGATCATATGAACATACTCAATTAGTGCCCGTACTTTACTTAGCTTTTTGTTAACATAACATTATTTTAATTCCAAAAATTATCTTAATTCCATACGTTTTACTTGTATTTAAAGAGTACATGAAGTTTGTAAAGTCCTTGTCTGTGTCATCATTTTTAAGATTCTTGCGAAATTTGCCTTAAAATAATTTGCAACTAAACGTCATGCAATTTGTGTGCAGTGTCAATATTTCCTGAGAAAATCGCATGTCTCTGATAATATAAAATGAGCTGATGGTTTATTAAGTCTGTGGTTCCGTTCATCTGGTAATGAAAACTACATGTGTTCTGTATTATTCAGATTTTGCAAAATTAATGATTGCTTTAACAACAACCATAAAATACATCGCCTTAATATTATTATTTAATAGAGCAAAGAGAAACTATAAAATAAACTTATTTTTTTAAGCAATTATCAAAAGTATTTTCGAATATAATTGTTAAAATCCGCTTATTAAATAACCCTAAAATCCCTTCTCGTGTACTTTTCTATTCAAAGCTTGTGGTTTTAAGCTGAACACAAAATTGTACTGTTTTAAAAAAGACTGCAAATATAGCGATTTTCGATTCTACGAGTATGTAATCGATTATCAACGACGTAATGGGGTCGAAAATACCTGATCATTGTTTTATCACTAATAATATGTTCCAACAAATTAATTATACAAACATATAATAAAGGATTAACGACGAACAAACATATCTATTTTGAGAACCAATTTACAAAAGTGCGAGAAGCAAAGATTTCATCTTCGTAATGACAAAAAAGAAAACGCTTATAAAATGTTAATACTCAGATAAGAAAATGCTGTTATTTGGCTGCATTAAACAAAATTTAGCCTGTTGCTTTGCAGGAAGTGTCTGAATGAATTAGATAGTGATTGTTTGAACACCACAATAAAGTTGCAAAATAGAAAAAAAATATCTCGATGCATGCATTATTATCAGAAAGATTTACGATTTATTTATGATTTAAATCCTACCTGTCAGCATGAAGACCACACTAAAGATTTAAGGACACCACCCTCACTCATTTACGCCAAATTCGGAACTGGTTAAATATGTTGTAGCTTTATTCATGCATAGTTTTGAAGGACATCTTACAACCGCAAATCCAATAAAAAAGCTTAACAAAGGACCTGTCAATGATTCCTTTGAGTAATGGACGCCGGTTGAACGCCTTAAATTTAATAACAAGTCTCTTATTTTTTCTGAGCGCTTCCAGCACTGTTATCTTGCCTATCTATATAATACTGAAGGGATTTATTTTTACTATCAAATAATTACTTAGCGGTTAAGTTGAGTTACATATTGCAACTGTCAGTGTATTATAATTAACATAGAGCTATTTCTATTAAAATCTTCTATTATATTCATCACACTCTACATAAGGTTTAAATGTACGTAGTCTCTTATGTATTGTCATAGATAAATGCATTTTTTGTATATTCCCGGAGCGCATGCAATGATGTTTACTGACTTCATGTCGCACAGTATTTTTGTTCACTGCACACGTCAAGAAGTTCCTTCAATATAACGTATTTTGAAGGTTATTTTGTTTTGTTTTGCAGCTATTTTTTGTATACTTAGTAATGTTTATAGAAATCGTCTATTGAAATATCAAAATTATGCTTACATCAAGTTTATAATAAAAGCGATAAAAAGTTTTGCGTCACAGCGCGTGACTCATCTAGCATGGGGTGCCAGATAGAGTTTTCCAGCACGGCTGAATTCACCGGAAATGCTTATCCGCTGTGCTAGAATATTGGTAGCATAGTCTCTACTCCTGTGAAGGAACAATACAATCTGCAGGAGGTATAGATGCACGTAGTATCTTATGTATAATGGGTAACATGGACTCTACTCCTGTGAAGGAACAATCAACTCTGCAGGAGGTATAGATGCACGTAGTCTCTTATACATTATTGGTAACAGGAACTTTACTAATATGAAGGAACAATACACTCTGCTGGAGGTATAGATGCACGTAGTATTTGATCAGTGTACGGGTAGTTGCGTATTAATTTAACATATGAACAAACAATTAGGGAAAAAATACAGCCTTTTCTTACGCACCGATAGCCTCTAAATTGAATGATTTGTTGAAGTTTTATCTAAGCAAGTGAAAGAGTTAAATTCCTATGTAAGCTCTCCGACTATGGGGGGAATAAAATATCTGTTTTCTCATTCAAAATGAGATAAATGAATAACAAATAATCTGCCGCTTTCCTTATCATAGTCAAATATATTACTTTCACAACAGTACTTAAATGAACTAAAATATTTGATTTGATCTATACAAATGGTGAATTGCGACAAATTGTATAGGCCCGAAGGCGAGAGTAAATAAAAAGAATAGTGTAAACTAATGTTGTTGCTTCATGTGGTGAATTCTAAATAAATTGTATGATAGTTTTTGCTTGGAATATTATATTGTCTGGTAAAAATTTATGGATGCAATCACCTTAACAATTGAACAAAATAACAGAAATTTGAAGAATGAGGGATCCGTGCTGGGATTTCAAGAGTGGTGCTCAAAATGGTGTAGAATAATTGCTAGAGTTAAAACTAAATCAAGCATTGGAATGTCTATACTGTTGAGATTATGTTTAAATGTTTTGATAAATCTGCAATTTATCTTCTTTGAAAATCAAATACTCAAGTTTACAATGATAAGAACTGTACTTAAACCGTAGTATCTGACCTTCGTATGAATAAAGATGCCAAAAATTTTTTGGATTCATGTACCCACACAGCGTATGTTTACCTGTTGAATCCATCTTTATTGGTGTGGTGTTGGACATTGTCTCCATACAATCATACCTTACAGGTGATGCTATTTTCAGTGTTTGAAGGACCCTTGTGCCCTTATATAATCCCAAACGTGAAGTGACTGGGTTCGTTCCTGTGGTCACCACTGTGTTAATGGTGCCGTTTAAGTACAACTAGGTTTTACGTTTGTTTATTGTACCCTTTCAATTATTTTTGTGGACCAAATATGGTACAATTATATTATAATTATGGACTTGAAAGTGCAGTTTTCATCAATGAAGCAAAGCATATCATGGTTTTCGTAACATGACCATACTTTGCAAAACAAAGCTTCAGTGAATTCTTAAACTGCGAGATCATATAAGTCAAAATTTAGGTTAACCAGCACAGCAACACTCAGACTGAGCCGATTATAATATTTTGGTCGTAGGCATTTTATTTTACGTGCACTTATACGAATACCTTCGTTATTGGAACGATTGCAAACAGATCAAAATATCCAAACTCAAAAAATCAAGTAGCTGTTTACAGTTCCATTGAAAAACAAGATATGATGACGATACCTTTGATAAAACTGATGCTTTTAAAACGAGAAGTTTGATAAGCATTCATTAATCAACCAATTCATACGATAAATTGTAGCAGTATGTAACCATTTTAGAATTATCTTTTTATTACCTTTGAAGTTGATTCGAGCGTTGATGTTGGTTTCCGTGGCTAGGAGAGAAGTCCGAACAGACTCGGAATATAGAAGATCATATCAGACATTTACTCGGATCACAACGTTCTACAAGTACATGGACATATCTGGATTATCAGTGTTGCTCTGGAGAACATACGAGGAATCGACTGATAGACTTTATTGCAGTTAAAAGTAAGTTGTTATTTAAATGTTGAAGCAAGCACAAGCAAACGTGTATAATGTCTATATAACTTTCCTCCACAACCCATATGTAGTAATACACTTTACATATCAACTAGTCACTGTTAAAATCAGAAGATTACAACAAGATCAGCAATTCAGACACCCAGGATAGAGTGAGGAAAGCTGGCGGCTAATACAATCATACCCTCCTTATCATTATGGGTTTATTTCGTCAACGCGCGTCATCAATTTGGAGCTCGTTATTTTGTATTGCCAATTTGCCTCTTTTCATTAGCGCATTCCAAGATCGTTGAAGGTATCATTGATCCCAACTTGAATGGCCTAAGACGTGGCTTGCATGGGTCCGGTAACGTTTCCTCCGATGACGCCCATAGCAAACCGAATACTATAAGTCCATCATCTATAATTAGTATTTCTTTAGATACAGCCACTCTGAAACCATAAGACATTGATTACAAAATGTATGAGCGAATTGGTGAGGAAATATGATTATTATACATGTAAGCTTTGTTTGCTTATACTAGGTTTCACACAATGAACTATCAATGAATGTATAGAGTATGTTTTGTACATTTGCAGGACACGGAGAGAAAGGGGCACTGCCGCTTTGATAATAAAACTTGATATATCGCTCGGATTTTTTCATTTATACGAGATCAGGTAGTCGGAATTGTTTCAAGAAACCAATTTGCTCTGAAAAGTATTTTGTTCAAGAAACCATCACAAACGTGTAAACCAATTCTGTTGTTTCCTTGCTTTAAATATAATTTTTTTACAGGGAATTGAAGATTCCGAAGAGAGGGCGCAGCCCGGATAAGGAATTATATTTATGTAAAATCTACAATAATGATTCGTGGATGCAATTAATTTTGGACCAATCATAATCGAGATATATTCAAACTTCCGTGTAAGAGCATCAGAAAGCCAAAGTAAACTTTTCAAAAGCGGATTATGTAATTCTCGACAGCTTAGCCTGTTCGGATAACAATAAATAGGATAATTCCTTCGTAGATTAGAATATCACCAAACCCGCAAACTTTTGTCAATTGCATAATGACATATTATCTTAAATGAAAGCGCTTAAAGCGTTGAAAAGCTGTAGGCGCGACAAGCTATTTACAATTCTGTTCACAGAATTGAATCCAAAAATCATTTGAGTACCGATAGGTTCCTGTTATTACATAAAATAAAGTTATGTTAATTGGTGAATTCGTAATACAATTAGCTACTTTCATAATAGTAACTGATACACCTATATTTACTAGAATATATGAACATCGCTTTCATCTTGCAAGTTAATTGCTAGTGTAAAGTTAATTAAACGCGATATTGACTGAGGGCGTTTTGACTTTTTGTTGTAGGTTTAGTAAAGCAGAGTCTTTTAGTCAACACATTTTCATTTTCTGTGTGATTATCGTAAAAATATATTCCTCTCGGTTCCTCGCCAAGGTATATTTATGATTTTTACTCTATATTTAGGTTGTAATTGTGTTTACTGTGTGTTATCTTTTATATTTATTGTGATATTTTTACATCATTGTCTTTTTACTATTTTTACACCATTCAGTTATTTTGCACCGGGCTTTCCTGCATAAAAATGTTGAGAAGGCATTCTTTGTAATGGGGTAATAACAACTTATCAAGCAACACGTACAGAAATTCCCGAGTACAATGAATAAACACCCTTTATAATAACATAATTGTGGTATTCACGAATATGTAAAATCTGCACACTGGGTTCTCGTGATTATAGCTTTTCATTTGTCAGAGCTGTCATTTTGAATAAATTTCTTCAATCATTTATTTTAATTATATAACAGTTTTCCCTCTAAACTTGAGCATAATGTGATCCATTTCGGTTTCCCTTACACATATCATCGTGATTTAGTGTACTTTTTGATTTAGTTTGAACATTTGATATGAGTCATTCTAAACGTCTGTTCTCTTGCATTTACTCCATATTTTATCCATAATAAGCTCAAAACTGTCTGGTCGTTCCTAGAAAGACATCAGTTTATTTTACAAACTTGTCATATTGAAGATATGTTCTCTTACATTTTCTTCTTTATGACATGTGTAGGATATTTTCTCAACAATGTTGTTCCGTCCAGAGGCACGCAATTTCTTTGGTGATGTTTTCAAGCAACTAGCGTTTTTATCCACTACCATAATCAAATTCACGTTTTTAACCTTCCAATGAAATAAAAACCGAGATGGCAATGTCGATCAGTGGCCTTGGTAAACCCATTAGTTATCGGTAAAGCTATTTCGATGCGTTTGTGGTCTGTTTCGTGTGTGTGAACAATTGTGTTTCTCGTTCAGTGTCGTTTCGGCCCGTTCCATGTGCCTCAGAACAGGGTTTATGTTTAAGGTTTTGACTACCGGTCTAGTCTCTGCCCTTTTCAATTATTTTTTTCCCATTCACCATCAACTTGAAGAGCGTCGATCTACTACATTTGAACTTCTCGTTGATTACTTTAATTATGTTTCCTATTCACGCAGTGATAAATGAAAATTGCTTTTTTATTATAATTTTATTTGCGAAAAAAAGGTGAAATAGGTGGAGAATGAAATCATGTTGCGTTTGAACACGCTGGATCAATGTGGAAGACAGTCGGTTTGAAATATATGTGCACGTGCGCGTATTGTTAAGTATTTTACCTTGGCGTTCACTTATATAGCTTTAAAGATACAAACAGTTTTTTAAGTAAAAGAAGTAAAGTGAAAATCTAAGAGGGCGGTTGATCTAGGTGAACTAAGATTGACTTTTACTCGTGCTAAACTTGGTTGAAATTTCCTCGACATGAACATAGCAAATACAATATGTTAAAAGAAACGCCAGTTCTATTCAAATGCAGCGAAATATTCATTTAAAATTCCCGCAGCGTTTTAATCGTTTATTTTAGTTAATGACTTTATATGTATAAGTGTAAAGCAATACAAGCTATACAAGCCATACCATCAAGACATCAAATTGTTTTTTGCCTCGACCGAATAACGGCAAATATATTTTGTGAACAAACAAGCTAATATAGCATTTCAATGCAGGGAAAGACAAAATTCAAAGTTCCCGCAGCGTTTTTTTATCGTATATTAAGTGACTTGAAATATATGATTGTTTAGCATATTAGCAAGACATCCCATTGAATCGTATACTCTGTCCTTTATATGTTATCGATGATTGCGTGTACTATTGGTTAGCGAAATGTCAGACTGATATGGCAAAACCCCCTAACATCAGCATTGAGTTATAGCAATCGTAATACAATCTGCATTAAGAAAATACCACTTGAATAATGTATCTTCGATACACAATGACGACAACAGTAGAAGATTATTGTTTTTGAGATCACAGATAGTAGCTATAGTCTTGAACAGCAGTTTGACTGATGATTAATGATTAATCTAAGCTTCTTACAGAAGGATATGACCTACCTCACTTAAAAAAATCAAATCTTACAATTATTAAATGAATGTATCAGCTTACTGCCATTTTTATACCCTCGAAATTGTAAATGAACAAACTGCTGTTACATTCCAAGGGAAAGTGGTATACGTTCATTCATATTTTATAAGGTCTGAATAACTCCCTCCGATATGCTATTCGTGTAAGTTTGACTCTATTCTTTTTACTGACAATTTACGAGTACGAGCAATTTTCAGACTCCTTTGTCTGTGTCATCCAGATTATTGTGTAATTAACCTATTTATATTTTCCTACTAAGCCTCATGTTATAGGAGTGCAGTGTCAATATATCCTGAGAAAATCGCATGTCTCTGATAATATCAAATGAGCTGATTGTTTAATGGCTCCGTTCAGCTGACAATGAAAAATACATGTTCTGTATTATATATTCAGAATTCGAAACATTAATGTTTAATTTTACCACATCAATAAAATGTATCGCCCTAATAATATCAGTAACCCATTAATATGCTTTCTCAATCGCTCTATCATCGTTTTGTCCTTAATTTTATGTTCCAACTACTTCATTATAATAATTATAATAGAAAGCATTTAAGCAACACAAAAAACATATTAAATACCATTTTACAAAGTGCATGAAGCTAAGATTGCATTATCGTGATGACACTATGACATTTCCATAAAATGTTGATTATTAGATACAGAAGACGGTTTGTATCAAACAAATTTTATCGAGTTAATTTGCATGAAGTGTCTGAATGAATTAGACAATGCGGTTGTGTGTACACCTGCTGAATAAAGCTGCAATATAAAGATACCTAGATGCATATTATCAGGAAGATTTATGATTTATTAATGGTTGAAATCCTACCTGTCAGCATGAAGACCACAACAAAGGGTTAAGGATAAAAAATTCACCCTCACTCATTTCCGAAATTGGTTAATTATGTAGCTTAATTCATACTTGGTTACGAAGGAAATCTAACATCTGCAAAGCCAATAAAGAAGTGAAATAAGCGACCTACCACTACCTTCTTTGAGTGATTGATTCCGACAGAACACTTTAAACGTTGATATAAGTCTACTGCTATCTTGCCTTCTCATCCGGTTCTGAAGGGAGTTTGTACTTACTTTCAAATGTTATTTTAACGGTTAAGTTAGGTTGTGCATTATACCTGTCAGTGTTTTATTGGTAACATGGACTATATCTTTATGAGTAACACTACACTTTACAGGAAATGTATTGTTGCGACTGCAACTGAAACTGTCGTATTTAATGAAACACCTTATTGTGTGCAAAATCACAATCATGACCTTGGTTGTTAAAAGGGCTAGATACCAGATGATACAATTGCAAAATATAAAGAAAATTATCAAACACATACATACAATTGACTTCGCTGTGTACAACGTATTGAATCTTACTAACCGATGTAACACATCGCTTACGACACATGCATCTTTCGCAGTTTTTGCGCAATTTCCAATTCGAAATCTACTCCTGTTATCTATCTTGTAAATTCCAGTAAGTTTAAAAATAGCATCGGTATATTTATCTGAACTCAGACAGATATGATTTAAACCTTTATGCGCTATTTAAAACGGGGAAATACAAATGAAGCAGCAACATGATATTTACGTTTTTATTTTTACCATTTAAAGTGACGTATCATCGGCCTCCTACTAGCTCGCATTTAAAATTCTAAGCTTGTTTTGAGGAAATGCTGTATTTGCCCATTTTTGGACCATCTGGTGTCTACATGTGGAAATATTAAAATAAGTATATTTAAAAAGAACGGTAATGGTTTGTAATTTTTTCTTAAAATAAAACTAATTAATAAATGAAACTAATGTTTAATAGCATATAAAGCATTTGTTAACGCTAAGATAGCTCCTGAAATTGATAAAGTTTAACGCTGCTTGATGTACTATAAATAAAGCAGAAACTTTCTAAGAGAAAATTTAAATTAGGTGTCCATGCTGTGTTTTCAAGAATGGTACTCAAAATCGTGTATAATAATTACTAGAGTTAAAACTTAACCTACCATTGGAATGCCTATTCATTATTTTCATTTTTTTTGTCTTGAAAATCATTTTCTCAAGTAAACAGCGATACGAACTGTACTTAGAGCAATTGTATCAATCAAGTTGCCTAAAGAAGTTTTGATTAATATATATAACATAGTGTGTTTGCCTGTTGATTTATTCTTAATAGGTTTGCTGTACGTAAAAACCATGTAGTCATATACAACATTTATTGAAAAACGATAGTTTATTAGTTTGGTAATCTGTTTCTATTGTCTTGTGGTAGATGCTTGTGTCCTTATACAAGCCCATAGTTCGATTGTTTGGCTTGTCCCCATTATTACCCTCGTTTTATTGGTGCCGCTTATGCACATTAACCTTTACCGGTTATGTCTCCGTTCTTATTCAGAAGCTCATCCTGTTGTTACTATCGTATTATTTTTGCCATTGAAGAACAGTTTTATTATATTTAGCAGCTCAATAATATTTCTAGATCAAGTTCAGTTCTAAAATATATCGTTTAACATGTAGTTTGAATCAAATTAGCATAGCATATATTCATGTTGTGACACTATTTTGCATAAGAAAGCGTCATTGAGATCTTATATATTAGTTTCAAGTTTCAACTTGAAACTATATATTAGTTATCACAAATGGTGTTAGTCTAAGGCATTTTGGAACGATAACAAATGTATGGCAAATGTTCAAACTCACAGAATAAAGCATGTTTTACAGTTCTGTTGACAACAAGATGAAATGACGAAACCTTATTGAAACGAGTGATTTGATAAGCACATCACAATAAATTCCCTGTAAAACACATTAAAAACAGATTGTGGAAGTAATGTAAATAACAATTTTCGAAAGTTTTTATTATCTTTGAAATTGATTTGAGTGTTGATGTTTGTTATCATGGCTAGATAAGAGATCGTACCAGAGAAGTGAAGTCCACACTGACTCAGAATGTTCCAGAAAGTCTGCCACTGACTCGGAATGTACCAGAAAGTCTGCCCTTGACTCGGATCACAGTCTTCTGTATAAACAAGGCGATATCTTGAAAATTAACTTATTAAAATTGCTGCCATGTTATTAGAGAACATACGAGGAATGGACTGATATTATATACATACATATATATGTATATAACTTGTAAATGTTTATAAAATTATACACGGTACTTATCGCTCAATGCTGCTTTTTCTATCAGAACTTAAAATTAAGACCAACAAACGAGACAACCAGAATAGAGTGAGGAAAGCCGGCGGCTAATACACTCATACCCTCCTGATCATTATTGCTTTATTTCGTCACAGCACTGACCAATTTGGAACTCGTTACTAGGTAGTTCCAATTTATCTTCTTTAATTATAGATTCGTTATAACTAAAACCAAAATAACGGATGATGTGGAGGGTGCCATCTCTATTTTTAAGATTGAGAAAGCCCTTCAGATTGGTATTTTGTTTATGTCTGAGTGATGCACAAACTGTTACATGGATTCTTTGAGAATAAACGGTGAAAAACTTCTTATCCTATAAAATGTCGATAGAGAAACGCGACTTACATTTTTTATTTTATAGATCAATTGAATTTGAACTGATTGTTAAGGAAATGTATGGTTGTTGTAAAGCGCTAGAAATAACATTGTTTTCCAATCCGAAGTGTTGTATGTTTGCATTGAATTCATATTAAATGTAAAGGGAGATTAATTAAAATGTATCACCAACCATACTCCAAGATCACTGAGAGCATCACTGTATGTTCCACGTTGGATCATCACAATAGCCTTATACCTTATGTTAGCCTGCCAAAGTCCGGCTATTTTCCCTCTACTCATAGTCAAATAGACGACCAAAGACAGTAAGTCCATCATCTATAATAAGTCTTTCTTTGGAAATTTAACTCTCAGAAACTTCAAGGCAATCATTACGAAAAGTATTTGCGAACTGTTTTGGAAATATGATTATGATACATTTGTATTTCCATTATTTCGGATAAGTACATTTGCCTTGACTGCCCAGGCTAGCTGTGGGCTCGTTCTTAATACTGGGAAGGCGAGTGTTAACATTAATATCAGTTTGATTATTAAAGCATGTCTCCTAGGTTAACATGGAAGGAAGCCGGAACAATAAATTGTCTTTATAATGGAAATACTTGAAAGATCTCGCTTGGTTTCAATTAACTATGGTTACATGAATGTAATATACGTTTTGAGTACTTGAAGAACAAAGCAATACCGCTTTAATTATAAAACTTGATCTATTGCTGGGCCTTGTTTTCATTTGATACATGATGTTGTGATCCTCCTTGTTGGAATCGTGGTGAGAAATTAATTTGCTCTGAGAAGTCTTCTGTATAGGAAAACATTCACAATAGCCATTATAAATTAGCCTTTACTGTTATTTCCTTGCTTTAAAATGAAAGTTAATGAAGTCAGATTATCTTTCGTTAAAGTTTATATTGAAGACACATATCGGAATAAAACGTTAAGTATACACGTGTCAATTTTATATGAAAAACTACAGAAACAAGCTCAGTAGCCAAATCTTTAAACATAAACCCCGAAAATGATTCTGTGTTAATCCAAGCGCAATTTTGAAATTAATAATGACGTCATAAATCATTGCGTGTTACACAATATGAACGTGACGTTTTATCTATACAATGGACAAGGTGAATGCCAATATTTTTTCTTTTGTCTGAGCTATCATTTTAAATATATAACTGTGTTCACTTATTTTTCGTAAATAATATTATTCTAATATATTTCTAATATATTTTTATATTATAATAAGCTCTGTAACGACCACGTGTATGCGGCGACGCTCAACGCATAAAGCAGAAATTGCTTATATGGGGCGCAACTGTGCCTTTGTGCCACATAAAGAAGATTAACTTAACCATTTATCATAAAGCTCAAAAATAAGAGTTCTAATATTTCAACAAAAACGATGGTGATGATGATGATGTGATGTCCGTCCGTCCCGATATCTTGTGATATGGGAGTCTCCAGAGTCACTTACATTTATTCATTGGTGTATGAAGCTGTGTACCTGCTTTAATTATTTTATTTCTATTGTTCCAGTAACGAAATAATTATGGTCCTTGATTCAGTCAAAATTAAGATATTCTTTTCAGAATAATATTCAAAAGGGATTGGTTCAAAAGCCCCAATATCCCCCGGGGTGGGTGCAGTTGTTACAAATCACATGTGCATAACTATTGACTTATTGCAATGGACATTGGAACAAGTAAAGTTTGGAAAATAGTCTTATCAGTCGGGACAAACGTCATTTAAAACCTTTTCACAGAATGATCGATTGGTTTGGTTCACATTTAAACCGATCTTACTAAATCTTTGTTAGAACTTACGCCACTAAAAGTCTAATTCAAAGTCCGATCTTGATGAAACTTTATCAACCACTATTGTTTTAATTGTTTTTATGTAGCGAAAGTGTGCCTTTTTGCCACATAAGAAAGTCCTGTTTATGCGTTGAAAATCACCGCATAAACGTGGTCATTTTCGTTTATTCGGCGTTGCTATTATGCTCAATACCGTCTTTTTTGTTCCTCAATATATGTCAGTTTTATTTCACAAACTTTCTTCATTGTAGTTCCTTTTATATTGTCTCTACAATGCTGCTCTGTCCAGAGACACGTTATTTCTTTGGTGACGTTTCCAAACAACTTGCATTTTTGCCAGGTATCATAAAATGTATTTCAAGTTCTAAACCTTCCAATAAAACAAAAATCGAAAGGGCAGTGTCGATCAGTTGATTGTTAAAGCATCAAGTATTAACAACGTTGACGATGCCGTATTTACTGTTGCCGTCAATAACATTCTGAATTTAACTGTTGTTTTCCAGTGAATAGGAAGTTGTTTGTTCTTTCAAAGACAACCTCTTCCAGATTAAATGTACCATGTATATGTGTCAGAACAATATAGTTGCTCAATGTGTGCGTTCAAGTTGAAAATGATATTCGGTATCATTTGAATATATTAAATTACATATACATGCTGAATTGCGGCTTCGAGTGTTGGTGACATTATCAATTGATTTAAATGCTAAATTGTGTTGTCTTTTAGTCGTAATGGGGTACTTCTATCTTGATGGAACCTCACAACATATTTTGTTAAGCACAGGATGTCCGTTCTCCCAAACTGTCCGTCTATTTCATGACGGTTGACCAAGACCAAATCGTTATGTCAGTTATGTGCTTAACCTTCAGACAGATATGACGTGTCATTATGTCATTCAATTCTGTTTTCATTCAACACACACTTTTATAGCTTGGGTCTAGTAACAAAAAAATCACACTTATAATGAGCTGTGAAGGTTAATTGGTAATTTTAAAAACAAAATCAATTATAAGAGTATGTATGTTTATCAAGAAGCATTTTGGTCGACATATAATACAATGTTTTAAATGCTTTTCTTCTTGATTAAATCCTTTAGGAAATATATGTAACAATCCGAGTGTTACTTCATGATACCTTGTCATGCAATAATTATTGGAAATTGCTTATGTTTTAACTATTAATGAAAATAGAACAAAACAATGAAATATGTATATAAATGCTGTCGAATATCTTTCGAGATGTAAAAAACCAAATGAATCACCTTTACGAGCAAGTTCTAGTACTTTGTGCACGTCTTAAAAATATAAACTTGGCCTACAATACTGTCCATACTAAGTAAATCGGAATATACATATACCAGGAACAAAAAACAATCAAAACAACAAAAACACCCACTTAAGATGATTCAACATTGGAATTAAAAAAATATGTAGACAGAAGCTCTAAAGTCATATGGTCGTTATCTTGGCATGACGTTTATTATTCCTCCACTAAAAAAACATACCAGTAATGTCAGATAAATAACAGAAGTCCTTTAGTTCCACTGTGAATTTTAGTCAAATAACTTTAGTAACGCGCAAACAAAGACATATTTATGCAATGCAATAATGATAGAAGACTTCTGTGAATAAAAGTTTGCTTTTACTCGTAAATATGTTCATTTTGCATCAACAGAAAACAGAGCAAATATAATATATGAAAACAGCTAAAATAATATTAATATGCATGGAAATGTCAAAATCCCGCAGAATTTAAATCGTATATTAAGTTAAGTTACTCGAGGTGTATATTTATTTAGCCATACTAGCAAGACATCCCATTGAATTGTATGTTCTGCCCTTTACAGACATCGTCAAGTGACTTGCATCAATTGTTAGCTTAATGTCAGACTGATATGAACAAAAACTAACATCAGCATTGATTTATGGCAATCGTAATAAAATCTGCATTAAGAAATTTCCACTTGAATAATATTTCTTTGATAAACTATGACGACAACAATTGAATAATGAAATTGTTCTTGAAATCACAGACTTGAATGGCAGCTTGACCAAAGACTTATGCCTAATCTAAGCGATTGTCCGAAGGATATGACCACCCTAACATTAACTTTAATACATCGTAAACTATACAACTACGAACATGTCTGTCTGCTTTGAACATGTTTTTTTTCAAGCCCATTGTAGGAAGGTATAATACGTTCAAAATAATTACACAGACTGATTTACTTGATCCGGAATGTCTTTTTGTGTGATGTTAATATTGATTCATTTGGTTGTCTTTTTCTTAATGGGTTATCGTCTTTAAAGTGTCAGGATTGTACATTTTCGACTGCAATGCTTCCTTTTCTTGAAATAGAATGGCCTCGCAAAGACCAATTGCAGAACTTCTGCATCAGTCGATGTGTATAGTTAGAACCGGTGTCATTATCCAAATTGTATTTTAACAATTTTGTTTCGAAGGGAATAAGTTTCTTGGTTCTTGCTAAATATTTACAAAATTCTATACCCCACAGCCTTTTGTCGGGTAAATGTGTCGAAAAAATGCCATTACAAATTAAAGACGCCTAAACATGAAGATTCCCATTTCATCAACGGAACATATTCCATTAATTAACATCCTTTTACGCTACTATTTTTGAACATATTTTTATTCCATTCTTTTTACTGATAATTCTTGAGTTTGTGATTTTTTTAGATTCCTTTCTCTGTGTCATAAACTTCAGGATTTTAGAGTAATACGAATATAAATAATTTACAAACAAGCATCATACAGTATGAGTACAAAGTCAATATCTTCTGAGGAAATGACATGTCTATAATTATATAACATGGGCTGATCGTCTTTTAAGTATGTGGTTCCGTTCAGCGAACAATGAAAACAACATGTTATCTGTTTTATTAGGAGTTCGAAACATGTATCCTTACTTTAACAACAATTAAAAAGGCACCGCCCGTATGATGTAGATTACTCATATAATTTACTTTGTTTGTTTAAATTTGTTTGATTCAGTCATCATCTCGTTACAAATATGTCAACGTGCAACTTTTTAAGTAAAGAGTGGAAAAATTTGATGAAGTAAAGTGCATTTCATGATATCAACCGATTCAGTTAGTGTCCACTAACTTATAACTCCAACATGTGCCAAAATGAAATTTACATGTATCTGTACCTACAAAAAAATTTGTAATATAATTTTTTGAACCAAGATGTTAACGGCCTTTACCGAGTGCCTCTAAACAGGGTTTATGTTTGAATTTTGATTGCTTGAATTGTCGCAATAGATTCTGAAACATTGAATACCTCACTTAACTGAGTCTGAGTGTAGAAAGTAACTTTCATTGATATATTCATGTTATAGCTGAATACCAAATGATTTATACTGTGCTTTTTTATGACAGTTGTTTACTCCTTCCATTTTTAGACAAAGCTTATCGATTCCAGGATCGCAAACGATCGATTTCTACAATATTCGATCATCGTTCTATCCTTAATTATATGTTCCAATTCCAGGGGCGAAAGCGAAAAGGTTATATATCCTTCTTTAATTAATGTCACTTATAACCTTTTCGCCTTCATCCCTCGAACTACGTCATGATAGTTATTATTTTAGAAAGCATTTAAAAAGAACAAAATATTTATCTTGAAATCCACTTTACAAAGCGTGAAGCTGAGATTTCATCGTCATAACGATACAAGGAAATTCTTGATGATCAGATAAAGGAAATCCCGCATTAAACCAATATTAGCCAATGGAATTGCATGAAGTGTTTGAATTAATTAGATAATGATATTGTGTGTACACCTGCTAAATAAAGTTGCAATTTAAAAACTTCTAAACGCATATTATCAGGAAAATTTACGATTTATTAATGGTTTAAATCCTACCTGTCAGCATGAAGACCACAACAAAGATTAAAGGACAACGCCCTCACTCATTCGCGCGAAGTTCTGAATTGATGGTAGAATGATTTATCCATGGTTTTGTACGAAATTTTTAATCAGCCGTCAAAAAAAAGGGAAACAAGGGACCTGCAACTACTTCCTTTGAGTGATGGATTCCGACAGAACGCCTAAACTTTGATAACAAGTCTTGTCTTTGAACTGAATGCTTCCAGGAATGGTATCTTGCCTATCCATTCAATACTGCAGGGATTTGTTCTTACTATCAAATTAATATCCTTACGAATAATATCTTATAGTTTAAATAAAACTACTTTATTCAAATAGTTTTTTGTCACAAAAACAAAAATGAGAAATAAACGTATGACTTGCTTTATATTTCCAATTAAGCAATATTCCTTTTAAGTAATTCCTGTTCGAATTTAATGGTTTAAAACATGCCTAGGGTGTTGTTTTATTACACATGTGTAATTCATAAAAAAAATGTGATTGTTGCATTGAACCGGAAACAATGTGATTAAATGAAATAGGATTGCCCAAATGAAAATGTCAATAACTAATAAGTATTACAATTAGTATAAGAATAATGTTTCATAAAACTTTGTTTTAGAAACACATTTTCATTATCTTATGTAACGCATCCTTACCCTGCTATTGTTCAATTTGTTGAATGTTTTATCTATTCAAGTAGAAACAGTTATGTATGCTCTCCCACTATGAGGAAATACAAAACATCTACCTACCCATTTAAAAATGAGAAAATTTACGAGACACAATCACCCGGTTTCCAACTTAATCAACAATACGACTTTTAGAATATTACTAAAAATCTAAAATCAATTAAAAATAGGTTATTTGGCGAAATCTCGCGCAAAATAGGTCTGACTCGAAGGCGTGAGTAAATAAGTTCATCTTGTCCTATGTCTTAACATAGTACAATAAGATAATGTTGCCCCATATCTTGATCAATATATATAATTTTGGAATAAAAGATTGTCTAGTTAGTTAATGGATGTTATTCCCTAAACATTTGAGAGGTTTTTAATCTAACTTTTAACGCTCTTTGAAGTAACACAAACAAGGCAGAAAAAATAAAAAATCGGCGGTGAAATTGAACAGAAATTGGAAAATGTGCGGTTCATGCTGCGTTTTCAAGAATGGTGCTCGAAATGGTGTCGAATGTTTGCTAGAATTAAAACTAAACTTACCATTGGAATGCCTTTTCTGTAGAGATAATGTTTAAATGTTTTGATAAATCATAATATTTGATTCATATAGACTACACAACGTGTATTTGCCTGTTGAATCGTTCTTGATTTGGTTTTTTGCTGTTCCTAATAACCACATTGTTAAACAGAATATGAATTGATAACAATATTTTACTACTTTTGTAATCTGTGGCCCTTAAACTTCTGGGCCCCTCGGTTTTATTGGTGTTCTTTAAGTACATTTATGTAATCAGTAGCTTAAGTGTTGTCTGTGTTTTGTTTTCATTTCAATCATTTTTGTTGATCAAATACAATACTTGAATACATAGATATGACATTCAGTTTTTATCAATGTAGTATAGCATATATGTATATGAAAAACTGCAGAAACAAGTCCAGTAGTCATAGCTTCAACATTACTTCCGTTGGATGGCACAGGGCCAAGTCAAACACACTAAAACACACACACACACATCTACAAACAACACACAACATAATTATATAATACATCGTGAAATCATGACGTCAGTTTGCAAAGAACAGTGTTAGATAATTTTTAAACTGCGAGTCAACATATAGGTGACTAGCCTTAGACAACACTGACAATACTAGTTTGGTATTAGGCATTTTATTCTACATGCACTTAAAATAATACCTACTTTATTGGAACGATAACAAATAGATTAAAAATATCCGAACCCACAGAATCGAGTAGCTGTTCAAAGTTCTATTGAAAACAAGATATAATGACGAAACCTTGTTAAAACTAATGCTTTAAAAACGGTTGGTTTGATAAGAACACATTAATCAAACAAATCATTGCAAAATACATCTACGATAGATTGTGAAAGTATATGAACCATTTTAGCAAATAAGTGTTTATTATCTTTCAACTTGATATGCGCGTTGATGTTTGGTTTCCGTTGCTAGATAGGAGATCGTACCAGAAAAGTGAAGTTCACACTGACTCGGAATGTAGATGATCGTACAGACGAAGAATATTTGAAAGACTCGGAATATAGGAGATCATACCTGATACTTACTCTGATCACAACGTCCTCAATATACTTGGTGATATCTGGATAATTAACTAAGTATGATTGTTGCCATGCTAAAGTAGAACGTACGGCAAAAGGACTTATTGCAGTTAAAAGTAAGTTGGATTTTTTATGTTAAAAAAAAACAAAAAACGTTTTATGTATATATAACTTTCCTCAAATGCATTTGCCAACCAGATGAGAGTACAATCGAATGTTTACATTTAATGTAATAATTACAGTTATGCTTTTAAAGCTCATGTTTACTTTACCCATTTGAGGTTGACAATCAGTAAACAAACTGTTCCTACGACTCAGGAAGCACATGTTCATCCTGGATCAGATTGGGAAAGTAAATTCTGTACTGGTCCTTTGGTTTGATATTTAGGTAGTGGTTTGATGATTGTATCCCATTTGTCCTATGTTTACCCTGCATAATCACCCCTCAGTTCATCCTCATTCTGACCATTGTCCGAAACCTACAGCATACAACGGCTTCAATTGGAAAAAAATAATATTCCTTGAAACAGATGATCAGAGTACTAGAAGTATGTCTTTGAAATTCCTTCTTTGATAACAGCTTTCCAATATGTTTGAAGGCATTAAACCATCATTCACTTTGGATCAAATTTGAACGGCCGTAAACCTGATGTTAGCTTGCATAGGTACAATAATGTTCCCTCCAATGCAAACCAATCGACGATCGAAAATTATTAGTCAAGTATATATAATTATAATCAGTATTGCTTTGGAAATATGCCTCACTGGAACCACGAGGCAATAATTACAATATGTATTTGCGAGCTGTTGAAATACGATCATGATCCATTTGTATGTTCATCAATTTAGATGAAGACGTAAGTCTTGATTTGATTAGTCTAGTTGTAAGATCGTTCTTATTGACTTGAGAGGCGAGTACATTTGCATCACGCCGACAATAGAAAGGGCGTCATTTTGATTTATTGAAATGTTAAAACATGTGCTATAGATGCAAATGGAAATTAAGAGGCACATTTAATCATGTCTTCCTAATGGAAAAAACATTTAAGATCTTCAGAAATCACTTGGTTTCTAGCTATAACCTATTTTTTTAAATTGCACGTTTTGAGAACAAAGTAAAGCACTGTTACATTGATTACAAAACTTGATAAATAGTTTGGCTGTTGTTGTGTTTTATATTTGATATGTGGTATTGATGCTCCTTGTTGAAATTGCTGTGAAAATTTGATTTGCTCTGAGGAGTCTTTTGTACAAGATAACAATCATTATATTATGATTATTTTCTGTTATTGTATTACTTTAAATTGAAATTAAGGTTAGTATAGTATTTTATCTTTCCTTTAAAGTTTAGATGAAAGTTAATTCGTTATAATACACATATTTAGATAAACACATGTGCCAAATATTACTTGTCCTACTGTGTATAGTTTCGACGCATTACAAGCAACGGAACATTCTGAAGTGAGGCCGCAGCTCGATTGTGACCTTCAATTTTATGTAGAATGTACTATTATGTTCTTTGGATACTAGTGGACCAATGCTAATCGAGTCAAATTCTATTTTCTGTATCGCAGCTCGCTTCACAAGCTCTGGGTTGGTATTCCATATAAAACTTAAGTTAATCGTATGGTCATACATCATTGACATTATTCACTCTATTGGTCAGTTATTAATAACAAGCAATCCCATTAGCTACATCGATCTTAGATCCGATTAAGACCAATATTGAATACTGGCCCAGTTTTCTTGATTACTCGTAATAGAATATTATTTCATCGTAGATTGAAATCTCGCCAAGACCTCATCATTCTGTCAATAACATTTTCTTAAAAACCATACACAAAGTTATTGTAGGTAAATTCATTCTACGAAATCTAGTCAGCGACAAATCGTTCTATAGAATACAAATCGCCGAAATTTGAATAATACGCATTTTGCAATGGTCCACATAGAAGTGTATATCCTAATGAAGTGAAAAGCGTTCCTACCATGTAGTTGTACTAATACTTTGACTATTTTATTAAACTAAAGGATTGCTATGGTCGCAGAACCAATTTGTCTGCTCGACTAAAGTTCATAGGTCCTAGACAACCGTTCAAAGGCTGCCATTTCAATGATGTATTATCACATGGGTGTCCTAGACAACCGTTCAAATGCTGCCATTTCAATTATGTATTATCACATGGGTGTCCTAGACAACCGTTCAAATGCTGCCATTTTAATTATGTATTATCACATGGGTGTCCTAGACAACCGTTCAAAGGCTGCCATTTCAATGATGTATTATCACATGAGTATCATAGACAACCGTTCAAAAGTTGCCATTTCAAAGATGTATTATCACATGGGTGCCCTTAAATTGTTCAAAGGCTGTCGTTCCAATGATCTTTTTCTGACTGTTTGTGTTGTCTTGTATCTTTCTTAGTTTATACTTTAATTTTACAACGATTGTTAAAAAAGTTATATTTATCACTCTCCTTGGCACGATATTACGCCATAGTGTGGTATTGTGTTGTTGGGGAAACCGGAGTACCAGGAAGAAACCCACTTGTCCAGTTTGGTGACCCCCAACCCAACTCACAAGCGCCCATGCCGGGAATCGATCTAGAGGCGCCTAGGTGAGAAGCGAGTGCAGTAACCACTGCGCTTACCGGACAGCTCAAATATATATGTATATTTCTTGTAAATAATGTTTAAATCGCGTGCATTTTAGCTGTGCACTATTAAACATATTTAATAGTTGAGATGGCATTCTGTTAAAGAAAATGCATGAAATAACAACAATTCCAGCAATACGTTCAAATTCATGTGAGCAAATAATTTCAAAAGAACACACCCGCATCATGAGTGTGGTGCTCAAGCATATTTGATATCTGCACACTTTGTTATAGCACGTTTATAGCTTTTTGTCTGAGCTATTGCTGGAATCATTTAATTTCGTTAAATAACATCATTATCTCTAATTTTCAGCAATATGCATTCCATTATCATGTTTTGTATATTTTCGTATTTAATTTGAAAATTTGATCTGAGTCATTCTCAACTGCTGTTCTCTTGCATTTATTCCATATAATATCGATTTTAAGCTCAATACTGTCTGGTCGTTCATCGAAAGACGTCCTTAAATATACTTGCTAGATTGTTTATATTTTCCCTTATATGTTTGTTCTTTATGACAAGTGTGGGATATTTTCTCTACAATGCTGTTCTGTCCGAAGACTTGTCATTTCTTTGGTGACGTTTCCAAGCAACACGCAATTCTATACCGTGCCATTCTGTATCTCAACTTTCGACTAATAAAATATAAATGTTAAGGGCAACCTTGATCTTTTGTTATCCTATCAGTAATAGGGAAAGCGATTTTGATGGGTGTGTGGTCTGAGTTCAATGTTAATACGATTGTGTTTCTCGCTCAGTGTCCTTTCGGCCTTCACCTTGGGCCTCTAAACAATGTTTATGTTTGAAATTTTGACTACTGGATTTCCGTGTAGTTTTCATTGTTTATGGTACAAAAGCACGAACGGTGAAGTTATATTAATAACAGTCTCAATCCAGCCGAAACTGTTGGTTCCCTGTTTATGGGAAGTAGTTCGTTCCTCCAAAGGTATTACCTCTCCCAGAACGCATGTACCATGGTTCAACGCGGCGCCATCGATATAATTGTCCAATGTGTGTTGTTTTTGTCGACAGTGATCAACAGTCTTTTAAATATATTAAATGACATAGGTATGATATGAATAGCTTCTTTATTTTAATTTTAATGAGATTTTAATAGATTTTAAATGACCTTTAAATGCTAAAATGTGTTTGTTCTTAGTTGTTGTGAGTTAGGTCTATATTGATACGGCTTAATAACAATTCGTAATGCCTTGTATAGGGGTTAGGGTTTCCTTTCACTATAAAATCAAAGAGCGTGGAGCGAGGCACAGCAAAATCATATTTCTCGGTATAATGCGCTTTGCAGATTTAATCTGTCATTTTTCATAACAAAATCAATTCTAAGCGTCTGTTTTCATAAAAAAACATTTTGGCCGACATTTAATTTAATTAATTTGAATGTTATTCCCTCAGAAAATATATCTAAAAAGCTGAGTGTATCTTTATGCTTCGATCAGTTTGCACTTGGAGAAGGACTTTGAAGTAGGATCTGATCACCTCATGTTATCGAAACTATTTTGGGTTTGACCAGGCAAAACAGCAGGTTTGAGTTATTTTTTGCACGTGGTGTGAACTATATTAAACATAATACCTTGGCTTTTAATAATGTACATATCAAGTCATATTCAGATCCAGTATTTTATGATGTTAAAAGAAATTCCCTTAGTTTCACAGTGAATAATGCTTGAATAACTTTGGTGTAATACCTGCACATGATAACTAGAATAATATTTAAATTTATGGAAAGACAGCATTTAAAATTCCAGCAGAGTTTTAATCGTATAATTATAGTAAGTGACTTAAAATGTATAATTCCTAAAATTACTTGCCAGACGTTCCATTGAAGCGTTCACGGTGACCTTGTTAGGTTATCGTTGATCTCCAAGTGGCGTGCATCATTGTTTAACGACATGTCAGACCGATATGGGACAAAAACTAAAAGCAGCATTGATTTATGGCAATTAAAATAAAATCTGCATTAAGAAAAAAACACACGTGAGTAATATTTCTTCGATGAACAATGCCGACAACAATAAAAAAAATATTCTTGAAAACACAGCCCATTCAGGGCCTGTACAGCACTCTAAGATTTAATGGCAGCTTGGCCAACGGCGCAATAAATATGGCCCTGCTTTCATACCCCTTGGACTAATCACTTTCATCATGGTCCGAAGGATTTGCCCATCTTACACAGTTATTTTAACATTTTGTCTATTCATTTGAACCTGCAAAAATGAATATGCCATCCTTGGCTGTGAACAGGTACCTTTGAAATTGAACATGTAAAATAGTTGCTTTGAACACATGCGTTGCAACGAAATGTTTTAGGTTTAAATAAGTATTGAACACACGGAGTAAGGGTTTGGTAGACGATTTTATATTATGTGGTTTGGCTGTCGCGCTCTAAGCTATGACAAATTTAAGAAAGTGCAATGCGTATGAAATTTAAAAACAGTAAAAATTACCTCGATAATGTGTGCCTTTTATGTTAGGTTTATATTTAACACATTTGGCTGTCTTTTGCTTAATGGGTCTGTCTTTAGAGTGTGAGGGGTGTACATATTCGACTGCAATGCTTTCTTTGCCGGACTCACAAAAACAAATGTATGTGTGACAGCTCAGTATTCATTTACATTACTTCCTACAGTATGTATATTGATAGTTTTGGTTAGAACCCGTGTCATTATTTTTTTAATTGGTACCTAAATAAGGTATACCCCGCTACCTTAAACCTTTGTTTCTTGATTTTAGATTAAAAAAAGGTACATCGAAGGCATTTTCTCGGGCAATTGTTTTTAACAGATGTCATTTCAAGTTAAAATCTCATAACAAATAAGATTCACAGTTCAGCAACTAAACTTATTCCATAAACACCCGTACATTTACTTAATTATTTTTGAACATATTTCAATTCCATTCTTTTTTTCTTGAGTTCTTTAAGTGTTCAAATCAATTTTATGATCCTTGTGTTATTTACTTATAAATAATTAACAACTAAGCGTCATGCAATTTGATCGCAATGTCAATATTTCATGAGAAAAGAAATTGTCTCTGATTATATCAAATTAGCTGATCGTTTAGTGGCTCCGTTCAGCTGACAATGAAAACTGCATGCGTCCCGTATTTTTCAGAGTTCAAAACGCGAATGCTAACATTAACAACAACCATAGAAGGCATAGCTCCCATGAGCTGTATAAGGTTCGGAAGCCACCGACCGGGATGTTAAGTCCTTGACCCATTCTGGCAAGGACATATGTCAGAAACAACGCAGATAGAAAAGAAAACAAGTTACATATGGGTTAGTTTTTAAACGTCTTAGAATATTGCTACATGTGATAAGTTAACCACCTATAATGCTTTGAAATAACTACACTGCAGTATTGAATCCAAATTAGATTACCTGAAAGCCGAGGAAACAATAAACAAAAAGGTTGGGAACTACTCATTGTAGGTACAACATTTAACGCTGAGTTTTTCAATTTCCTTAACGACATTAACCTCTTAATCTTCAAAGAAACACACTTACAACTTCAAAAAATAACAAATGTCGAAATACGTGTGGTTAATTGTCAATTATAACATACAAAAACGGTTAATGTTTCACTTCATCCAATTATGTCTGTTTGGATTAATCATGATGTCGCTATACATCTGTCAACGTGCACATTCTATGGTAACGTTTAATGGTGGAATTTATTACTATATATCAATTTTATAATTGAAGGAAAAATTGTAAAAGTATATCACCACATATGCTTTCAAGCCGAAGCAAGATTCTATAATTTTACTTCAAACAGGTATTCAAATACTTTAAATTAAAGCTGCTTTTTGAACACAAAAAATATAATTAAGTTTTGAAACATTCAAAACACGATAAACTGAGTCAGCGTCTTAAACTCAGATTGAATTTCGAGATCTGATCCTATAGTGGACATTGGTCCATGTACCCGTGCGCTTTCCCTTACACAGACTTGAGTATTATAACGATGACAAATAACGAAAAAACAAATCGTCAACTAGGTTATCTGATAACATTTATTGGAAGAAATTATCAAACAATTTACTTCAAAATACATATTCATTTAATTGCCTGAACGTATTTCTATTGGAATTTCTACAGGTTTAATCTTTGAACCTGATAAAGATGTTTGAGATAGTGGTTGTGCTGTGGGGAAAGCCGATGTTCAATAAGCCGAGAGAGGCGCGCGCGAGCACATTCGCTCCGATAATCCGAGCTGTGCTATCAAACGGAATAATTTACACAATGTCAGATACTGACATTGTAATAGAAAACAATGAATGGTTAACTGCGATAAGTTTGTTAATATTTTAATTACACAAATAGAGACAAACTGGATACACCGAACACTTCATCTGTATTGACGTTGACAAAAAGGTTAGTGTTGTCGTCTGCAAGAGTGGTAGTGATTATCGTTGTTAAGGTATAAGTTTCATTTCGCATGTACGGCATGTTTGATAAAGTAAACAACTTTACAATTTATTTTATTCTCAACGGTATCATGTAAACTGTAACTGCGTCTGATTTATTTGCGTAAACTGATATATTTGGATCTGGATGTTCTATATTTGGCTGCTTAACCATAAAGTTAATAAATAAATCCGTTTAAATTAATGAAATCATAAAATGAAACTAAAGTTAAAATGGATAGAGAGATATATCGGAGGTTAGGGATTAATGGTTGTTAACAGTCGTTAAACTTGTCCAAGTGTCGGCAAGCATGTGCACTGAGTTTGACCGTCTCATAAAATTAATACTTCAGCAAACACTCTCTGACTTTTTATCACATTCCATAGATAATGATGTACTTATAAATGCTTTCGTTAGTAAGCGTTTTTCTTGTCTGTCGTTGGAAGAAAAAATATGAGTTGTTGTCATAGCATTGGTGTCGGTGTGGGCGTCGTCGATAAACTAGGCGTCATACAATGACGCTATAAGCCTTTGATATTGACCAAAATTTTGACACGTTTTAATGTTATACATTAAATTTGATATACGTACAAAGGACATTAGCTTTATCCTTCATAAGCTCTTTTCATGGCTTCAATATATGTAAATGGTCATTGGTTTGCATATGTGTAGCTCTTGCATGTCCTCTTGGAAGTTTGCAACACTGTGTCTAGCCCATAAATCCGCGAGGAAATGCACTTTACTTTTGTTGTTTATGCGTGAGACTGATTTCTCTAAAGTAGATTTGTAATTATACATATAGGTTCTCCGGGGCCAGAAAAATATCGAGATGCTACAAACGAGATTTTGTACGATCTTTTCAATTCATGAAATTACTTTAAACGTTTGCCGTGATCGTGGTGTTTTCTTTAATAAACCCAAAATATGGCAATATTTTCGGGAATACACACATAAAATTACCATAGTACGATCCTCCTTAAACACTGACAAACACACAAGACAAACATACACAAAACAACACACACGACAAACATACACAAAACAACACACACGACAAACATACACAAAACAACACACACGACAAACATACACAAAACAACACACACGACAAATATACACAAAACAACACACACGACAAATATACACAAAAAAACACACACGACAAACATACACAAAACAACACACACGACAAACATACACAAAACAACACACAAGACAAATATACACAAAACAACACACACGACAAACATACACAAAACAACACACACGACAAATATACACAAAACAACACACACGACAAGCATACACAAAACAACACACAAGACAGATATACACAATACAACACACACGACAAACATACACAAAAGAACACACAAGACAAACACTCAAGACATAAATACACAAGACACCATACAAGACAAGCATACAGAAGACAAACACACAAAAGCTAGACATACACAAAACAACACACACGACAAACATACACAAAAGAACACACAATACAAACATACACATAACAACACACAAGACAAACGCTCAAGACATAAATACACAAGACACCATACAAGACAAGCATACAGAAGACAATCACACAAAAGACAAACATACACAAGAAAAGTACACAGGAAAAACAACACACAAGACAAACAAATGCACAAGACGAACACACGCACAAGCAGAAATACACACACAAGACAAACACATACACAAAACAAACACATACACATGACAAACACATACACAAGGCATACACATACACAAAACAAACACATACACATGACAAACACATACACAAGGCAAACACATACAAAGACAAACACTTGCACACGACAAACACATAAACAAACACACGCAAAAGCAAAATACACACACAAGACAAACACAAGCACAAGACAAACACATGCACAAGACAAACACATACACAATACATACACACGTACAAAACAAACACACGTTCATGACAAACACACGTGCATGACATTACACGAGACAAGCATACACAAGACAACATACAAGATAAACTCACGCACATGACAAACACACGTGCATGGCATCACACAAGACAAGCATACACAAGACAACATACAAGACAAACTCACGCACATGACAAACACACGTGCATGGCATCACACGAGACAAGCATACACAAGAAAACATACAAGACAAACTCACGCACATGACAAACACACGTGCATGACATCACATGAGACAAGCCTACACAAGACACCATACAAGACAAACTTATGCACAAGACAAACACACGCGCATGGCATTACACGAGACAAGCATACACAAGACAACATACAAGAGAAACTCACGAACATGACAAACACACGTGCATGGCATCACACAAGACAAGCATACACAAGAAAACATACAAGATAAACTCATGCACAAGTCAAACACAAGCGCATGACATCACACGAGAAAGCATACACAAGACAACATACAAGGCAAACTTATGCACAAGACCAGCACACACAAGGCATTTTACAAACTTAAATAGCTTTTGCTTAACTTGATCAAATCTTCACCAAACATGATGTCAAAACAAATTAAGTAAGAATTATCGGGATTAATAGTTCAAAGACGTTTTATTGTTCTAAAAGTACCAATTGGACAGGTATTTGCTACGTTCTTTCTGCATGTCTTCCGGGTAACGGGCAAAGTGGACTGAACCCTAGGTTACCTTCCCGTTAACGTGTGACGCTGTGCAGAATTGCCATGCCACAGTGTTATAGCCAACTGCCTATATAGCAAAGCGAGCCGCAATATAATAAGGATGTGTCAACTAAGGATTGCAATTTCTTCCAATACATTGTCCTTTTTCAGTAAGAGAAATTTTTCGCATTTAAATGTTTGTCTTAAGTGATAAGTGAATGTCCTTTTTTGATTATTGCATACAATTTAGAAAAAAGAAGCTCTGTTGTCTAAGAATACAAAGAATACATTCCCGAACATAGATCCAACAGAGTCCAATGTATATTATATACTCACATAAGGAACACATAGCTCATCCTGTTTTCCGTTATATGACCCCATCGCTTTATTCAAGACGAGCGGTAAGCTTTCGGGTATGTTGCGTATGTATGAAGAATATGACAATAAAGCATCACTTGACCATTAGACCATGATGACCGTTTCCTCATTTCTTATCTTCCTCGTTATTCATTAGGCAAATTAAGTCCACATTTACAAATAAATAGAAACTAAATTGATCACATTACAACTTTGATTACATTGGGATATGTGATACACAATGTAATTCCTGATCAATGATAATGATAGCTACATAGATCTGAATGTTTGAGGAAACCATGTGAATATTTTGTGTTGCATTTGAGGTGTAACTGTGGCTACATGTGTATGGGGGTGGTGTTAAAGAAAAGCGTTAACTTCAGATTTTACGAGTAAGTTATCTTTTTATTTTGTATTCAAAGAGGGAACTATTGATGTCGATCAGAGATGGAAAACTGCGAGGAGCAAGGGAATTTGTGTATTTCTTTATTCAAATGATCTGGAATGATGGAAACTTTGTCGGGGATAATGGCGTTTTGCCGACGTTGTTTTCTGAAGTCGATATTGAAATAGATTTGTTACTTCAATACTTGTATGAAGTTTTGGTTAACAGGACGGTTGCGCAGTTGTTTGCTGACCACGGCTTATCACGTTATATGGTAATCTATCTAACGTCGTCGAAACGCGAGATGACCAGTTGTCAGCGCTGAAGATGTATGGCGACAATTACTTCCGTATTATTGCATTTCACCTTTATCTATTGCAAGCAATTTCTCTTCATTCATTGTGGTGAAAATGTTAGATGTACGACTGTGTACAAACTGAATAATGTTAAAATCTTTATACTCAGTTTCGATTTGTTTTAAAGTATTAAAGGTTACAAAAAGTATAGTAAATGATGTCTAAATTTCATGACTAAATTTTACGGCGGAAAAAATATATATTTCAATATTTCAATATATATATATATTATATTTCAACTTTTTCATTTGCATTAGCATGGATGTGAGTGACTGATGGCAAACTACACGTGCAGATAGACGACTCGAACTAAATTCGTACATCGTCGTGATTGCTTTTTTTAAATAAATAAAATAAACAAAAATAGGAAAGCAATAGTAGTAAGTTGGCGTTAATATATTCCATGGCATTTCCTGAATGTAAGACCGAGTCCCTGACCCCTAGAGACGTTCACACATAGAACAATCCTGATATAACACTTCTTGGGAAATGAGATCACACCCCGAATCCGTTTCAATTACGGATAACTATTTGCCTAATACAATTATCGTTGAATGTTACAACAAAGAGTTTATATTTAAGAATGGGGAGTGTTTACCAGTTCAGTTCAGAATCGGTGACGTCAGGTGTCGTTTTACAGTGTTATATTTCCGTTCCTGTCAGTGACACTGTCAACCTCTTTTCAGGCTTCCTATCCACAAACGCATGCATATGAAATTTTCTTTGAAATGTTCTCAGAAAATGTATGGTTTGTCTCATGCTTCGATTCCTTTATTTTCAGCCCTCTCGAAACCGACATTTCCGTGAAAATCCTGACGTATTGGTGCCGTATTCTGTAGAGCAACATTTCCATCCACTCATTTGTCTTATTGAATCGACGTGTTTATAAGCAATATAGGACGCCGTGTCTTCTGTGGTATAAGGTATGCACTACTTCCATGTAAAGGCCTTATTACTATTATTTAACTGAGATTTTGTTTCACGTTGTAACACCATTATATTGATCAAACGACTCCCCATCATAAAATCAATAGACTAATTCTTCAAATGCCCATACTCGTTTATTCCAACTGTTGTAACTAATTTAATTTCGCACAATATTAACTTCAACTTGATTGTCTGTCAGCACTTGGTTAGATCGAAAAAGGAAACCTGAAACTATTATTATAATATCACTTGGAGTTGTTTTTCTGTCTGCCGTCGTCTTTCTCGCTCGAGTAGCTTGCGTTATTAACAATGAATAATTACAGAACTCAGTTCCTGGGAAACCGCGCGTTGTTGAGTATCTTAAAGGAAAATGGACATGTACATTCTTGAACAGTAATATTGTTTTGATTGCCGCGCTTATGGTCTGAATAGGTGTATACATGCTTATACCGCGGATTGGTTTTTCTGTCGGTCGCGTCTAATAGGGCCCAGTTCGAGGAGGCAATTTCGTCCATGGTGTCAATTAAGTACTTGTGATACTTGACATGACTGGTCTTTACATATTTTGTAAGCCATGACTAGTTTGCTATAGAGTTGTACACCCCTGAATGAGACTTTGTTGCTAGAAAGTTCAAACTACCTCAACATTTCAAGGTTTGACGATGAATGGTTGCTGACATATTTGCCGTAGTGTAAACTCCGTCAAAACCCGTCATTGAACATTCATCAGTTGTTTTAGAGCGCATGTGTTTTCAAAGATATGAAATTGAATCAAACAGTTAAGTCAGAAGCCAATTGTATATTTTGGTTATTTTTTATGTTTAGGCTTAGTTTTTCAAACTATTTATTGATTGGTCAATATTTATCTAACTATGACTAATAACCAATCAAGTAGTTTAAATGTACGAACTAGCCAAAAGACGACTTTTGGACAACTTAATTAAGTTTTGTAAATTTGGCAGTAAGATGTGATTTATCAAAATTCTTTTAAGAAAACCAAATATGTTTGTTTTGTCTGAACAAATATATTCCTGATAGTTTACATAGTTATGATTACACGAACATTTTTACATTTAACAAATCGTTACAACTTAAAATTTAACCCTTTACCATTTTACAACAAACAAAAAAGTAACGTCAAAGCAGGCAGTTCAAATATTTGCAATAAATGTTAAATCTTCCAATTAACATAAAATCGCTGCAATTTCACATTTTTTTCTGATTTTATTTCAAAGTAATTTGCTTCCAATTGTTATCATAATGAGTACGTTTAAAATGAAAAAAGTCATATGCCTCATATTTCAAAATATTAAAAAGTTAATGATTGTAATATTTCCTGAGAAGAATTCCAGCTTTTTTGTCTTTATTTAAAGAAGATTTCGTAAATGAAGACCGGTAGCCAATTATATAAAACTGGTTAGTTCTCTAAAGTTAGCCAAATTGTTTGCGATTGGTCAATATTTATACTAAACGTGATATTAACCAACAATTCATTTAAATGTGCAAACTTTCCTCAATACAACATGTTGATAACTTATCCAAGATTTATACAAATGGCTGCTGTGAAGGACCAGCCTAAATAATGTCTAAAATAAATAATAATAATAATAATAATAATAATAATAATAATAATAATAATAATTATTATTATTATTATTATAATAATGATATTTTTTTTTGCAAATGCATTAATGTCCAGGCTTGATAATGTCTGTATGGCGTGCATGAATATGCTTCTTGTAACCATCTCAGCAGTAGCTTGTTTTGCATGACAAACAATGTCAAACATGCCCATGCTATTTTGTGTGAGCAATATATATATAATTGGCTTCTATATAAGAGCTCTTTTTTTGCAATTAATTTAGACAAAAACGTCTCTTACTATAAGAAGGATACCGTTAGAAACATTGTGCTAGGTGCTGGAAATAGTTTAGAGTTTAAAATACAGAATGTGGTCTTTCCAGAGACACAAATAGTTCTTAGCATTTAAATTACAACAACAACTGAATCGGTCATACACCAAATCGGTTTTTTGAATCAATTACATTTTCTTATGAGCATGTACTAATTTTGTGGAACTCTCAGATCACTTGTACACTGCAACATCACGAACAGTCGTATTAAATACAAGCATGTAAACGAGGTCTGTCTTTGCTAACCATTTGAAGTAAAACAGCAACCAGTGCCAAACTTTCTTCACAATACTTTATTAAATCCGTTTTTTTCTCCCGTGGCATCAGGATAAACTGGTTCAATGGCATGTCTGTCTTACATACATAAATGATATATACTGGCAGCTAAGAATACTTTTTTACTACTTAGAACGCGACTTTACGACCAACACAATAGCCCTTGCAATGATCCAATGATTGTGTTGCATGTCTATTTTACTAACTTACCCTTGGTATACTTGGGACGTAATCGTTTAATAGTTATATGGCCTTTACTCTCGCTATGGCGGCTTCTACATAGGTCTTACATATTTTCATTACAAGTTTGAAAACCACTTGCATGGCGACCTGATTTTTGTTTGATTTATTTCCAAAATACCCCTACTCCTTATTTACGTTACAGTCAAGTAATATACCATGAAGTAGTATAACATGAGGTAATCTAACATGAATTAGTATAACATGAAGTAATAAAACATGAATTAGTATAACATGAAGTAGTATGATATGAGGTAATCTAACATGAAGTTATACAACATTTAGTAATATTTACACCTCAACTTCCATTCCTTAAATGAACGGCCTTTCGGCAATTGCGATCATCAATCGATGAACGCAACATCTTCGGATATGTTCGGATCGTAATTCATTGCATAACAATATACATGAAAGCTATTGATCTTGTTATTGATTGTATTGTGTCTGCAGGTCCCGTAAAATATAGATCAACATTTTTAAAAGTGTTAGTTTATTATATTTTAAATATATTGGTACCAGAAGTGTTTCAATTTTACGTTTTAAAGTGATTTCAAGTGATTGATCTTTTCCCGCGTTATTGTGACGTCATTTGAAAAAAATGTTTCCGGTTATAGTCGGGTCGTTCTATTTACCGAATGGGTAAGAACGGATTACTGAAAGGTTTTCTTAAATGAAATTAAGTATTTTTTAACAATTCTTGAATGAAATAATGAACTATTGGTGTAAATATAAGGAATGAATTGCGGGGTTGATGTCATTATCAGGGATATGAACGCAATTGGGTTGGTCAAAGTATGCGTGGAGTCCTTCGGACTCCACACACATTGACCAACCCAATTGCGTTCATACCCCGATAATGACATCAACCCCGCGATTCATTCCTTAAATATAACACGAAGTAGTATATCATAAAGTAATAAAGTATAACATGAGGTAATATACAATGAAGTAATATAACATGAAGTAGTAAAACATGAGGTAATCTAACATGAGGAAATATAACATGCAGTAGTACAACATGAAATAATATAACATTAAGTAATATACCGCGAAGTAGTATAACATGAAGTAGTATACCATGAAGTAATATAACACGAAGTAATATAACATGAAGTAATATAACATGAAGTAGTATAACATGAAGTAATATAACATGAAGTAGTATACCATGAAGTAATATAACACGAAGTAATATAACATGAAGTAATATAACATGAAGTAGTATAACATGATGTAATATAACATGAAGTAGTATAACATGAGGTAATCTAACATGAGGAAATATAACATGAAGTAGTACAACATGAAGTAATATAACATAAAATAATATACCGCGAAGAAGTATAACATGAAGTAGTATACCATGAAGTAATATAACATGAAGTAATATAACATGAAGTAGTATACCATGAAGTAATATAACACGAAGTAATATATCATGAAGTAATATAACATGAAGTAGTATAACATGAAGTAATATAACATGAAGTAGTATACCATGAAGTAATATAACACGAAGTAATATAACATGAAGTAATATAACATGAAGTAGTATACCATGAAGTAATATAACATGAAGTAATATATCATGAAGTAATATAACATGAAGTAGTATACCATGAAGTAATATAACATGAAGAAGTATACCATGAAGTAATATAACACGAAGTAATATAACATGAAGTAATATAACATGAAGTAGTATAACATGAAGTAATATAACATGAAGTAGTATACCATGAAGTAATATAACACGAAGTAATATATCATGAAGTAATATAACACGAAGTAATATAACATGAAGTAATATAACATGAAGTAAAGTAAAATGAAGTTATATTACATATGAAGTAATATAACATGAAGTAATATAACTCAGACTTTTAACGTACAATGTTAAACATGAGACTGCTTCTTGAATAAAATACGCATTACCCATTGTACATTCTATTGCGCACGACAGTAAATAATAACAGCGTTTTTTTCTTTATCGCAATTACATAGTGATTTAATGCACATTATGCAGGTAAAATAAACTCTGCAGTTGTAACGCAAACAAGTTGATAAACAAGGTAAATAAATAAACAAATAAGTAAAGTACAATAATATTCATGCACTGCATCAAGAAGGCGCGATAAAAATATTAAGAAAAAACATGCTTGTAGATCCCCCCCCCCCAAAAAAAAGGTTGTTATATATTTCAATGATAACATGTCAAGTATACATATGTTCGAAAGACATTATTATTAATACTTCTGTAACTATTGTATTTGTTTTTGAAAACACTCTTTACTGTTATGAATAAATTGAACGGGGGAAAGAATAAACATTAAGAGGGAATAATGTGGAATTTATTCTTTTGGATGACATTTGCGACCCAAACAATTAAGTTCAAGTTTTTATTCATCAAGGCATATAATATTTATGTGATATAACAAAACAATGAAACACATATTAATTAACATCAAATAAAACAGTGATCAAACATGTCAAACACACAAAAAGAAACTTTACTTAACAACATCAGTGAAAAATATGAAGTAAAAAGACACATTGGAATGGATTGTTATCATCAACAGATCTTGAGTATGGAGAGTGAGTCATCTGAATTTCAGAAAGATGATTTTACAGAACAATGCCTAATTAATTTAGGTCTATTATTACAGTTCATAAGTTCATCTAATTAAAAAAGGTTGAGTGACGAATGTAATAAGGAACAATAAGTTTTTTTACGTATAATCATTAACTCCCCTTGTCGCTGTTTACCAAGGGAGATAACTGCGTTTGAGATTGAAAAACATGGGAAATTGGTATAGTACCGTGTATCCTTCATTTATTCGGGGAAAAGTTGGTAATTAAAAACAATCGTTTACATACTGAGTCGCTGATATAGTCATCTTTGCAAACAATATGTTAAACTACACTTTTGTGTGCCTCGGATCTCAGAAAATATTATTTGCGTTTGCAAAATCTGTTTATTCTCATATTTTTAAAGTTTAATTTATATCAAAACATGCTTTGTTGAAAAAAAAACGTATTTAAAAGTTCAAAGGTCTTTAGGTGCATTTAACCGTTTATGGATATAATCGATCATAGTGCTTATTTATCAGTTTTGAAAGTCATAAAAAAGTATTGTAAACACCAACACTTTGTTTTGCAGAAATAGTTACATGCAAATGAGGTAAAATAAAACTTTAATTTCAACATAAAGCAAAGTTATTGTGTATTTTAGCACTGAATTGCGCAATAGAAGGGCCTGATCTGAAAACATGTGAATTATTAGTATCGCCAGATAATTAAATGTCAAATGTCAAAGGTTCGACAAAAACACATCTATCCACATCTATATAACACATACTCCAACACATGTTTAAAATATACAAACTAAGAATCTCACTAGTGCGAAAGTGTTTTTTAATCATCAAAACTAATGTCGGCAAACTATGGAATTCCACAATATTCAGTCATTCTTCATTCCCAACATGATTGGCATATCCTGATGCCTCACAATAACATTCAAAACAATGCACATCATCTCAGATTCATAACATTTGCATCTTGATGTGCTGCATTTGGTGTATCCACATTCACATGCAACTAACTGCAAACAGGAGACAGGTACCGAGGGTTTGCTCATCTATTTCATTACACCCTATTCTATAATCCAACAGCCTATAGTCGGATCCTCTGGCTCGAAATCTGCATCAGCTGACGGATCTTTGCTTGATAACTTAAACGCATAATGTGCATGCATCGTTAGTTGACGGAACGGACAAGAAGTTGGCTACTTGAGTTCGCGTTGACATCATTTGTGTAGCCTTTCCAGTATCAAGTGTCGATGCAGGTGGCAAGGTTTCAGCACGCAGTAATACATCATTGGAAAGAAATCCTGCAATTTCGGATATGATTTCATTTAGGCTAATGAACTATTTCCATACCCAAGGAAGGGGAACCTCTGGGTTTCTGGGCCGGTAATAAGTTTTCACATAAGGCGTCGCTTTCCAGACCGCTTGCTTCGAGTTGCATTCTTGATGGAATTGCCACGACAAAACCGGTCGAACGTTACAACAACGTACGTAGTTATGTCATTGAACTTTTCGAATACCGACTGTCAACCCTTGTGCATAGTCACCAAATGCTTGACACTGTAAATGCTTGAACTCCTTAATCAGCGGTAAAAAGCAAGGATAATCTGTGACATTGTTTTGTATGTTTCCACTCACATTGGCCAAGGAGAGAGGAACAGACGCCAGTTCATGTTGTTACTATTCAGCAGTTTGGACATGTCAGACTTTACGGCATTGAAAATCCGCTGTAGCAACTTTATGTCAGCCCTTTTTTACTGCGTCATTTTTCTGCCTATCTCGTAAAGTTTTCATGTACAAATCAGTGAATGTCTTTGATTTGACCATTTTTATTGATGCGAAAAATTGCTTCTGTTTTTTTTCCTCTATCAACCGGTTAACTTCAAAGTCTTCAACTTCAAAGTGCCGACCCCTTACTGCACAATTCAACAGGTCGGAAAACGGAAAAAGACTTCGTCTGCAGCAACGTCTTTTATTGCTATAGATATCAATTTCGTTTCATGATTAGATTCATTTGCTGTTTTGGATTTTGTTGTTAGGCCAAAGACATCAAAAGAAGCAATATATTTTCTTCAACGTGTATACGCGTATGTTGAAGCTTCAGCCCATTGTCGTTCGTCTCTTCTTCATCATCGAGAAGTCCAAAGAGAGCAAGTGTTTCGTTTGAATAGAAACTTTCGACCGTTGGGCCCAGGTGATACAGGGCCGATCTCTGACTTGATACTTTCTAAAAGTCCCCAATGATTCACCCGGCAGTCTTGCAAACCTTGTGGATCCATTCCGTGGCTTGATATGTGGGAACTTCATTGAACTGTGTTCTTACTTCTCTTAATATGACGGTCCCAGCCAGATATTTATTGTACACGTCAGGCGCAGTCTGTGGCAGTGATTTCATATCTGAAGGGTACACTTATCCCCACCTTGCATAGTTCGTGCGATCGTTAATTGTTAACAATGGTAAAATTACTGCAAATGTCTGCACGTGAAGTAGTCATTTAGCATAGTTTCAAGTAATTTCAAACAATAAATTTCCTTGTTAAAGTGCTGACGACTATTTACAATTTTCAGAAAAACTTAAGTAATATATACAAAATTCAAATGTTCAATGTCAGGAAAGTACAAAATCTCTGAGAACATTATGTTTCATGCCCTATTTAGATATCCCATGGCCATGTACAATTAAACTTTTCGTTTTTTATGCCATCGTTCATCATGTTAAATGTTGATGCCTGGTAAAGCCCATATAATTTTGGTTTCATTTGATAGGGGATTGCTTCTTGATTACCTTAAATGTAAAGTTAATGTCGGACAATACATTTTATTAAGAGTAACTGCAGATTCTGTGTATTCGTCGTTCATTTCAATTGTAACAGTAAGTAGAGAGTCCTTCTGTTTAATCTTTCAAGGTTAAAACAATTTAATATGAGGTCACCAGACATCCGCAAGACACATAACTGTAAGTTTGATACAAATTCGTTATTAAAGAGAATACAATGTAACCAAACACATACACAAGCAGAACCTGAGCTGCCTCCATGGATTGTGTGCATTTTAGGCTTATTAAAACACCTTAGAACTCTTCGCTATAAAACAAACTCGGGTAATATAAAGCGTATTCTTGTTATGCAAGTTATAATATCCGACAAGAAGTATTTAATATGAAAATACCAATGTTCATTGCCCAAGAGTCATGTCTAACAACAAAGGATGATTGTGTTTTCAAGCGCATCCCACTAATTGCAGATTTGAACAGCAGCTGTTAACAATACAGGGAGAATACTACTGGGGGGCTTCCACCTCCTTGAAGTCATTATGATCATCTTCAAAGACGAATTATAACATATACAAATAGTCGGAACTAATCTAATGGAATCGAATGCGTTCCTACAGGCAATAAATTGAAGAGGTTATGTTTTCCTTTCGCCAAATATTTCTCAAGAACAAGGGCCCAATTATATCTTTCATTTGTTTATAAATATTGTAGTTATTTATTCTTAAAAGCTTCACGTTTAGTTGGTGGTATGCTATTTATTTTATTGCATCAAAAATGCACCATGACGCGCCTAGTGACCTCCTTGTTAATGTTTCAAAATAAATTTTAAAAAAGGCAGGTCGTCAGATTTTTTTTAATTTTGCAGCATACATATAAGATGTTTTGAAATAATTTGAAATAAATCATTATTTATTACTCCGTACGTGCGAACGACCCCTGCTCCGACATTTTGCGGTTAATATTGCAACATAATGGCAAGCTGTTGCTAAGTATTATTGTAATTAGGAATGTCATACCATACTTATGAGAAACATTAACCGACACAAATACCGTCTTATAGTTCAGTAGAAAGAACAACAATCGAACGCATACATGGAGAGCTTTCAATTTAATGTGTTGTATGAAGTGCTCGAATTTATACGGACGGTAGGAGAATTGATTTATTTACATTTTATCATACATGTTATAACTATTAGTACATTTTGTCACCGTTGTAATCTTATGAATGCAGTTTTTAATACACGTAATCAATACTTTGATATCAGTTTATATCAGTTGTGAATAGTCGGGTTGTTAAATTGCAAGAAAAGTATCACTATATGTTTTGTTGATTGTTCTATCTTGGTTGATATAGGACGCCAGACGTTTTACCTTTTACACCTTTTACACATTTTACGCTCTCCTTCAATTATATTGAATATGAGGTCATGCAACCCTCAAACCTTTCGGATCGTTTATTTTTCGTGAATTTAGGGGTTTTGTAAGATACCATGGCATGTAATTTGGTCATTTCTCATAGCATAATGTTCTGGGAATTGTTAACTTGTGCCATTTGCTTTGAGTATTAATCTTACTCTTGGGGAATGATAGTGACTATGTTTTGGATATAATTTCATGTTCGGGCATTACATGCTAAAATACCTGATTTTAATTTCAAACTCAGTCGCAAAATAAATAAATCTAATAAAATGGAAATTAACCAGCAATCAGTTAAGAAAAGAGAACATTAAAATTATAAAATAATTAAGCGTAAAACGGTAAGATGTAGTACCATTGGTTGATAACCAAGCTCTGATCTGTGATGTTCAATTTTACAATCGTACTTTCATAAATCTTCAAAACAACAAATTATGTCGGTTTTAAGGATGCATTTGCTCAATCAATGGATTTCAAACAATTCTGTGACATCCGTAAACTGATTATAAACCTGGAAATAATTTATGTTTAGCCGTAAACTACTGCTCAAATCAGTGCAAAAGTGCTAAAAGGGTTCCAGCAAAAAAAGAAGTATCTTGTTTCATTGGAAACGGGAAGAGTGAAAAAAAACATTTACAATTGACCGTTCTGGAATAAAGATATATCTCGACCTTTGTTTCAGATATTTTAAGGAACCCTGGTAAACCTTGTTTTCTTTAAACATTCTGTACTTGGGATGGGAATACATCTGTCTCCCACTCAGATCCATGGAAGATACATATAATCATTTTATGTCGTAGTTTCAATTTGCCTTTAGAGCCATTCTCCTACTTCCTGCGGATTGCATGGCCAAATGCGTAATGCTGCCCTCCAACGAAAACCATTATCGTGGAGACAACAAAATTTATTGCGCCATAAAATACAACATTATCTAACAAATCTGCACACAAACCTTGCGATAAAGCATGTTCTAATGTTATGTGAGTGTCTACTTTCCACTAAATAAGGTATTTGTTTTAAATGATATATTCGTTTAATTTGACAAATGCCCTGTCACTATGTGATGCCCCTATGTAGGTCTGGTTTGTTTCTTCTATCCACGTATTCTGGATGCCGTGAATCCAGAACAACATGTTGCTTCTGTGGTTCAAAGTACGCTTTTAATTCACTTACGCATGAAGTATTCCCGGTGACTATTTCGGTAGAGTGTGATCAACAATTCACTCTTGTAGCGTTCATTTCTACCCAATCCTCTTGAATCTTTTCATTATTTTGAACTGTTTTCGTTCGAAAAGGACATTCCCCAAGGAAACATATTACCGTTATAGAACGTTTGACGTAAGTTTACTATTAGGTTCGTTATATTGGGTATCATGTTTCACGAGCGGGCTTCAAACTGTTGCATGTTGTGCTGCAATTGTTTCTGTGACAAATGTGTCGCCTCTTCAATAGTCGTGGCTATAAACACTGTCTAATATAAAGCGCTACAGTTCCAGTGTCGTGGTAATGAACACTGTTCAATATCAGACTTAACGGTACAAATGTCGTAGAAACACGCAGTGGATATTTATATATATCAAGAACAGGATTTGATCAGTTAAAAGCTCTTCCAAAGGTGCCCTTTTGCAGAAGAATACCTGTATTGCTATGTATTTGTTTTCAACGACTTGAACTATGATTCAACAGATGCTGACGGAGAGTGTTATAACAGTAGTAAATTGCCTATATTATAGCTTAAACTGTGCTAATCTGAGAAGAACGTGACTCGTGTGAAACATCTAATATTACTAATAATTGCACTAATAAATCCTATATTTTTAATATCTTTAAAACAACGTGAGGTACTAAGGAGTATGTTTCCTATTGTTGATCAGCGGTAACATTAGAAGTGAGGAATTATTGGTAGTGTATTTAAAGTGACGCTCTTTTTCAAAATCAGTACGTACGCATGTATAACAATCATCAATTTTGACTAAACTAAACTTACTAAATAATGCATTTATGGAAAATATTAATTAAATATAACAATATTATAACCGTGTATTTTAATAGCTGAAAACGCAAAAATATTAAATGATTTCTGAATGCTTAAAGATTTTCTGCGATCTACTATCGTCTCATAAGGTAGCTATACCTTGTTTTCTGCACCTTTCTTTCAAATTAAGCTCCAAATCCTCATAAGCACCATTGTTTTCATTTGTTCATCCTTTTTGGTATATAAAACAATTGTATTAATTGTGTTAAATCTTATTTGGGAGTAATAGTGCATCTTTAAATAATAATAAAAATAATAATAACAATGTAGAAAATACTTAATTTTGCTTGTTTATGATAATTATCATTTATATCTAATATCAAAAACATGTAAGGTATAGATCTCTTCAGTTCGACGTGGATTTTATTTCTTGAGCATATATAGTGAATATACGTTAGTCAACCGCTTTAAAACCAGGTCATAATAACACAAAAATATGTGAAAGTTAAAGTTAAGATTCGTTTAATTGTGTACAAAATGTCCGTAAAAACACATGAACGTTAGTAGCGAATATAGATATATATACTTTTTGAAAGCTGTTTCAATCTATCAATCCATTGTTTTTGCGCATGTGTATTCACACCAATGCATGGTAACTGCGCCTTAGCATAAAACACTGTCCATGTTAACTGCGCCTTGATATACACAACAATGCATGGTTACTGCGCCTTGATATACACAACAATGCATGGTTACTGCGCCTTGATATACACAACAATGCATGGTTACTGCGCCTTGATATACACAACAATGCATGGTTACTGCCCCTTGATATACACAACAATGCATGGTTACTGCGCCTTGTTATACACAACAATGCATGGTTACTGCCCCTTGATATACACAACAATGCATGGTTACTGCCCCTTGATATACACAACAATGCATGGTTACTGCGCCTTGATATACACAACAATGCATGGTTACTGCCCCTTGATATACACAACAATGCATGGTTACTGCCCCTTTATATACACAACAATGCATGGTTACTGCCCCTTGATATACACAACAATGCATGGCTACTGCCCCTTGATATACACAACAATGCATGGTTACTGCCCCTTGATATACACAACAATGCATGGTTACTGCCCCTTGATATACACAACAATGCATGGTTACTGCCCCTTGATATACACAACAATGCATGGTTACTGCCCCTTGATATACACAACAATGCATGGTTACTGCGCCTTGTTATACACAACAATGCATGGTTACTGCCCCTTGATATACACAACAATGCATGGCTACTTCCCCTTGATATACAAACTGCCCCTTGATATACACAACAATGCATGGTTACTGCGCCTTGATATACACAACAATGCATGGTAACTGCCCCTTTATATACACAACAATGCATGGTTACTGCCCCTTGATATACACAACAATGCATGGCTACTGCCCCTTGATATACACAACAATGCATGGTTACTGCCCCTTGATATACACAACAATGCATGGTTACTGCCCCTTGATATACACAACAATGCATGGTTACTGCGCCTTGATATACACAACAATGCATGGTTACTGCCCCTTGATATACACAACAATGCATGGTTACTGCCCCTTGATATACACAACAATGCATGGTTTACTGCCCCTTGATATACACAACAATGCATGGTTACTGCGCCTTGATATACACAACAATGCATGGTTACTCCCCCGTAGTATACATGAATTCATGGAAAATGCGCCTTAGTATACACAACTATCCACGGTAACTGCGCTTTATTATGCACAAATATCCACGGTAACTGCGCCTTATCATACACAACAATCCATGGTAACTGTTACTTAAAAAAACATTAAAGAAGTACCAAAATTATCAGCCTCTCATTAGTGTCTTATGTCAGCAAAACAACTTGATTAAACTTGGCTTTACACATGAGAGATATTTTTATCATGATTAAAATAACTAATGTTCTTTAATAGTCACAGAACTCTTCAGACTGACAATTTTATATAAACTTGACTAAAACAAAACTAGTGTGCTAAGCTTGATCCTGTAAAAACGACTTAACAAATCGGGGCCCGGTCCTCTGATTTACTGGACTGACATATCAATACCGGCCTCAGTTGACAGGCCCTGCTCTCGCCGTGCTCTCGCAATCCTGATGTTGCAATGGCTTCTATTATTTGATGAAAAAAATCTATTCAACTGTTAAATCTGTGTCTTATTGTAAATTTTATCTGACTGGTTTGAACCTTTGGCGCCTTGATTAATTTCTTTGAAGTAGACAAGTACATATCTCGGATGTCATCATAAACGTACAGTGTTACAAGAACATAAGTAAACGAGTTAAATCAACATCACACAAACATTTGCTTGAAATATCAATAATACAATGAAGAGTACAGCGACAAGCCACGGTTATTGGAATTACCAGAAAAAAATATGCTAATGTTTTGTTGTTGATAGTTTGAATGATAACTGAGAGCTGAAATAACACAATAGTATCATTTAAAAATCTAAAAACGAATAACAGCGGTTAAAAGAAATATACCCTAGTTCGGTTGTTGTGTTTTGGTGTGCATATATGCATGTCAATATTTTGGGTTACATGGTCCTGACTGTACTTTTGTATGTTTGCGTGTATGCCTCCCGTAAATCATGTGGCGATGACGCATCTGTCACGACCACATTATAATGGGGGCACATTATCGTTATCTGGACGTGGCCATTAACTGTGATGGGACACTGGTGATTTGTTACCCCGCCTTAGCATGATTCCGCATAGTTTGACATTCGGTAATAGCACATAAACTATAGATTCTAATAAGTTTTAAACGATAATAATCTTAAATTGTAAAATAATTAATATATCGTTATTTCAGCATAGTTATTTTTCTTTAGTTTGAATACAAATTTATATAAAATCATACTAAATTATGTTACGAAACTAGCATTGCTGTCCATTTTAAGAGGCCAGGTGTCCGTGCCGCTGGTGTGGCTAGCCTTTGTGACAGCAGGAAAGCTTTGCCACTTTTCACCCTTTTCCAGTTTCAAATTGATCAGATGAGTTCGCTAGTAATATTCTTACTACTCTCGATTGTTTAACGAAACAAACACAACCATGATGATGACATCCAGCATATGGAAATGAAGCGTCCTATTTAATATTAATCAATTGAATGACGTACCGCACCAAAACGTCTGATAAGTGATAACGTACAGATGTAAGAATCTCAATCAGAGGCAATCAAACAAGCCTAATTGTTACCTGGTTTTGCTGGAGAGTGTTTAACCCATCACTTGAGTTTTCCTGGGCCGCCCGAGGGATAAACCTAGATGCAATAAATCCCAGCAATAGATCCTACATGATTTCTTATCAGAGTAGTGACAAAAGCAACAATTAACAAAAGTGCACAAAACCCTTGATCAAGAATGCTGGTAATCTCAATTCTTGCTTGTGTGTTGCTCATCTTGTTCAACTTAAGTGGAACCTTAAAACGTGACTGCGATATTTTGTTGTTGGTGTAAATAAACAGCCTTTATATATCTCCATATGGAATCAATAACCGCACATTTGTTTTGTTCTCTGGTTTAATTAGACATTGCTCGAATAATATATATGATTCCAATAATATATCCTAAACAAGGAGAGCATAGAATGTTTGTTCAGTTTAAAAATGAACATGAAATACCATGACATTCATTTAATCTGTATCAACAATAATACTGAAACTTTTATAGAAGGTCATTCTTACTCAAAAATGCTTTACTTTAACTATTAACATATTATGCTAATTAAGTTACCAACTGGAGCTAACGATCTTTCACGATTAATTATCCAATTACAATGTATTTAATGAATACCAAATTTCCAATTATTTTCCAAAATCAAATTAATTTCCCGAAAGTGAGATGAGAGTTTCTAGATAATTGCTATATTATGATCGAGTAATGGCACTCTTGGAAATTTATTTCTGTAGTTATTTTTCTATTGAACTGTTTTCTGTGTTTTCAGATGGCCACGCAGAATAACACGATACAGTACATACCAGGGGAGGTAGCCTTGAACACAACAAGTGTTGTGTGTAATGAGACCTCGGAAATATACGAAAAGGCCCTTCTTATAGACAAGATACTGACGCCTTTCATATACGCTGTTGGGTTTCCGGGTAATATATTGTCGTTTTTGATATGGATAAGACCCAAAATGCGTCATTCTTCCGGTGTCTACCTGGCAGCCTTGGCGTTAGCTGACTTCATATTCTTACTGCTGCATCTCAACTATGAACTCAATGCAAACTGGGGAGTCAACACGTTAAATTTCCCGGTAATATGTGAAGGATTTACTATAGTTTTCCTGACATTTCAGTATATTGCACCATTGCTCGTGCTTGCCTTTACCGTGGAGAGATACATTTCAATCTGTCATCCTTTCAAAAGGGAACGGTTTTGTACAACACGGAGAGCGCAAATCGTCTCGTTGTCGTTAGCATTTGGTTGCCTAGCAACGTGTGGTATCCAGGGCTACTTCTGGACATTCGACTCTGTGGATGGTTGCGGTCTGAGGGAGACAGTGGTCGCCGGAGACAACAAGTCCCTGTGGAGCATCTGGTCGTGGATCACGGAGACGCTCATGTTCCTCGTTGTGCCGCTAAGTGTTCTCGTGTTTAATATCCTTGTTATCAAGGAGGCCAAGCGCATTTCCGCTTATGAACAAAAACAGCTACACGGACGCTCCCAAAAGACGTCAGCAACGACAATAATGTTACTCGTTGTCTCCTTTTATCTCATTATAACCACATTACCTGTGACGATCGCCTATACGTCAGGCTTAAACTTTCCCGAGGGAGAAACTTGCGATGACCCGGCCTGGCCAAGGTATTGGCAATACCGCCTGGTCCGAACTGTCGTGGAAGAAATCGGCATTACGCACTTTGCCTTAAATTTCTATATTTACATGATAACCGGTAAACAGTTTAGAAACGAATTTCAAAAGATGTTTATGAATCAAAAGAAATCGTATTTTCAAGAAAAGGATCGTACCGAATACACAACATTGCGAACAAGTATAAAGAAAGACATTTCAGTGCGGATATCAACTAACGGAAAATCATCAAATGGAATTATGGGACATAATACAGAGGAAACAAACGTGTAGTACATAGCGGTTATTTCAATGTTTTAGGTTGTTCATTATTTATAGTGTTTGCTTTCAATGTGATGATAACAGTTCATTATATTCAGGAACTGCTTTAAATGAAGTAGATGACAAATTGCACGTTCATGTTACAGTATTCGATTTTATATTGAATTAAGTTTGTGAGGCCTTGTACGTTATATATCATTAAATGCATTTTATTTACGTGTTGTTCATGATGTACTTAAATACAAAGATATGCATGTGCTCAAAAATGTGAACGTTTTTTTTCTGTGCGTACAAATTCAATTATAATGGGAACATTTGGAATCTTTTTCCAAATACTTAAATTTATGTTCAATTTATGAAATTGGCTTGATCTAGAACAATTAAATTTTATCGCTTAAAAAAAAATGGAAAAGGGTTGGGTTTTGCACGCTGTCGTCTGCATGTTTTGTCTGCGCAGATTTACAGAACAGTTCGAAAGTTGAACTCAATAGCAAGAGTATATGAATACTTAACGAATAGAAGCTCAACATGGCTGTGTAAATTGAATGACAAGAACATCGAAATATTCGATCTTTTCCTTATATTTGTTATCATTTTGTAGATCTAGATCACTATCCTGAATACAATTTTTTTCTAGATTTAAATTATGATAAACAGGTTTTTATGCTTAATAACTGTACAATAACTTTGTCAAAAATACTTTTCTCTCTTTTTTGAATATTGTTCCCTCACAATATCTTCTGTTGCGGATTCGTATTTTATTGCATAAATGTAGAATCCGGTAAATCATCTTTTCAAACTTCATTCAATATCAATTTAAGATAAAAAATACAGTTTGAAATAAAATTGAAACAAAATCACAACAAAAATAACCGGGTTTTAATATAGAAAAGGGGTTTCTTGTTAATCCTGTTTCTGCACGTGTTTTTGTAGTGCCATGTCTATTCGTAATGTCATCAATGAATTAAATTGAGAACTAGACATGTTTTGCAAAAAATAAGTAGAAATTATCATTTTTTTTATTTTAAATACTTAAGGGTATTATATGAAAACATAAGAGGAATGTTCCAATTAAGAAATTATTGATTTTCTTACTAAATTGTTTAAAACTTTAAGGATGGATACGGTGCCATGCCAAAACCTATTGAGCAATGTTATTTTGCAAAATTCTAAAAGTACAGTAGGTATTAAACCGGCAATAGTGCGTAATAGTGCGTAGCGTAGCATAAAACAAAAAATGGAAAAGCGATCGTTTGGAAGCAACAACATATACCAAAAGCAATTAAAGTCTTTGGTTCGTGACGCATGAGTATTCACTACCTGACCTGGTATGACAAAACATTATAATTTCACACGACATGGAAGCTTCATTGAAACAGTATGTTATTAGGCAGCCAGACCACTTGATCATAAATAAAAACGAAACAAACAAGAGCTTTGTGGGACATTACAATCACAACAGCGTTTCAGGCATCAATACATTTATTTACCCATAAATTCAACAAAACATGAACTACACAATACATCAAACAACTGCAGTATGAACAACAGTGCTATGCGTTGTGATGACCAGTGGAAAACTCAACACGGTATAGCAAAACTGGTAGCATGTACAATTAGCATTGCCAAATAACTTAGAATATAAACGGTACGTTGAACAGGTTGCATTTAAAGGGACTAGGCATCAGATGATACCATTTCAAGAAAAAAAAAAGAAAATTGTAAAAATACGCACATGAAATTGATATCCTTGTAAACAACGCATTGAATCTTATCTACTGATGTATCACATCACTTACAGTAAATTTAAAAATAGCGTCAGTATAATATAGCTTTACTATTTACGCAACTTTCATATGATAAACATACACACTTTAAATTGGGAAACCATTATGCTATTTAGAAACGGTTGAACTCAACTGAGACAGCGATAAAAAATATTTTTTATCATGTAAAATGATGCATTATCGGCCCTTTACTAGCTCGTAATGTTATTTCTAGGTTTGTTTTGTGGAAATTGTGTATATGCCGATTTATTGACCATCTAGTGTCTAGTCCATTTAAGCATTTTATGGATTCCAGGTTTTATGGATGCTTATTGGACTATACTTGACAAACAAACTCTTAAACCATTAAAGCACGGATTGTTTTTACACTAAACCATAGTGTTTCCAGGAAGATTATGGCACTACCTATATGGCTTATGATGGTTACTGGGCTGACATATTTACAGTCTGAATTGAATTATTATACTCTACTAAAGTAATTAAATCGGCTTCTTATTAACAGGCCACTGTAGCATTTATCACTTATATCAATTTCTACACTCAATACGAATTCAGTTATAAGAACCATTAGTTAAAACATTATTCATTTCCTTATAACATTTTCAATTTGAGAATAAACAAAGGATTACCTGTGGCAATAATATATGAAATGACGACTTGTGAATATGCAAAAACAATCCTGACAAAAAGGGAAGGAAGCTTTTCAGCCTATGCTATGTCTTGCTTCTGTCAGTCTTTCAAGCTGCTTATACTGGTGTAAAACCTGCTTTGATTTTTGTTAGATAATCATCGTTAATGACACTGTGAATATGTTGAAAGGTGAAGGATCTGAGTGTGATGAATTTAGTCATAATATACTTTCGGGAAAGACGACATGGAAGAAACGAATAGAAATAAACGGTAGGAGGGATATACATGGACTGGTCAGTGTTATAATTTGCTCTGATTAATATAAAGGAGGTCGGGAGCGTTTTGTATGAAGAATGAAGAGATGAACGTGGTTGAATATCGTTTTGTTTGTGTGATACGTGGCTTCTGTTGATCCAAGCATTAGTGGCAGAAGAGACCATTAAAGGTATAACAGGGGGTAACGGGTCGAATAGATGATATATTTGCGCTTTATAAATTGGACAGGTGGAGAATTGGTAGGTGCCTTTCATTTTTTGAAATTGACAATTGAGGCTATTGACAGTATGCTTTAAAGGTAAATGTTCATAAGATTTATACGGTGCATCCGCAGACTTGTGATAACCTTCATAGTAGAAATGAAAAACTTATTTTTTATTCTTGATAAGGTTTTACTTGAAGGAGGGCAAAGTTGGAGAAAAACGAGTCTCTTCAAAGTGTTGAAGGCAGAAAAGTGTTGAAGGCAGGAGACTGTGGGTTACTTAAAGTGATTTGGTAGACAGTTCTTGATGGAACAAGTGTAGTAAAATAATCACGAGTAAGAGAATGAAATATCTAGTACAATAGGGTAATTTATGTTTCCGCATTATTTCCCTTAGCTATTAACGTCCTGTTTTAATCAGTGTGTGTATACCACGTGATAAATTACGTCATGTATGCTACGTCGGAAGGCAACATTTTGCTTGAAATAATGACGTAAATCAAAGATAACTTTTCTTCTACTACACCATTTTAAATAAAACAAAAAGCAGTCTATGCCGCTTCAAGAGCCCCGCCTTTGTTTTAATAACGAAGATTGTTAAGGTGATTAGTTTCATCAAACACCTTTTTTCAATATAGTGTTTTGACAGTGCTCCGTCAGACGGCCGTTTAGTGCAAAAGGTTTTTCGAAGTGTTTCAAGAAACTAAACTCTCAATCAAACTCTGGTCAAGACCGAAGGCGGGGCTCTGTAAGCGGCGTAGACTGCGCTATGTTTCATTTTAAAGTGTGAAGAAATAGTGAAGTTATCTTTGTTTAAAGTCTTCATTCGATGCAAAATATTGCCTTCCTACGTAGCATTTCTGACAAAATTTATCACGTGGTATACACACACTGTTAATATAGGCCTAAAGATTTGATACGGGAACAAGTCGTGTTTCACCGAAACTGTTTCGCACCGTCTGATGCTGTACTTCATCTAGGCCATCTTTGTCTGATTGCGTGGCTTTTCCCAAACGAACATCTGAATATTCTAACAGCGGCCTTATATGTTGTATATAAAACTTCCAAATACTAATGATGAAGGACCTATTTCACTGACTGAATATTTTAATAATACATGAAAACTACAAGGACCTGGCAAGAAGTAAAACATTCAAATATAATCCATATATGCCAGAAAGCGTGACGCCTAGATGTGTGTTGTAACTTCCTCCATGTGAACGCAATTCAGAGAGGATCAGTCCTGAAGCGCTATAACACAGACAAAATTATTCTAGAAAGTTTAGAAAATTTGTAAGTTTGAAAGAGGATCGGCGAGGTTACATTGTTAAATACATTTATATATGGTGGCGAGTGTCAGATTCTTTTATAATATTACTGTTTTCTAGGAGAAACAACAGAAAATATCTGCTTGTTTCATGTGCGATGATGAAAAGCGGACTTCCACAAACTGACATAGCAATGCAATTTCCGTAGCTACAAATTGGATTACAGGTAGAAATAGTGAGATGATATTCAGTAAGAAACACAACATAAACACTTTAACTTTTAAGGGCCTTCTCCAGTGCAAACGTAGATGGGGAAGGACAAAACTTAAATATTAAAGAATTCATGTTTGATTTAGATTGGAGTAACTGTTATGGAAATATGCGCAAAAAATACATTCTCAGATGTTGGTTCAAAAAACATTTGCATTGTTTCGGAAAAGACTGTCAATTATACATATTAGATTCATTTTTGTGTAAAAATGCTGCAGACGACCCAAAGAACAACGTCCTGTGATATCTCGATGGTATTTTCCAAACTAGTAAGATGCTTTATAATAGTGAAACATGGTGAAATAAATTCTTGAATACTTAATAAAGTATTTTTAGACTAGAAGTAATTACCACACATCCACATAACATTTTTTACTGGGAAGTCTTGAATATTTTGACGGAAATACATATTCTTTGAATACAAAGACTTTTAAAAAATGTAAATGCGTAAATTTTTCTCGTAATTACACCTACACATATATACAATTATACAAAGGATATATGTATTATGCTTGCTAAGTAATGACGCTAGGAATTAATCAGAAAATATTTTTTAATGTAGTTTTGAAACATTTTATGTTTTGGTCCTTCGAACCAACTTTTGCACTGTGGAAGGCACTGAATTATGTTTGTAGATAGTGACATCACACCCGGATAAATGATATAAAAATGTTGATAAGCTTATGACCTTAATTGCTGCTTAGAAAGTGACAACGAGATATTTTACATGAAATGAAGAGGAAATATCACGTTTTCCTCTGGTTAGATGGAAAATAAAGTACCTAATTTAAATAAATCGTTATGAGAAATGAACGTATGGCTTGCTGGGATTGTATCAATTAAGCGATTATTGTTTCCCCTTTTTACAAAATTGCGGAAGTAACAATACGGAGTGATAATGTTATATTACACATGTGCAATATATAACAATACGTGATGGATGTATTTAACCGGAAGCAGGGTATAGCATGTGATAAATATAGATAAGCGAATACATGAGCATGAGAGAGAAGAGGCGGTTCGGTTTTTAGCTGAACTTAATAATACAAGCCACACTTGTGTTCAATGCCATGGTTTTTGTTACTGGGCACAGAAATATGGTCGTTGATAACAATGAGTAAGGTAGTGTTGTCTAATAATAGACCTTGAAGGTATAGTAATTGTGCATATTTCGATCGTAAATGTTATACTAATATGACTGAACCTGCATACCACTTAATGTTATGTTGTCCATTTTACTCCGATTCACGTCTACCATTACTTTTTTTCGACCATGGAACACTTTGAATACATTTTTGTCCATAATGTCAGCTAAAACAAAACTGATACAAGATAGATGTACAATGCTATGTTTAGAAGCTCCGTCAGCATTGATTCGTAGTCCTATTTCGTGTGTATATTGTATACTTGTCAAACGTAGTTTGCCACCTTTACAAGTTGTGTAAATTTTATTTTATATGTTATTGTTTATAGCCGCCAGCTTATGTAATGTCGATATTGCCAATAAAACTTAAAACTTAGTCTTAGTCAATACATTTTGTGTTTTGTCTAAATGGCAACTCTTGTGATTCCCCAGCACTTAAAATCATCTATGTACTACGTTTAAGGTGATGCAATGCCAATATGATATACATTCTAGGCGTAGTGTTAAATATAAATAACAAAAACAAAAAATAACCGCGCGGAGTTGCAGCTCTGTAATAGATTGCTAGTAGTATAGTTTGTATTGGTAGGGTTAAATGTTGTTTTATATTTTGTTCTAATTTTGTGCGACAAACCGAATTTATGTTTGTGTTTTTACAAAATGTCATATACAAAGAATATACTGTTACATCCTCACTCCGAATGCTGATTTTGATAGTAAATGAAAATACCAACTGTTTCGTTTTAAATATATGGTCTAGTATGACGCTTACAGAAAACTGGTCCTCAAAACGTCCCACCATATCCTCAACAATCGTGAAACGGCTTGTGGTCTTGTTAGTGTAATCCTCGCTGCTCAGTCGGTGGGGTGAAGTTTGCACAAAGTAATAATAATTATTCATGTGTTTTATTTCTAAGATGTATAAATGATATTCAAACGCATCTGTATCGTCAGGCACAACTGGACTGGATAACAGGTTCTGCAAATATATACTCTGAGGCATGCTAATCACATTGTTTAACATTTGCAATACAATATACAAATGTTTAATACAAAACTATCAATCACATTAAATGAAAATGGTTCTTCCCAGCTCGTGTCTAATTTGTATTTAAACAGTCAATACATATCTAAAACATTAATATATTCCTACACAATTCTATACTAGAAACATAGTATAACAAACTGTTTGAATCAAAAATGACTAAAATAATCTCTTCATATTCACATTGGTAAATGTAACCCAAAACCTCTCTCTACTCAGCTTCCACTTCCAATTATTGCAAAATGTTAGGCTGTGATAACAAAATGCAATGTTACAATAAAGTGCAAAAAAATAAAATGGTAAATGTCAGTCCGTAAAGATTAACAGAAGTAATAGTTCGAAGAAGAAAGAGTACGAATGATGAAAATTCCATGACACCGAAGAACAAGAAATCCAATAACTGTTACTCAAACCTGTAATGAATAATTGACCAATTATATATTAATTATACCATTTCATAGAATTAGTTAGCTGAGATGTTCTGCTTTCAACCTTTGTTGACGTTATGATTTTCTTCACAATCGCGCGTGACAGCGAAAACGCCTCCCTATGATCAAACTATAAATAAAACGTCCAAATCTCAAACGGCCAAATCACAACGGGTCACTCTAGAACGCGTTGATTCGACTTGTTAATGTTTAAAATGCGATATCATGGCTAGTTCATAAACGGTTCGACATAACTCCATGTCGTCTGCATTCCGTTTACATCAAGTTCAGATCGGGTTAAATTATCCTTTTCACCTTCACCTTAAGGGATACTGTTTCCATGCCGTCCAAGCAAGTCTGTAGCCAAATCAATCCTGTTTCGTAACATGTTCTACTTTGTTCCTTTATATACATAGAAATCCGTCCTAACTAGTTCGTGACTCGAACTCTTCGTTCACAGACAGTTTAACACGTTCTGATCACGTTCCCATCTCGTCCATAGTACGTTTATAATGTAATTGCTATCACGTTTTGCCCTGACGGCTATAAAACCCAAGCACGTTTCTGCATTCTCGTTCGCCGCTTTCAAACTGTTATCATCTTGGTCTTTTCCTCTATTGCTCTACCGCCTCACTGTATTCTTGTTCTGTATTCAACAAACATTTTATTACATGAACCAGCTTGTTTAAAGCTTCTACTTTATTCATCGATCTGGGCACTTTTACACAGTTTGAGACCGTTCGGCTACATTTCAGAACGTAACGAGAACGAGTTCAAGTAAATTAGTAATATGTTATCCTTATACGGGTGTCATTGTTATAACAACACTTCTGTGGTATTTATACATGGCGACATTTTGGTCATTAGATTTAGTATATATGCAGCTAATACAAAGTGCCTACATTCAACTGATAGGAAGGTTCCTAAATGTTGCTAGCATCAATGTCATGCATTCTGTCATCTGTTCAGCGGAAAGCATTTCTACTTCCCAACTACAAGATATATAAAACGTCTGTTGACGTTTTACAGAGTATCAAAGCATTCAAACACAAGAGCAATTAACAACCGAAAGCATGAAAGCTATATAAATGATTGAAAGATCTCCTGCAAGTTATGCTTCGTTGAAGCCACCAAAGGCAGATGGTTTGATCCAAGTTTTATAAACATTTTGTTCTTCGTCATTTTTTTATCACCTGTTTATTTGCGTTCTTAATGGCTTTGCGTACCTGGAATTATAAGAAATTAAGATCGATTGGTTAGTACTTTAACAATTTAATTATAATTGAAAACATAAGATAACAAACCCATGGATAGAATATTTATTTTGAAATCAAGTTTAATACAGAAATAGCATTGGTATGAAAATTAAGGAATACATCAAATCGTCAGATAACCGCATGCTCTCGCAGTTTGAGGATTAAAATAGAACATCCCGATGAAAACACGATAACAAAGTTTTATTTCTTACACACTGTTACTTAACATGTGTAACCGGGTAAATATATAGGGTCTCTTATACTGTCTCTCTAAAGAGCTAGCGTTTAGAGCGCCGCGGATCGAGAGGTCGTGGGTGCGATCCCCATCAGAAGCCCATTACTCCTTTTACAGTCTGTAAAACATGTTTTCTGGTTAATTCTTCTGTGGCAAATTGCATAAACTGGATCAGTTATCCACAAGTTATCATTTGGCTTACTCATAGAAATACTTGGGGTTTCCCTATTAGTTTATTATTTTTTTTATTTCTATGGTTCCTCAGGTTAACATTTCTTCGATAAGATTTACCTTTAACATTTTTACTTTATTCGGGATTGTTGGGATAAGAGTGAGGTTGTGTACACAAACTAGTTTAAACCCCCAGTAAACTAACTCCATATCAGTTTGAACCATTAAATTGGCATAATTTAATTGACAACAACGATTATTGTCTATTTCTTTACAATGTTTATGATGCAGATGGAATTGGTAACTCAAACTTGTACTCTCAAAACTTTTCAAATAAGTTGAAATATTATTTCAAATTTGGTTGAAAGTCGTTCCATTTTTCATTTTCTGTATTGCATGTGTCTGAAACAAGAAGATATGTGAAATGACTGAAAATGCGTGAGGTAAAGGGGGAAGACTTTCATTTACTATTGTATGGTTTGGTCAATATTTTTTTTTCGCTTGAACTCTTTTTTTTTTAATTATTCAATATTAACAAATATTATACAACACAACACATTGCAAACACACACACACGCACGCACGCACGCACGCACGCACACACACACACACACACACATACACACACATATATATATATATATATAGTATTGGTGTATGAGTGATATCACATGCAAAACATATTGTACATAACAATATAGGTGGCTGCCAATGCAGGAAGCAGTCTTTTAATCTTTCAATATTTAAGTATTAAAATAAAAAGTAAGAAGATAATAATGAAGGAGGGTAGGACGGATAGAAAGGATAGAAAGAATAGAAAAGAAACAGAATAGATAAAATAGATAGATAGAATAGATAGGAGGTATTTATGCATTTATGTAGTTATTCAACAGCTGCCATTTTGTTTTCATAGAAGTTTATTTTGTTGTTGACTAGAGCTGTTTCGCGCTCTATTTTTTCTCTAAGTTTTACATAGTTCAAAAAGGATGTAAAGGTTGGTAAAGTGTTTCTGTTTTTCATGCTAAATATAAAAAAACTTCATTAGCAGTATTAAAAAGTTAATTATTTTACCAGTTCGTTGAATAGAAACCAAATAAACAACATTGACATTTCCTAAGTTTTACTTCTGCATAATAAATATTATAAACGTATAATAGCCTTGCTATATAATAACTACAATTGGTACAACAGCTTAACAAACAAAAATAAAAGGATTGGCAAAATATGGCCGTGAAAACGAACGGACTCCATGATAGGTCATAGTGACACACGCCTGGAAGTCCGAATGGAAAAGAACCACGCAAGCCGAGAGAGGCTAGGCTGAGCCGTTGTATTAAATGTATATTCAAAGTGTACTCTATAAATACTATAGTGTCCTATGATATGCCCGTGCTGGAATAGACTGTTTGGCAAAATGCTACAACCCAGCAACTACGGTCTACGTGCAAATGCTCCTTACCAAAAGCAACTGCAAAACCCTCAATATACCCGCAATCTCATAGCAACGCAACGCAACGCAACAATGCAACCCACAATTGCCAACAGCCAATGCAACATCCGCAATATATCTCCGCAATCTCATGGCAACGCAACGCAATGCAACGCAACAACGCAACCACCGGGACGCCAAGTACTAGGACGTTCCCGGCCTTGAGCAACAGACATGCAACAGACTCCTTAAGAACTTGTTATTCCAGCAACGGGATAATAAACGTTATTTATATCTATATTCATCCTAATTAATTGATTTTAGTTTATAATTCCCAATTTCACATGCATAGCCATCTTGTTGATTCCCATACCGAGTGATAACTAGCACCGAGGTGCTCGACCGAGGTAAAAGGTCTCAACAAGCCCAAATACATCTAAATCATAAATTATATATGTATGCATTTTTAAATTGAAATGGATGACAGCCTAGCCAGCTCTCGGCTTGCGATTTTTTTTCCGCCACAAAATTGTTAAACAATTTCCCCCCCAAAAAATATGTTTTTGAAATTATACGTAATGCATTATCGAATCCCTTAAAGCGTCAATGTAAATCCAATCCCCCAGGCAGCCGAGATGTACTCTATACGGGCGGAAAACCCGATCCTCGTGTGAAATATCTACGTTGAGTAACCCATAGGCCCCCGTGCGGCCTGATTATTTCGAGAGAAATTTGCAGGGGTTACATTTGCATTCGGGTTTGGCGGGGAATGACTGCAATTAATCCCAGCATGCCTTGCACCACACCGTGAACAAACATGGTTAAATTTAATCATGGCCCATGAGCAATTCCCTTTATTAAAATCAATGCACGCAAAACTTGTAGACGATCGTGTTTGGCTATGGTTTACCGGGACCGTTCGAGTTCCTGGGGCGTGTCACGAACAATCATACAACGCCACAACAGATCATTATTAATTTTGGACCATGGTGACGGAGTTATGGCCTGGCGTAGCCTGAACTGCTCATCATATGAACGCCACGCAAAGCCGCCTTGGCGTGAAGCACCCTCTCTAACATTGTACATATATTGTAACAGTTCGTTTGTTTCATGGGGTTGCCAAGCCAGATAGATGGACATGTAAATCAAAAATGCATCAGTCCACTTTTCGACGGATTGTACCTTTTCCTTGCACTGTTTTGGGAGCCATCTAGTGATATTGACAGTGTGGAACTTTTACACATATCGTTCAATTCAATTGCCCCTTTTAACAAGATAGCCAAATTTATGTATTCTCCCCTCATTATTTGTTGCTTCAATTGCGTTGGTACATGTGACGAAAGATCATCGTTCGCTAACCTATACATGTCCATGCTACCATCAAAATTTGCACCCATTTGGAACTCTCCACCTTGGCCAGACCCCGTTAAGCCACACTCAGTATCTGAAGGACTTTGCCTATTACCCGTAGGAACCACAGTTTCTGTGGTTAAAGGGGGCAAAATATGAGACCTAGTAATGATATCATGGAAGTCAATTACATTACCCTCATTGTTGTTTCCCAGCTCCGCGTCTGGCAAGGGTATCTGTGGCGCCTGTGGGAGTTGTGCTTCCAAATTGACACGAGGCGGTTGCCTTAGCCGCCGTGCACGTGGCTGTCCCTCTTCCCTTACTTCTGCTGCTTCCGCCACCTTCCTTTTCCTCCCTTTAGGGCGTCCTCTACCCGGCATTGTTGTAAGGCGTATTAAGCCACGAGTGTCAGATATTAAAGTACTAAACTTCTTTATATTCCTATTTATTCAAGAGCTTTTTAATTTCGGTCCTCTCCGCACAAGATTTCGCTAGCAAAGAAAGATTCCCCGTTTATAGACCGGTTTAATTTAATTCAAAAGGGGACTTTAAACTAGTGTCAAATATCGAGAATCAGTCCGCATTGACTTGACCGATAGAGGCCGAGAGTGTTCCGATTGCTTATCAACGGAACAACAGACCTTAAATTCAATCTCGCGAAAATAATAAAATTTATTTCTAAGCAAAATAAATTAACTTATTGTCTTATGTTGTAATTGTTCAAAGATGCCAAAGCTTATGGTTTTTAAGTTTAAATTGATCGAGTTTGGGTTTTGATCAATTATTCTTTTTAATTGAGACCACAGATTTTGTGTAATTCTACATTCCCAGAATAAATTTGATCCTGTGTTTCGATGTATTCCCCGCAAAAGTCACATAAACTTGAATTTGAGATTCCACACTTGTATAAGAATTTGTTAGTAGGTATAATTCTGTATATAAATTTGTATTGAAAACTTCTCAGGGTAACATCATTGGTGTATCTATAGTAAGGTGTGAAGATTAATTTTCATAGAGTGTTCGTCAATAATTTATTTCGTACAAGTAATTTTTAAGAAAGATTAGCCAGATATCTCCCATATCCAGCAGAAAGACTTGATTATTGTAAGTCTGTTATTCGTTTGATAATTGAATCTATTACATTCTTTTAAGGTGCAATTGCTAAATTGCTATGCCAACAGAGCGGAAATCGGTATGCTGCCGTTATGTTGAGCGAACAAACTTTAAACCGGATATATTCAAGGGCTAAAAGGGCACGACATTGAACGTTTAACAGACCATCCCGGTGTTCGCACTGTGTGCAAAGACCGCTGTGTGCTAGAGATCACGTATTACCTGTACAGATAGCAGGATTGAGTGCCACAACAACCACATGTTTTGTATTTTTTATTTTTCTCTCGTTAGTCAGTGGTACGCGACTCTCAGTATAATGCCGTTTTTTTTATTATTATTCATTACATTTCGGTTAGCTACGCGGTCGCCAAAAAACAAAAACCTAAAAATTATTTTGCTTTTCCTGACATCGGGGCCTTACTAATTTCACAACTGTAAACAACTTTTTGCGGTTGTGATTAAGATTAAAGGTACTTATTTATTTATTTTGGTCACTTTCAATATATTTAAAGACAAATATCCGTTTATTTACACACACGTCAAACTTATTATTTTGATTAAATATGGACATTAATATACGATATACTCTTAATAAAATAACTTGACTTTTATTTTTTACGCACAATTGATTATCAAAAGAATTCAGGTGAAAGTGGATGTTCACGGTATTTCAACTCAGATTACTCTACTTGTTTTTATATGATTTTCAATTATTTCTCCTAATCCTCCTCTCTTTCCTCTACCCCTTTTATATTTTACATGCCATCCAGGTGGTAGATATCCCTCATTCATACAGTTCTATCATCTTGGTATAACCTAGTTATATGAGTTTTGATATGGGCAAGTATCGGATAGGTGTTAGACTGTTCTTTTATTACTAGTCACGTGTATAGGGAATGAAAGCTATTTCTGGCTTCCACTTAGTCTGCTGGTTGTCCATAATCCGATTCATTTCCGGTGATATTGACCAGAATCCGGGTCCAGTATCTTCTTTCCCGTCATCAACCTCTTCAGGTGCATCCGAAGTCCTTGGTACTAACGGAAGATAGTCCATTAAAATGTTTCCTTGGGGAAATTATTATATATGCAGACCTTTACAATTTATATTTTTGACAGTCTTGCCTATACCGAAACACACACACAACGTTGATTCAGCAGTTTTAACTTTCCCCTTATTCCATACCGGGTATATAAGAGACAGGCATTCTGATCCGCATGAAGGCGTAATTGTTTATGTTTTATCTGACCTGTTTGTCTCGGAACGACGTGACGTTACGAGTTATTAAAAGTTCTAAACTCTTTGTTAAACCGTTCGCTCAAGGAGCTTCCCCCCACTTATCCATGGTGTAGGAACTTAAATTTGATCCAACTACGACATGGCCAATCTTCTAAATACCATTTTCCAAACCCATTCTTCATTGAATGTCCCGGCTGGTCATACTAGTACCATTGATATTTCTGAATCGGATAGACCATCTATGTCTGACCTTGATACATTATGCCAGTCAAGATGTCATTGCTTCAATCATGGTTCTAAGCAAGGGGCTGATTCTGTGAAATCGTAGCCTATTAAACTATTCTCTCCGATCAGTAAAAGTACCCCGTCTTTGGAAACTAGCAAACGTATGTGCTATACAGTATAAGTCGAACCTCCAAGACGTGGGCAATTTCATCCAACTTTCCTGCTTAGTGTCTCAAGCAAAGTTCTTTATCGTTTCACGCATTATTATATCCTTATTTAACTATGTCTTAACTTATTTAAAACAACTGAATATTTTAAACCTTTTTTTGATAGGTTTCATTCAGAAAGACTCCATTATCAGCCCTACTGGTTTCTATTTTATCACTCATTTTGTCTTGCTCTCGACGAGGGCATTACTTGTATGGCTTACTGATTATCTAAGTAAAAGTTGTTCTTTCGGATACTAAATCTGACACTGTACATGCATCTGTCACAGCTGGGGTTCCTCCTCAATGTTCTACTCTTGGTCCGCTTCTTTTTCTAGTAAATGTAAAAGACAATGTGCAGGAAAATAGGTATCCTATTCGCCTTTTTCAGATGATACAGCCTTTCACATTATTGTCGATGACCCTATTGTTGCAGCAAGTATACTAAATGACAACTTGGCAAAGATTCATGTCTGGGCAGAACTTGGCTAGTTCCTTTTAATCAAACAGAGGCACTTCTGTTCGCACGAAAGATAAAAACACCATCCCATTCACCAGTTTTTATGAGTAATACACAAATCAAGGAAGTTACCTCACATACACACTAGGGTGTCACACCTTCAAGTTCTTGCACTTGGCATGAGCATTTTCAGGCTGTCAAACAAAGGCCATGAAACGAATACATATGATGAGATCTCACAAATTTCTCCTCGATCAAAATTCATTAGAAATGATTCATACCACCTTTCTCAAACTCTTAGTCGAGTACTTACATGTCGCCTGGAACAATATCTTAGCAGCAAAAATTATTTCCGATGCAACACGTCTTGTGTCCTTAACCAATCTATTCACCAATACTGCCCTAGATGACGGAGGGCGCAAACATAAG